>NC_133319.1:12106316-12156891 GCF_012295235.1 Primulina huaijiensis
AGGAGATACGAGTTAGAGTGGGATTCTCGGGTCTTACGAGCTATGTGATGATGTTTGGATTTCTTTGGTTCACTACTTCATGTTGGCATGTTGAAAATTTATATTTCAAACATTTGAGACAATTAAATTATTTTGACGATGTTTATGTAAGTTTGTGAACAACAAATTATGTATTTTACTCAATCATTTGGTGTGTGACAATTATAATTATTAGTATTAGATATCGGACCAGGGGCCCCACACCAGGCCTTTGAGAAAAATCTTTTGCAACAAGTCGAGCTTTATATCTTACTATTTCATTTTTCTCATTTCGCTTTCGAATAAAAACTCATTTGTATCCAACAGGTTTTACACCTTCAGGTGTAAGGACTATAGGTCCAAAAATATTACGTTTATTTAACGAATCCAATTCAACCCGGATGGCATCTTTCCATTTTATCCAATCCTGCCGATTTTTACATTCACCAAAAGATTTTGGTTCATGATCTTCATTATCATTTATGATGTCGATTGCCACATTATAAGAAAATATATCATCAATTTCTTTTATATCTTTTCGGTTCCATATTTTTTCAGTATTAATATAATTAATAGAGATTTCATGATTCTCGTCAGTTTGTGGTTCTGACAGAACATTTTCATCATCATGTGTTTCTTTAGGAACAACATTCTCTATTTTGTGATCATCATGTGTTTCTTCAGGAACATCATTCTCTATTTTGTTATCATTGTGTTTCTCTATGAATTTTCTTTTTCAAGGATTTTTATCCTTGGAACCGACTGGCCTTCCACGCTTCAGGCGTTTTACGACATCATGACTTTGTTCAATTTGTTTCTTTGGAATTTCAATTAGAGCAGAAGCATTTACAGCATGTATATATGATTTAGTTACCCCTTTTGTATCTGTAAATGCATATGGTATTTGATTTACTATTCTTTGCAAGTGCACAATTTGCTGTACATCTTTTTCACATTGTTGTGTTCTTGGATCCAGATGTAACAATGATGATACATACCATGTAATTTTTTTTTCGGTATGTTTCTTGTCTCCCCCTAACATTGGGAAGATTTCCTCATTAAAATGACAATCAGCAAAACATGTTGTGAACACGTCGCCTGTCTGAGGTTCAAGATATCGAAAGATTGATGGACTATCATAACCGATATAAATACCAATCTTTTTTTGAGCTCCCATTTTCTTTCGTTGAGGTGGTACAATAGGCACATACACCATACATCCAAAAATTCTCAGATGAGAAATGTCTGGTTCTTTACCAAATGCAAGCTGTAATGGGGAGTATTATGATATGCACTTGGTCTGATGCGAATTAATGCAACGGCATGTAAAATTGCATGTCCCCATATAGAAATAGGGAGTTTTGTTTTCATAATCATTGGTCTAGCAATCATTTGCAGACGTTTAATCAATTATTCAGCCAATCCATTCTGTGTATGTACATGAGCAACATGATGCTCAACAATGATTCTCATAGACATACAATAATCATTGAAAGTCTGGGAAGTAAATTCACCAGCATTATCAAGTCTAATTTTCTTGATTGTATAATCGGAAAATTGATTCCTCAATTTTATTATTTGAGCAATTAATCTTGCAAATGCAAAATTTCGAGTTGACAATAGACATACATGTGACCATCTGCTGGAGGCATCAATCAATACCATAAAGTATCTAAACGGTCCACATGGTGGATGGATTGGTCCACAAATATCACCCTGAATACGTTCAAGAAACATTGGTGATTCAGTTTGGATTTTGGCTGGTGATGATCTTATAATAAGTTTTCCAAGAGAACATGCTTTACATTGAAACTTATTATTCTGAAAGATCTTCTGGTCTTTCAACGGATGACCATGTGTATTTTCTATAATTTTTCGCATCATTGTTGAACCAGGATGTCCTAATCGATCATGCCAATTGGTTGATATTGAAGAATTATCAACTACCATGTTTGATTCAATGGGACGTATATGTGCATAATGCAATCCAGTAGGGAGCATTGGTAGTTTTTCAATCACATATTTCTTTCCTGATTTATATGTGGTAAGACACATATATTTCTCATTCCCTTCATTCATTGTTTGAGTATCATACCCATGGGAATATATATCATTAAAACTCAACAAATTTCTTTTCGATTGTGGTGAATATAAAGCATCATTGATCAAAAATTTTGTACCATTAGGTAACAAAAATTGTGCTTTACCACATCCTTTAATCAAGTCTACAGGACCTGATATTGTATTCACCGTTGTTTTTGTTGGTTTTAGTTCCAAGAAATATCTTTTATCTCGGAGGATAGTGTGCGTTGTACCACTATCGGGTATGCAAACTTCAGCTTTGCTCATAGCATTTTCCATATTTGAACTTCAAAAAATATGCAATGAAAAAAAATTAATGACAATACATATGTAAATATAACACATATCATAATTGTACAATAAAACATTATCATATAAATACATGAAAAATAAATTATTGTACATTTATATTCTACCACTATATTGTTCATTTTCAGAGAAATCATTGAGAAAATCTGCAGCATCAATATTGTTCATTTCTATCCCACCAACATATTGATCATTTCCAGAGAAATCATTCATAAAATCAGCAGCATCAAAATGAGTTGAATCACTCAAACGGTCACTTCGCTCAGTGAAGTTGGTCTCTTTTTCTTTCCCCTTTATCGATTCTTTATAGAGCTTGCAAAGGTGCTCAGGGGCTCGACAAATACGAGACCAATGTCCTGGAGTGCCGCATCTGAAACAAGAACTTTCAAATCTTTTCGAGTGATTTTCATTAACACTCATGTTCTCATGATGCCTTTTCTGTGGGTGGTTCGTGACGCCCTTTTGAGATGAGTTATAAAAATAACTATCTCTATTGTTTTCAAAACCACGGCCTCGACCACGACCACGACCAATTCCACGTCCACGTCCACGACCACGACCTCGACCTCGACCAAAACCTTGTCTTTGAATTTGATTTTGGTTTCCAGGTTTAAATTCATTTTTACTTACAGCATTTACTTCTGGAAATGCTGATGATCCAGTGGGTCGGGACTGATGATTTCTCATTAGTAGCTCGTTGTTTTTTTCCGCCACAAGAAGACAGGCGATGAGCTCAGAATATCTCGCAAATCCACGCACTCTATATTGTTGCTGTAAAGTTATATTTGATGCGTGAAACGTGGAAAATGTTTTTTCAAGCATTTCCGATTCTGTGACCTCATGTCCACAAAATTTTAGCTGCGAGATTATTCGATACATCGCTGAATTGTAATCACTGACTTTCTTAAAATCTTGGAATCTTAACATATTCCATTCATCACGGGCGGTCGGAAGTATAACTTCCCTTATATGTTCAAATCTTTCTTTCAATCCTTTCCACAGAGCCATGAGATCTTTTTCGATGAGATATTCACATTTTAAACCTTCATCGAGATGTCGACGCAAAAATATTATAGCTTTTGCTTTTTCTTGTGATGAAGATATACCATTTTCTTTAATGGTCTCGCTTAGACCCAATGACTCAAGATGCATTTCTACATCGAGAGTCCATGGCATATAATTTTTCCCCGTAATGTCGAGTGCAACAAATTCGAGCTTTGTCAAGTTTGACATGGTGGTACTAAAAAAAATTATGATGCATTTTATTAGTTAATGAATATTGCAATACAAAGTAATGGATAAACAACAAATACAAGCATTCGTAAAAATAAAGAAAACACATGAGGAGGATATTCTCCGATAAGTACAAGATTCGTGAGTATTATAACCAAAATAATTAAAAATAACTTTGTGAAAGCCATCTTCTTTTTTCTTCAAAAATTTGATGAAGAATAATTTTAGAGAAGAAGAGAAAGTTGGAGTGATTGAATGTGTTTGTGAGATCATATTTATAGGGCAAAAACTAGCCGTTTTGTTACCGTTTATGACCGTTGGTGTACAAGAAAATAAATGTATGTATTTGTATAATTTTATGGTAATAATATGGTGTATATAATATTAGTAATGTTTTAAATAATTATGTATATCATATCACAATATTATAATGAGGTGTCATAAGATATTTTGTTTAAAAACCTTATAGACTTTTATACTTGTCGTATCCCTTACCGGGAGTGTGGGATGTCGTCTTAACATCCTACCAGGATTTATAACAAGTTTTTTGAAAAATTTATTTTTATTATTTATAATAACATTATATTATATAGTAAATATATAAACAATAAATAAATAAACAATAAAATAAATATTATTACTTTTGTTACCTTTTTCTTCTGTTTTGGAGCTTGGAAAAATATGGAGGACTTTTAGAGCTTCGTGCTGATAACGTGTTGTGAAAAAGTAAAAATTTACGGTAAAAAGTAAAAATCTCAAACTCTCAAAATTATTACACTACACACTTTATAATATTTTTCTCTCAACTCAATTGTGATTTTCTTCACAACTGAGAGATCTATTTATAGAAAATTTTTATAAATAATCCAAAAATAAAATCATCATTACCTAAATCATCACACACTAATTTTCAATATTTACAACTCTTATTTTCAACATTCAAATATTCAACATACACATTTTAAATATTAATTTTCAACAAAATCGACCTATTGTAATGTTTATCACAATAATAATAATAAAATAATCCAGGAGAGTGTTGGATCTCGGTTTTATCGTGTCCAAAACGCAACGGCAGAGAGTGAATCGGAAAGAAAGGTAAGCCTAGCTAGCTAAGTCAGATATATAATCTTGAACAACATATGTTCTGCATTTCTATGATATTGATGGTATTGACTGTAGGAAAAATTAAAAAGGTTCGAATGATATGAATTGTTACACAATTAATTCTAGAAGAAGTGGGTCAATGCTTGAATATTGAATATAGGCAAATATCTGTACGGATCAAGATCTTGACATGTATCATTACTCGGGCTCAAAATCCAAGACCAAAACAGAATCTTGACGCATGTAAAAATCTTAGCTAGTTGGATCGAATTTTCTCCAAAAGTGAGAAATAGAGAAAATTGAGCCATATTAATCTGAGTTTCCAATCCCATACGAAAGAAGTGCGAGCAACATAGTAGACATTGATTAGGTCACTGACCAGTTAACAAGCACATGTTCAAGAAGTGAACAGTTATGGGCAGCATGCATGGGGGATTAAGTTGCTTGGCAGAAAGCATCAGAAGAAAAACCTACCAATTAAATTGTGCTGCCCAATAATATTTTCCATTATATGGTAGTCCAAATCATCGAACTCGAATCAAGCTCAAATTTATTTTCGAACTTGGAAGCTTCCATAAATTTAATACATTTATATATACATTGGAATATTAAACAAGTTAATGGGGTCGAATATAAATTAACTTGGTTATTGAACTTCAAGCCACCAACTTCGAGAGTTTCGTGTCAGCATCGACTTAATTTAAAAATGAAAATGAACAGGTATTTAGTTTCCAGACTTGCAAAACATAAAATCACTTTCAATAAAATAAAATATCTACACAATGAAAACAGTAAAATGATAGAATCTGCATTACTTCTAGCCGTTAAAGAGAGAGCTCAGAAGAACGTACGAAGAGGAATGAAACCTTTCTACCAAGAACATTCAACCATCTTTTCAATCAATGCCTTAATTCGTCACCGACGACCTCAGTGTTGCAAACCGGACATGTCTGGAATGAAGAAGCAGAATCAGCTTTCAGAAACCGTTGAGTAATAAGTTCGAGAGAAGAGACCAAATCCAAGAGAATGGGAGAGACTCAAATTTACAAACCAGTCCACTTCTAGCGAAACCAACTTCGAATTATAAAAAAAGCATTTGGAATGATAGAGCAGAGTTGTATTTTCCATAAGCACTCAGTGCGAAATTTACCTTGTTGATGCTAAGCCATTTGGAGCAACAATCAGCATGGTAGGCATGTTTGCATGGTAAATTTATTTGGCGGTCTCCTCGTTTATATCGCATTTGGCAGATAACACATCTGTTTTTGAAAACAGAATACATACCGTTACAGTTTAGAAACAGAAAATCCGTCGTTTGTATGGCATTTTGCAAATAATACATCTGTTTCTGAAACAGAATAGACTATTACAGCTTACAAACAGAAAATTCTAGGAAAATAACGATTTAGAATCTCGCAGTTTCATTTATTGATAACTGAATCAACTAAAAGCAATTGCCACAGTCCTATTATGTTATTGATCAAGTCTACCAAGAGGCAGAGGAAATGAAGAATTCAGTTTGTCTTTTTCATAAAATACCATTTTCTCTTATTCTACCACTTTCCACATATTGATCAAGTCTACCATGTCCATACTTGCTTTGTTCAATTTTTGTTTTAAATCAATTTTGCTTGATTCGTGCTAGTAAAAATTCATAATTAAAAATTCATAATATCAATAATAGCATCACAGCAAGAAGAATCTTTTTATGTGCTGATGTAAAGCCTTTGGATAAAATAACTTCCTCACATGCCAGAAGTTATCAATTAAGAAACAGGGATATCATTTAGTCAACAAGAGAATTTTATTCAACACAGCAAGGACGACATGATTAAAATATGAAACTATGACTATGACAAAAGAAACACATGCACAGATAATCACCTGTCACCAGATTTTCTTCTTGAGAAAATTCCCCCAGATTTGTGTTTTGACGTTGGAAGGAGATCGATAACATCTTGTGAGAGTCCTCGACTTTGAGTTCCAACTGCCTCTCCTAAGTCAAGCAATTCCTACATGGATAAAACATGAATCAGTGGATATAATCCACTTAAATGATTTGCTCTCTCATGTTAACTTAAGAAAAGTGGCCTCCGAATGTAAATTACGTGTTTTCCAGCAATAACTTGTAAGGCTGTGGTTTAAAGTCTCTTCAGAGCATGATGCATAGTTCATTCAGCAGACATGTGGAAATGTCAAAATAATAATAGTAATAACATACATAATATCTATTTTTCTTTAATTTCATAGGCAAACTGTAATCCTCCCATTCAACTTCATAGCATCATATCTAAGCTGAGATCATTTGCTTTACAGTCATATCGTGTGTTTACAGCCTTAAATAGCCAGGTTAAAAAGGAAAGGTCATCGTACGGGAGGGGAGCAGCCCTCACATTAGAGTTAAATATTCTTTCAATAAATATAAAGATGGAGAGTATGGGTTATTAAAGAAAAGCTGTAGAGGAATGGATACAAGGCAAGGAGGATTCCTCTACCTCATAAGTCATGCTATCAGGGTCAATATTATCTTGCCATATGACCTGAAATAATACAAACAAAATACGAACTTTAAAAAATAATGCAGAAAGTGATAGGGCTATCTATAGTTATTTAAGGCGCAAGGCGCAGTAACACACACAAATATCCAATAGCTTGACGTGCAAGACGAGACACGCGTCTTATCAAAGTAAGGTGTGTTAAGCATAAATTGTTAGAATTCACATATTTAAGGTGAATTTAACTAAATTTTATATACATTGCAATAGGTTTCACAGAATATTAAACAATAATTAAAATTAAACAAAATTTCATTAGCAAATACACAATGTAATTCTTTTTTAAAAAGAATCAATTACCTAATCGTTAGCCCTATTTGTCTTCTTAAAGAAAACATTAGATGAAAATTTGGATAGATCTTGGAATTAAATTGCATTAAAAAAACATAAAGAAAAAGAGTGACGGCTATTATACTCAAGTACCTATAAAATAAAGAAAAATAAAAAGAAACAAAAGAAAGATAGCACTGCAACAATTAAAGAAGTAATATAGAAGCACTGTAATTGAAACTGCAAAGAGAAGAAAAAAATTAAGGCTGTGCAGATTAAAATTAGGAGAAAGACAGTGCTCTGCGTTTAGAGATTGATGGAATAAAGTCGGCCAATACATACATGCAAGGTTTTCTAATAGTTAGAAGGTTACGTTTTTAATCTTATTGGTCTTGAGTTATGTTAAAGCGGAAAAAAATTGCTCACAAACAATTTGCACAGAAGCGCGCTTTTTCTCGCCTTAGAGGCGTGCGCATGGGCTCGCCTCTTGCAAGATCAGCGCCTGGGTGGTTACCCAAGGGCGTAGGTTGCACCTTGCACCTAGGCGGCACGCTTGTTACAACTACGGGTCTATCATGTATAACAAAATGTGGAAAAACAATCAACAGTTTTAGGCATTAAGCCATCAGTATCTATCATTATCCAAGGTCAGTAGGCAGAAACATTGTTTCCAAACCTTTCTGAACATACTTCAGTTAATAATGAAAGTCATGAATGCACATGCAAGAAGATGGAACTTGTTTTTGTTTCTAATTAAAGCTTTTTAGGGGAAGAGTATAGTGATGACGGTCCCTTGACGAGCTTCAAATTCATCTGATTGACTAGTAACCATTAAAAAATTTCATCAGTTCATCCCATGCATTTCCGGTTGTAAGAAAGAATTATGGCTTCACAGTGAATTAAAATCGAATCAAAACCGATAACTTAAAAGAAAAAGATCTACACATATATTCTAATTGAATGACAAAGTAAAAAATAACGCATATGAGAAGATTTAATTATTATAATTAAATCAAAATGTCGACTTTTTTTCAAAAATCTCTATTGCTTAGCCGTTTATGATAAAAACTATAATAGTAGAGATAAAATTTATACATATGATTACAATAAAACAAAGACAAGATACAATATATTAGAAAGGTATAAGAAAATGCATACATGTGATGAATTATATTTCACAGAATTGAAGTGTAACATATTTATTAGCTCATAAGTTATATCACTTTGAATTACAATTGTGTGAAAATTTGACCTTGTGTTAGATAATTATTTTTCTTGCACATTAGAAATGATACTCATATCAAATTAACATCGACCTCGATTCGAGTATATTTTCAGAATATGAAATTCACTTTTGTAAATTAATATCAAATTTTACATTTTCAATCAAACAGGATTCCATCGATATTCTGCACCCCTGGCCTCCAAGGTCCTAGACACCCCATGTTTGTGTTGCTTTTAGTTTCTAATATAATTCTAAGTGTCCATGCTTTCGAAACTCCCATAATCTTAGTCTTTATGAAATCCAAAACTTAAACTCAAGGTTATCTAATTTCCCTACCAAGAGAGCAGAAACTAGGTTTTTTCAGCATTTCTATAAATCACAAATCCACAGAACAAATAAGACATTCAACTTATGTAATGGGTTCCAGATTGCTCAAGCGTAGAGCTCACGCCGTTTATTATTTGTCATTCATTCCAATACAAACATGTTCAACCAGGATAATTAAAATGCTAACCTGAGTATCGGGATCATCTTGATTATTTGTTGAGCCTGATGTTTTGGAAACATTGAAAGAGCGCGTTAAAAAAGAAAGAAAAATAACTTGCTCAGAACTCGAAAATGGGCAAGATAAATCAAGTCTTTTCAAACTAACTTGATCAATCAAATTCACCGTTCACATCATCTGGAAATGAAACAGAAAATCAAAACGAAACTTACTTTCCTCTGCAATAGGATGCACTATGGAAACCATATCTTGTTGTGATGGTATACCTACTGCAATAGATTCTTCTGCATTCATCATTAAAGGGTATTCCCAAGCCCTCCGGCTAAAATCCACTCCTGGATTTCCTCCGTAGCCACCATAATAAGATGTACTTTCCGAACCAAATTCATACGAAGAATTCATGTGCATTGACCAATATGCAGATTCCTGAACAAAAGGCGGACAGTAAATTTCTTCATCATCTAAAGTGATATTCAAATCAGTATAGAGAACATCCGATTTCGAAGCAACTGAATACCCCGAGAATGAACCATAAAAAATACAATGTGGAGTGATTTAAAAGGCCTCGTGTGATGCCCGATTGTTTACAAAGTATCAGCATTGGTACACAGTAACTTTATTGTCTAAATTGTGGTCTAGGTTTTATAGAATAGAAGAAAATTCTTAATTAATACCAACATAATTGATTATCTACGACATTGCCTCCCCACAAACCCACAAGTCCCTTCTTCCTTTTGCACACAGCGCTTGTCATTCCTGGGAAAAAGATAATCGTTGTGCAAGTACAAACATAGCAGAAGAGTAGGCATGTTTTCATCCATAGAGTGAGTAGTGCTCTATTTCAAATTAAAATAAGGAAATCACCTGATCATTCATCGGTCCCATGTGTACATAATGTGCCGCCGATGAAGCGGCCCCAAAGAAATCCATAAAACCCTCAGAGACAGGGTAAGGACAGCCGCCATCCGTGTAATCCCGATTTTCACTCATTTACGTAATCGATAGCTATCAGGCCAAAAAAGATTTTCACTGAAACTCCGAAATCCCTCAGCTTTCACTGAGACATTCCCCAAAGTTGCGCACCCCAGACAACCACTGAATCAAATACACTATCGACGAAAACCACAACCCAAAAGGCCACAACAAAGACAAAATCTTCGAGAAAGAAACGCAATCAGAATAAACGCATTTATGCTCCCCATGCAGTAGTAACCACACTCTCTCACACCCAGAAAACCAGTCGAACAAACAGCATTGAAGATTTTCAACTCACAGGAACAGGTTACGCTCGACGATGTACCGACCCATTGAAATTTTCCTCCAACACCAGAAGATGATTCATTCAGTCACACGCAGCGGATGTGCGAGTGCTTGTTCCTGCAGCTTTGGCGGACTTGAGACACACGCCTCCCCCTTCTCTTCTCATCTCATTCCCACCATTTTCGTGTATTTACGGTTCTCTCTGACTCTGTCTGTGTCTGTGTCTGTGTCTGTGTCTGTGCTCGCAAACAAAAACTGCTATTGGGAAAATGGAAACTCACTTTTAATTCTATTCTTCTTCCATTTTACTTTTGTCATTCTTCTTGTACAAATTCATTAATACATTAACACAACCTAACCTCAGAAAAATGTCACGTCCATCTTATAAAATTAATATAAACATTTTCTTACTTATTATTGTTTTTATTAAAACTTTAGTAATTGAATTTGGTCCGCCTTGATTATAACAAACTAATTTTTTATATATAATCTTATTAATTGACCTAAATTTTAAAACCAAGATAGCAAAATATAACTTAATTTAATAGTGTGTCTTTTATATTGAAAGATAACATAAAAAAAAAAAATTAAAAAGGAAAAAAGACAAAATGGAGAGGCAAATGGGAAATAAGCATGTGAATGTAAAGCCATATTCACAGCCGATGAGAACTGTGCGCAGAGCCGCATTCCCCAANATGATCGATCCGACTCGATTCATGAAAAATATTATTTTTTATGTCAAAACATAACTTTATTTGTAAATATAAACGGTATTACGGATATAAATTCGTGAAAATATAACTTATTTCTAATTTTTATCTTTCTTTCTCAATTCAGTAATATTATCCATAACTTCTTAAAACTAATACAAATATTAAAGCATGCATTTATCTGAAACTAAGTACATAACCAAACATTTAAATTTGGACTTTTGTAAAATTATTTAAAAATTTTAACCATCTAATTAGCCGATAAACAATAAATTAAAATTGTATTTGATTTGATTGATTTCAAATCTATAATATTCTCTTAATTGTTGATTAATCGTAACGATAATCATAATCATAACAGTAATCGTAATCATCCAAAAAAGATGATGTGAACCATGGTCATATATATATATATATATATATATATATATATAGCATGCAGTAGTATACATACAATGTAAAGACAGTGTAGGTAGGTCCCCACAAATCCCAAGTGTTTGGTCTGTCAAAAGTTGATAGGATGGAGATAATGTCGGAAAGTTATTTGTTTCTTTGTAGTATTTTGCATTTTCAATATTTTCAGGGTTTCTTGAGTTCATGCATTACTATTTTGACTGCCTTGGAAAGAGTAAAAAACCATTTCTTTTTCTAAAAGATTGACGTGTTCGTCTAGTGTTTATTAAATTGGCATGCATAACACAATCTTCGAGTACATACATGAATTTTTTTTTTTTTTTTTTTTTTTGAAACAATATATGGTACTGACATAAAAACTCTTCTTATTCGGATAATTTAAAAGATTTGAAATTATATATTATTTTTGTTAGAATATTCAATATTGCAAAAGACCAATGGAAAATGAACCTAGCTATATATATTTGGACATTTGGTAGTCAATAAACCAAGTTGAAAACAACATTGTGATGCAAATTACATAGAATCTATACGCTATTGTGTTAGTTCAAGAGTTTATCTATTGAGCATCGAAGGATAATGGTTGCGGGTTTTCATTTCATCACAAAATAAATAAATAGGATATATTTATGAAAGGTATCCCATTTGAAGAGGAATACCGAATATCATGTCACTGTGAGAGAATATAGGCTTTAGAAGATGAATCTACCACGATACCTTCAATAAAATGTTGAATTATGGTAAATTTCAAAAAATTTATTGAATTATGGTACAAATATTTAATTTCAAAAAAACGAATAGCTATTTCAAATTTCGTATGGTTATTACAATGAAAATCAAGTGAAATCGTTGCACAAAAAGCTTCTCAAACTAAGACTTAAGTTTTGATTAATACTTTTTTATGCTTGTAAATCTATCTGGTGTTATGAGAAACATCATGAGAGGGAAAGAATTAAATTTGATGATTAAGTTTGATGGATATCAACATATTGCTTAAGAAGAAGTTTGTAAGTGTATTCAATATTTGGAAGTTGTAGAAGTTAGTTCGACTGCTATTTTTGTGAAGAGAATGTAACTGACTAATTTAATGAAGGAGTTCCAAACTAGGCAACTGCAAAAAACGAGTCAGTGAAAAGATTAAAATTTTTACATTTCATTATAAATTATGAGATTCATATCCTCATCAAATTGACGTTGTCTGATATATAGTCGATCGAGATTATCGGAATCACAATTATTTAATTAGTTAATTTAAAATATGCTAATTAAATATTAATTAAGTACTTTTGAATACAATATAAAATTATCATGAAATATTCTAGAACAGCCTAAAATAATAGATATTTAATTATTGTATTGTCAAAAGATGAAAATACTACATGAGATCATAACTCAACATGTATTATTTGAATGATTATATTGGAGAATTCTAATACAACTTCGACTAGTAGGAGTCTGGGTTAGATAATGAAACATAGTGGAAATTTTTGGCAAGGTGAAAATCTCAAGTAAGAGTCCCATTAAGTTTCAATCTTCATAGTCATGTTAGGGTTCTAATTTAGAGTCCTAGTAAGATTCTAACTTAGTTCAAGAAAATTATAAATATAACAATATATGTCATATTAAGATGCTAGATATTTCTCTCTCCACACAAAAACATATCACTCGACAACCAACAGTCCAAAGGTGACTTGTGGTCGGACTCTTCCACAGATACTGTGCACTGTCGCCAGCCACAGTGCAGCGACACCTTCATCCTCTTCTGAAGATCTCGTCTCAACGCAAATAATTTCTAGTTTTCTAATACAAGCTAGAAAAGGGACAACTTTAAATCGTGGACCCAATTCTTGGAGATTGAAGAAAGACAACTTCTTATAGATTGTTCGTAGAAATTTACAAGAAATACTATCTCTGCTTGAAATCAAGAATAGTTTGGTGTCCAACGTTAGAATGCAAAGATAATAACTCTAAACATCCTATGCATGTATTTGAATCATACGACATCCAAAAATGTTTGGATTGTCAAAACTAAAATTTCTTTGAAAATTTTAAACTTCCGCTGCATCTTGGTCGAGAAAAAATGATACTTTTACAAAATTCTCCTCATAATATGTACCATAGTGTGAGATAAACTTTGGCAACTGATGGTATCTGGGAAAATTGGGTGAGATGGTTCCTGGGCTAGAGTGTGTCCCTTCCCTATGACTACTCTTAACTTGGTATGATGAACCCAGTTCAGGTGGTCTGCACACACTCAAACATGAAAATGTTTGTGGGACTCCAGAAAAGTTTCTGGTGTGGCCACTCTGACATTCGAGTCAGTAAAGTATTTAAGCAAAGGAAATTTGGTGTTTTAGTAAGTGAGTATTACAAGTATTTGTGAGAATGAATTACACTACCTGATTTTACCTTTGTCGAGGGTATTTATAGGGTGCCAAAGACGGTGACCATCTCAAGATACTCGGATATAGGCCATGATGTGAGGACGTGGCCTACATCTCGACCTCGACACGATCTTGTGGACATGAGAGAACGTGTCAAGCGATTATTGGTGGAGAGGTCCATGATCAGTTGACCTAGTTTTTCGTGTCTCTCCTGACTAAAAATATGAGGCGGGCTTGTATGAGAATTTAGAGATCTATCATGTTTCTCGGGTAGCTGTATGCTAGGGGTGAAGATGATGGTCGAGGTAGGGTAGACAGTCACTTTACCGGGGGTAGTTCTAGCTCGGTCTCCTCTTCGTCTCCCGGTACTAGGTCTGGGCTCTTGGTCTTTCTTCCCCCACTCGAGTCCAAGGATGACATGCGTCCTTTTCTAGGCATCACCACTCCCTCCTTGAATAGTCGAGCTAGAGTTAAACTCGCTGTCCCGAGTAGTCAGGCTTGAACCTGGGTGGAAAAAAATTAAATTTTAAATTTTAGGTGGGCTAGGGCTAAAGGGAGTGTGACGTAAGCTCTGCGGTTGAAAGGACGGGTGTCTGTCAGTTGTTTCTTCACCTAACCCTACCCATCGTTTCGAATTCGCTTGTTACTTGGTTCAGTTTCCAAGGTGTATCTTGTTCGTCCACTCAACCCAAGATCGATGTCATGGATCGTTCCTCTCGGATCTATAATTGTTGATCGCTCTTATCAATTTCATACTATTCCATTTCATACTGAGGTAACCCAGTTTCTCGAGATCCTTCTTAACTAGTTTTATCGTAACTCCTTTTGAATCATGGTCTCGGTCTTTGTACTTTTTATGATAAACAATCTTTCGATTCAACGTCTATTTTTTTAAATAAAATAAAATAAAACAGGGTGGGCTTCACCGCACGGAAGCTTTTTGCTCGGGATTCACCCACAAGACCGCACACAAAAACATTCGCGTGATGTTTCCTCGGCCCTTTGAGGACCAAGGAAAGCAGTGGACGAGAAAGCACATGCTTCATTGTGTTGCTTTCTCGCCCATCGTACATAACCTTAGAAAGAGAAGAAGAAGTAGCAACACTACATATCAAAGTACTTTCCTCTACAATAATACCATCTTTATCATTAGAAAAATTATTAATATGAACAAGAACAAGATCAGACATTGATCTGTTATGTTAGTTTTNATATATAATTTTTGAGTAACAAGATCAAATCAATAATGTCCTTTTTATACAAAAATGACAATTTTTGTTTTGTATATATTGTGGTATGATATTTTTATTCTCGTATATTTCGTTTAATCAATTATAGTCTTGTAACTTACGAGGATCAATTTGTGTATTTCTCATTTAAATCATGTAATTAAACGACTACTATCATTGTTAAATTTTTATAATTGCGTGATTAAAAAAATACTCCTACATGCATATGTGTTTATAACGTATGTATAAAAATTAACGATGATAGTCATCTAATTACATGATTTTGATGAGAATTACTAAAATTAATCATCGTAACATAATTACAAGATTATAATTGATTCAACAAAAGATATATGACTAAAAATTAACAGTGAGCAAAACCAGATTGATTCTATTTATGATAAAAAGTCAAACTAAACCAATATTATCGGTTTTGAAAAATTACGAACCAAACTCAATCATTAATGATTAAAAACAAAGGCAAAAATTTGTGTGAGACGATCTTATGGGTCGTATTTTGTGAGACGGATATCTTATTGGGTCATCCATGAAAAATTATTACTTTTTATGCTAAGAGTATTACTTTTTATTGTTAATATCGGTAGGGTTGACCCGTATCACAGTTAAAGATTCGTGAGACCGTCTCACAAGAGACCTACTCAAAAACAAAACCAAGGTTTCGTTTTGGCTTGGTTCGGATTATAAATCTTAATTTTTGTTCAAATATATTTTTTCAGTGCTTTTAAACATAATTTAAAATTTATAAATTAGTTATTATAAAAGGATAAATATAAATAAGCATAAAAATATTAAAAAAATTAACATTTTAATGTATGATAATGATATTACATATTTCGTCTAAAAAAATATAAATTTTCAAAATGAAGTAATTCATCTTTTAAAAAAAATAAAAACAAAAACAAAAACTTTACCACAATTCAAATAGAAAATGTGAGACATTTATCTTCTAGGTCCATTCAACTTTATTTTAAATAATTACACAGCCTAAAAAGTAATATTTATTATCAATTTTTGCACAATATTGACTATTTGTGTAAACCGAAAATCAATGAATTATTTATATAATTTAAAATATTATATATTTATAAATCGATTGGTTTGGATTTATCTAATCAAAGCTTTGAACAAAACAATTTTTCTTAGTTTGTTTAATTTTAAAATCAATTCAAATCATGAACATGCAAAATCACAAGCATATATAATCACATAATTTTTCACAAACACTGATAAATAAGATGATTAGATATTATTACTAAGGCCCAGTTTGGTTAGTAGTATTAAAGTTGGATAAATTATTAATCTTTTGTTTGCTTTGATTTTTAAACTTGAGATTGACTATTTCTTTGACAACTTTCACTGTTTGTGTTGGAGAAGAGATCCAGTCATAGAAGAAGGATAAAAACTATCCGACAACACCAGAAAAGAGTAATGACCTAAATACTCCTGATTTTAAAAAATCAAATTTGCAATTGTGTCTTCTTTACGTCATTCTCCTAATTTCTTCAGTAGACTTGCCATTGACCGCCGCTGAAGAAATTCGAAATCGACAGGGGAGTACCAAATCCTCATTTCTATTATAGATCTGAAGATTTTGTTGCTTATTCGAAGGTAAAACTCGATAAATTACAGCTTTTAAGCTACGTGTGATTATTGATGTTGGATCTGTTACATAACGCCTTTGACAGTAGATTTGTGAGCGATTTATGTTTTCGTGTTTTCGATTTCTGGTAAGAATGTATTGTAGTGTTATGTTGTCGTTTGTTTGGTGTATTCTTCTATTGTACTGAGAATTTATATTGTTTAAAAAATCCTAAAAAATTTTGCCCGTCTTAGATTGTAGTAGACATTCGTTGTCATTTTCTCTTCAGGTGTTGTACGAGAAATATTTTTTTTTTGTAACATGTATAATATTTTTGTATTCGTAATGATGATGTACATAAGTTTTAATTTTGTTAACAATATTTGTAAGAATTGTTAATTTATGTATTGGGTTGATCTAACATTTTTTATGTTTGGTAAGTAAGTGTGCGAAATGGACCGTAGACGTCATAACATTAGAATTTTCCTGCTGCTACACCAACTGATGATGTGTACAATTTTTATGGTATGTCTTTTAACACGAGATTACTTGCCGAACGACGTCGTCAAGAACGTAGAACGTCAGCTTCGTACAACATGACGGGAAGAATGAATGCTCAAATGAACCATTTAGGAAGAATTATTGAAACCGGAGATGTTCAATGTGTGGTTAATTTGAGGATGAACAGAAATTCATTTGTACAACTATGTTACTTGTTAACTCATGTCGGCGGGCTGGATCATTATAGATATGTTAGGATTGAAGAAAAGTTGGCTATGCTTTTGTCCATTTTGGCTCATCATAAAAAAAAATCGAGTGATCGGTCATGATTATATACGAAGCGGTCAAACAATCAGCACACATTTCCATGAAGTCTTGGGGTCAGTACTGAAGCTACATACTATACTGCTTGTCAAACATTTTCCTGTCGATGAAACCTGCACCGATGAGACGTGAAAATGGTTCAAGGTAATATGAACATTTGATGAATACTACTTATTACAAATTCCATTTATAATGTTGTACGTACAATACCTTTTAGTAGACATTCTGATACATATTATTCATAATTTTGTAACTTATTTTGCAGGGTTGTGTTGGTGCGTTGGATGGTATATATATAAATGTGAATGTGCCTATTTTAGAGAAGGGAAAGTACAGAACCAGAAAAGAAACCATAGCAGTGAATGTTTTGGGAGTGTGCAACCGAGATATGAACTTTATTTATGCGCTTTGTGGGTGGGAAAGATCGGCAGCGGATGTTCGAGTTCTTCGTGATGCATTATCACGTGATGACGGACATAAAGTTGAAAGAGGTTAAAATATTGTTTAATATAGTCATATTATTTCACCATTCTCTTTTATTGGATTCCTTTTGCATTAATGTTTTAAATTGAATTTTATTAACGAAGTATATGATTTCGATGGTAGGTTGTTACTATTTGTGCGACAATGGATATGCAAACATCCAGGGATTCTTGACTCCGTATAGAAGAGTACCATACCATAGGGATGCTTGGGGCAATCGCATAAATGCTCCACAAAACTATAAAGAACTCTTCAATTGGAGACACAGCAAAGCTAGGAATGTGATTGAAAGAGCTTTTGGCTTGCTTGAGAAAAGATGGACTATTCTTCGAAGTCCTTCATTCTACCCACTAAAAACTCAGAACAGAATCATAATGGCTTGCATTTTGTTACACAACTTCATCCGATCTCAAATGCCGGATAATCTTGTTGATGAGATTGAAGAGGATACATTAAGCCCAACGCCACTGACTGAGAATTATATCATTGAGGATTTTAATTCCTCCGATGTATGGGATATGTGGAGAGATAACTTTGCAATGTCGATGTACCACAACTAAAACAAATGTTTTATGTTATTGTATTTGGATTGCAAACTTGATTTTGTTTGGTAGTTACGTACTCCTTATGTTTGTCAGAATATTTGTTTTGTGAATTATGTATTGGATTGAGTGTTGTATTTTAAAATATGTTTTCAAATTTGTTTTTCCTTTTTGGAATATATCATTTACCTATCTCATTCTAACTTCTCACATTGCTTTGTAACAGGTTAACATTGCAAACACATTCGAATCAATGGATAGCACAAGTGTGAATTCGAAAGGTAAAAAAACAGATAAGTTCCGTCGTACTTGGACAGCCCCTAAGGAAGAGGTTCTAATTGTGGCATTGAAAGATATAATAAGCAAAGGATATAAAACAGAGAACGGATTCCGTGGCTATTTACCATTATTGGAATCTGCACTTCAAAATGCTTTCAAAGATTCAGATTTACGTGGGCATCCTCACATAACTTTGAAAAAACATGTGTGGAAGAAACATTATGGATGTTTAACAACAATGCTAGCAAAAAGTGGGATTGGTTGGAATGACACATAAAACATGATTGACGCTACAAATGAGGCATGGGATGCGATACTCAAGGATAACCATTTTAGTTAAATGTTTAAGTTTAATATTTAAAATGTTTACTCTATTAAATCGAAGATTTTTCAGGTGGACAATAGTGCTCGAGTTATGCGTTACAAGCGGTGGCCACACTATAAAGATTGGTGCGAAATCTTTGGCTATGATAGGGCAACAGGTGATCGAGTGGAGACTTTCTCAACGGTTGTTCAGGATGTCTTGAATATGACTGATAATGAACCCATTGAAATGGAATTTGGCATGGATGGCTTTTACCGCCCACTGGAAGGAGATGGTGAATCAATGTCTGTAGCTCAGACTCTCTCTTCAAACCCAAAAGGAGTCTCAAAGGTGAGGTCAAAGAAACGCAAGCAATTAGACGATGTTGACAACCAAATTGTTGTTGCAATCAATAATTTAGCTGACATCACAAAGGAGACAATGTCAAACCTCATCAAAGAAATGTCATCTGAGTCGAAAATTGAATATGTTATGGATAATGTGTTGGCCACCTTAGGAACCATCCCGGAATTAACTTCAGTCTACAAAGTGCGTGTGGCGGAGCTACTGGTGGATAACCCCAACAAACTAGCTTTGTTCTTGCGGCTTAACCTTGAAGGAAACATCAGCTTAATTACACGGCTACTAAATCCATAAGCTCACATGATGTGCAGTAATGGCCCGGAGTACTATGTGTGTGGATGTTCTCACTTTTGTATGATGATGATTAAGGTATCTTATTTTGGCACATTATTATAATACATGTGTTTTGGTGTATGAAGTTTTGCTGGTGTATGTACATTTGGTGGTGATATGTACCTTTGCTGGTGTTTCGGTTGGCAATTGGTCCGGTTTTGTTGCATGTACATTTGCTGGTGCATGTGGACCAAACTTGTAATGACTATGATGAGGAGTTCACTGCCTCATTTATGTTTCAATTGACAAGATTTCTATCCTCAAATTACAGTCCCAAGTTCACTGAATCATTTATGTTTCAATTGTACGTCGTCCAAAAGCAGAAAGGCTTATTCCAAAAAACAAGTTTCTTAGTTGGTGGAAAAATCACTGCCGCTGGAAGATTGTTGGCTCGTGGAGGTGTTCTTAGGTAAAAAAAAACAATCACTTATATTGAAATGAACTAATTGTCCATCACTTTCTCGAGCTGAGTAATAATAAATAATAAAACGTAGACTTCAATATTCATATCGAACTTCCGTTGTGATATTAAAACAATACTATAACAAAGAAACAAAGTAACATGGTTGAAAAAGTCAATTTAGTCATTAGTTAAACATCCACATTTACAGTGTCATCCTTCTCCACATGATGCTTTAACATCCAAAAACAAAAGTTGATACAAACACCACAACGACATACGATTCTCCTTGAGCAAAAAGCACTTGCGATCGAACGTTTACAACAAAATGTGGATGCATACACGAGATAGTCCATCGAAGAAAGATAAAAAAGGTACCATAATTATGATATACTTGTACGAAGTTTCATGTGGAATGCGCTGAGTCATCCGAGCTACTGATTAACACATATCCATCGGTTTCATGCTGCCGTAAGGTTCTCTTGGAAGGGCGACCAGTGGGATGATCGTTGGAACGTTTGTTGCATGCTTTGAAAGGTAGCATGTTCGTTTTGTAGTAGTCATCCACTGACTTCTTGCAGGGATTGTTGTTGGTAGTGCTTAGTTTTGGTAGATTCGAAACTTTGATTGAAACAGGCTCCACTTCCTTGCGCACATCAGTATCTGATCCTTCTTCATTCACTTGTTCATCATCCGAGATGATAATGACATCCACTTTGTACTTGCTAGTTACACTCACTTCCGAAGACGATTTGTACGTGACAGACATTGTGGGTGTGTTCTGCAGAATTAGCAAAAGTTGAGAAACTAAACCGAGCATATATTTGTGGTGTGGCTCATGAAAGTGTGCTTATTTAAGTAACACAAACACATTAAACATTTTCTACCAACCCAAGAGTAAATGCTTGTCATTCACAAGAGATAGAGGATCATATTGATTTGATATCCCACCATATGTCAACATCTATTATCATAATGGTTTTGGGTAGTGATCAAGTGTAAACAGGGTTCTGTGCAATTAATATGTGCAGGTAGACGCCTCGTAAATAATAAGTTAGTGGTGATCAAGTGTAAACAATCATAATATGTGAATGGAGACGCCTATTTTGGTGATCAAGTGTAAACAGTAAACAGCTTGTACACCAGCCTCATAAATAATAAATGCCAATTCTGAATAAAATAAAAAAAATTGATAAGACCATTTAGACAAGTGTTGATAAACATATTACCTATTATGACAATTTATTAACCCCCTCCGTAAATGTAGACTCCTCACCAAATCACCATAACAGACAAACACTTGTTTCATAATCGAATGTAAATCGCGAGCATGTACACCATTTCGCATTAAACCCAGAAATATGTAAAATGGAAGAACAATAAAATCATATTTCCAAGAAAATTACTTACCCGTCACTGCGTTGTAAGGTTCAATGCTACACTTAATGACTTGTGTTGTATATATGATTGAGGTAATATAGGTGCTCATCTTGTCGAACAAAAAACTCAATAAAAGTTAAAAATTAGATAAGTGTTGATAACTAAATCAAAAACCATGAACAAAGCCAAATAAATGACTCCACATAAAACTTGTTCGTAGAACTTGCACACAACACATATGTCTCACTCATCAAAAGTTATGCAAGTACATGTCATAAAGTTTGACGAAACAATTTTAAGACACCAGTACATACTTAAAAATGCAATGTTTAGAATATCAAGACAAGTACTATAATCAGGAGGATAAGAACGCAGATCAACGCACATATGAACCCAAAACAACAACAAACATGATCACGTGAATAAGGTGTGCTCTTCAATCCATGATTCGATAACTCATTTCTTGTACTTGACATGCCACGTTCCATTTCATAATATTGGTTGCTGGCATGTGGATGAGCTTCCTTCGAACGACGAGCGTATGGCACGGAGGATGAGTTCATTGACTCCTTCTTACAAAACATCGGGGTACTAGTATGACATGAATGATCTTCAAAATTAGCTGAGAGGTTCTCAGATTTATACGACTGTTCCTCGGTGGGTGTTACATTCCTTCCATGGTACTCAAGGTACCAATAGAAACTTTTACGATTTTTCAGACCCGCTGGACATATATAGTAATAGTGCCCAGGACGAGTCGAGTAATCCCCAGCTTTCTGTAATATCATTTCCCCGTTTCCACAATCGCACTATGGTGGTGTCTTAATTTCCATGATACCTATAAATCAGTACCTCATTTTTTAAACCGTCGTACACAGATTCACAAAAACGAATTATGTTGGATTAGTTATTCAAGTGACGTATTTGTACATCTACGTTGTAAAGTCTGTTTGAAGAAATTACTGGATTTGAGAACAGAGTAAGAAAAATTTCGGCTTCAAAACACAATATTTTATGTATTTTCGTAATAGCATTCAAATAATAAAAAATTCGATGAGTGAAAAATGAATGAGACAAGAACCATAACAGGATACAAAACTAAAAAATGTTAAGCCTAATACACATAAAAAAATGCCTACGCTGCGTCAAACTGGTTAAATTTGTTTTCTATTAAACTCGGAATTAAAAGATTACTTGAATAAGAATTTCGAAAATTACTTGTTTTCACAGGTTGCTTTTGCTCTCTTCCACTGGATCAAACGTTTTTTGTAGATTAATATCTGATCTAACTTGTTAAAAAAGAAAATTAAACTTAGAAAAACATGCTCAAGGTCTCTCTTGCCTCTTCGCTTCAAATCTTTCACGGATCTCGCCTCAGCTTTCAATCTTGAGGGACGAAGAAAAGTGAGAGGGTTTACAATTGCTCTGTGATTTATCGGAAGACAGCTTGTAGGTTTGGGGAGGAAAAAACTTTAATGGTTAATAAATTAAATATTAAGATGAAGGGTATTTTGGTCATTAATGCATTTATCATGATTTTATCCATCTCACTAATTTCACACCACACATAATATTATATATCCCTCAAAATATATATCTTATCATATCAAGCATTTATCAATCAAATTATTAATCATTCAATTAACACATCCTACATACTAAGCGAACCCTTAAATGATTAGCAGTATGAACTGTTATCCCTAAATTTGACGTAAAATGTAGACCGATAATCACATAATTCTGTCGAGTGATTAATCTCATCCCGCTAAATAAACGGATTGCGTTGATAATTTCTTGACCCGCCCTGTTAGCCATTTTGATAGCTCTAACAATAAATAATATTTACTACTTAATAATGTATGAACACTCTGGTCATAGATTTTAAAATCCCTCTATTTTATTATGGAATGTCATTTATGTAATATTAACAAATCATTCTTAAGTTACCTTCTCCAAGAGTACTCATTTTTTCTTCTTCAGTATCTCATATCTTCCTATGTATTGTTTTTATTAATATCTTTTTATTTTCAAATTTTCAGATAATAAAAGATGAACTTAAATATTAAATTTTCCTACAGTATATTTTTTTAAAAAAATTCATTATATTTACATTATTAACATGCAATACATATGTATGATGACTAAAAATGATAAGGTCTTGCTCTTAAAGAAGGTGTTTAAGTTGACGGAGTATGTGAATATTTAGTTAATAGTTAAAAGTTCAATTCTCCAATCAACACCTTATCAGACGAGCTTGTCAGACATGATTTTATCAGTATGATTTACTTGACTAACGTAATTCGCAAGTTATTGCTTTAGATTGTGAGTTTACCCGATGTACAATAAAAGTTAATGGCTACATGTTCACACATCATCAAAAAATAATTAAAATGTCTTAACGTATTAGAAAATTAAAAATTACAACATATATAAAAAAAAACATAAAAATTACATTAGTTTCATGAGTAAAACTATGTATTTTGAAGGGTTTTTTTTTTTTTTTTTTTTCTAGTTGATATATGTAATGAGTTTTTATAAAATAATTTTTTTTGAAAAAATATTTTAACAAAAAATAAATAAGGACTCTATTATTATAAATTTACGGTATGAAAATAATAATCGATTCCAGGTTGCCCAATCCTGTTTATTCATGAAACCCCCGCGACGCTCTCTTCCTTTTCCCCAAAATCGTCGTCTTCAATAATTTAGCAAAATCCCAACACAGCAGATCTCTTCGTCATCTGGAACGCTTTACAGGTATTGACACAAGTTTTTTTTAAAAAAATTTTTTTAGACGTTAAAGTTTCGGTACAAAATTCTTGGGTCCATCGGGGTGAATTGTTGGATGTAATGACTCTGATTATGGGAATTGAGATTTTTTTGGAAAAGTGGCAGCAAGAAAATCCATATGATATGTATCTGAAATTTACTTTGCTGCCGGTTCAGTGCTCAAATTGAATTGATTGGGATTTACAGGTATTGCAAGGCTATGAAGTTTGAACTTGGGAAATACTCTTTTTAAAAGTAATGATTTTTTGTGACTATTTTTTTATTTTAATTTGAGACCGAGGTTTATTTATTTGATTGCATGAAAGAACTTATTTTGAATTTTGATTCTAATATGTTTAGAGAACAAATAAGTTTTTGTATACAAATTTGAATAATGATTTCTTAAGTAAAGTAGATTTCTTTATTGTTTGGTTCTCATATATTTTGGTTTTTCTGTTGCCAAACTTTGAAAAAATTAATGTTTTTCACATTTTTTTAAACTTTTTTTCAGGTAGGCTAATTTCTTCCTGCACGATTGAAATAAATACATCTTTGTTTCATTTGCTCACTCGTTTTCTACCTTCAATTTGGGATATCTGAACTTTGTAGCTGATTATTGTCTTAAGATTTGACATTTTAGTTAATCCTATTGGCAGGCGAGATGTCTGCATATGATAATGTTGTCACTGGGAAGCTGAAACTTAAGGGCAAGGCTCTGGATGTGAAGGCGAGTGGGATGAAGAAGAAGAAGCAAAAGAAGGAATACGAGCAAATTCCTCAAGCCATTGAGAGTGAATTATCTGGAAGTTAGTTTGATTAATTAAATTTTCTGGCACCATCTGGCAACATTTTTTTCAATGCTTGTGTGATATAAGAGATGAAAACATGCTTTTTCCGTCTGTGGATTAATGACTTTTTTTAATGAAGTGTGGATTAATGTCTTAATTTTCAATTGTTGTGTTCTTTTTCAATGGAAATGCTTTTCGTAGAGATAACTTAGTTTACTGGTATTTCGTGGTTCTTTTAGTCAAATATATACCTGTAAGCATGAGAAAACATAGAGCAAGAAAGGATATTTTGCTAATGAACCTTCTGGGATTGACCCCTTCGCTAGTTTCCTAAAATCCTTCATTGTCAGGGAGCAACCCATAACTTGTGAGGAAAGCCCTTGGAGGAAGGATGGATACTCATGAGAAAGATTATTAATTTGTTATCATTATATGTTTTATAGTCGAATGATTTGCAGTGGTTTTTGGTACATGCCAATAACTTGTGACGAAGGTACCTGGGGGAGGGCTACTCAAGAGAAAGATTATTAATTTGTTATCTTTATACGTTTTATAGCCAGGAATGATTTGCAGTGGTTTTTGGTACATGTTTGGCAGGCAAAAGCTGTGTTAAACTTTTGAGTACTTGAATCTTAGTTGACATATCTGCTATTAGTGTTGTCTCAAACCTAAAAGCTCCTGATATTGTAAAATATTTGGCTTGAATTTCTTTGCATTGCTTGATCATGAACTGAGTCATAATGATAGGCATATGGTTGGTCTTGTTCAAATGTTTGAATCGTCTTACGGTTATGTTTTCAATATCTATCATGCAAATTGTCATCTCCAATTTGTTTGAAAAGGGTAAGTTGGTGTGTGAATGTACCCGCTTCCAAATTGCTTTTTGTTTTTCCTTTCGAGGTGTAGATTTTCTCACTTTAACTCTTTAGTACTGCTTTTTATAATATCTATCCCTGCTTTACTAAGTTTCTCACTTACTGTTGGGATTTCAGAGCAATTAGCTGACTTGAATGATGAAGATGCTGCAAAAACCTTTGGGGATGAAAGTTCCACTCGTTGGTATGATCATCTCACCCCAGCTGAGAGACGCTATATAGAACAAAGAGAGAAAATCGACTCGCATAAGCTGGCTAAGACATCTAATAAATCACACCGGGATCGCATTCAGGATTTCAATCAGTATCTTGCTAATATGAGTGAACATTATGACATTCCTAAAGTTGGCCCTGGCTAAGTAACAAATCAAATCCAGAGCATGTGCGATTTCACCTGTTGTAGACCTTTGCCCTTCAAGTAAAGTCGCATATTATGGAACCGTTTGTATGATGATCTGCCCTGCTTCTTTAAACTTTATTTTTCTCATTGCTTAGCATGAGGTGTTTGATACTATTGTGTTGCAACTATGCAAGGAAAAATTGTATCTTCTTAATTTTGCACCCATTTATGCTCGAATATCTACCTTTTTTTAGTTTTCTGCCAGTTATCACCACGCATATTCAAAATTCGTTTCGTAGTGTGG
Source organism: Primulina huaijiensis (assembly GCF_012295235.1). Taxonomy (NCBI): domain Eukaryota; kingdom Viridiplantae; phylum Streptophyta; class Magnoliopsida; order Lamiales; family Gesneriaceae; genus Primulina; species Primulina huaijiensis. The sequence continues at coordinate 12,133,203 of NC_133319.1, forward strand.
CATATGTCCGACATGATACTGGAAATGGTAATTAAAGATGGTAGAGACATGATACCAATCATATTCATACCTGCTGGTTCTGCTTTGAAGGTGGACAGAACCGGTTCAATCCAGGTTTCCTAACTGTTCCAATTTGGCAGGCTAGAGCTTGACAAAATTTTTATTGAAAAATAATCATTTTTGAAGATATTTTAATATTTTTTAAACCCCCGGAAAAGTACCCTTTAAGAAAGCTAAAGACAATGGGAAGTAAACCATAAGTCTACTATTACTTTGAATTGATTATGACCTTCGTCGCTTAGTACCACTATGAAGCAAAAATAATTCAAGCTTTAGAAAAATGAAATTACAATCAATCACACTTAGCGAAGATGGGAATTATATGCACCCTCAGTTTACTTGCTCAAGGATAAGGATAATATTTCTTGGAACGACCTATTCCTGTGCAAGTTTTCAGGCATGGTCTTATTCTTGAATTGACATGAACATAACTTGATGGTTGGATTTTTTTCTTCTCTTTTTGGAACAACGAGGGGGAGGTGGGAACAATTGTCCCTCCATTTTGGTCTCTCTAAGAGGAGAAAAGTGATTATGTTCTTCCTGGAATTTTGAGAGTTTTCTATTTCGGATCCTTCTCCCCACATCATATTCTGGCCCTACCACTGCGCGCAAATTGAAGCTAACAATTAGTGTTATGTTGAAGCTTAAATTGAAAATAATTGAATCTGAGCTTGACAAGCTTCATGCATCTCTCGAGCTAGCTATTTCCTTCTTCAAGTACTTGGGATCGACTTTGATGATGCATTGTATTTTATTTGCTACTGAAAACACCCTACCCATCCTTTACGTTGCTACAATCCAATCCTACTTGTTACGACGAAAACTGGAGCAGCGGACTAGGTGTTTCAACAAAAAGATCAAGCGTTAATGAAAGAACTGGTGATCAATCTGAGAATACTATCAAATAGGATCAACCACCTCTGTGTTGAACTTGATTTTCCGTGCTTTCGTTAAATGTTGTTGGATCATATGCGGAAGGTTCCTACTGTTCCAAAACGGAAGAATGTGAAAATATTCTCGTTTGGAAATATGAAAAGGATGGTTCTTTTAGCACCAAGTGGGCGTTAAACTTGGTATATGCCATAGGACTTGTGTATAAGTACAAAAACATCATGTTTATCAAGTATAATGCTTGTATATATACTTACCTCAACGACGGGGTGCGATGTAAGCATGTGTTAACGTTTACTCGAATATTTAGGTATAGATCAATGCGTTTATGAAGCATTCTGAGTTTACCAACAATTTAATATTTCATAGTACCTAGATTGGTTTAAACAAATACGATAGGAGCCGTAATCAGATCTATGTTACAGATCACATCTTACACTCCGGCAGAGCTATAACTTATTCAAGTAGGAGAAAGAATAATACAAATATTCGTCGACCCCTTCTTATTACAAACACCAAAAATCCCGGGACAAGAGAAAATACAATATAAAAGTAGGCACACGAACCATAATTCAATAGGTAAATAAAGGCCCGCGGTATTCATCATCACCGGGTCTCATCCTCGAGATTGCGGAAACCGGCGGTCAAATCGTCGAACAGTTTATTAAATTTAGCAACCAGGGCTTCCTCTCCTTCCCCCGGATCCTCAAATTTCTGAGAACTGCATAATCGCAAGAGACAAAAGCTCGAAATTAACAGCTACACGAGTTTTTGTACATATATTTACACGTAAAAGTGAAACATTTCGCCCTTGGCCACAAGTAGACTTACACCAAACGATAAAACAAATCTCCTAAGCGATGCTTGATGAGGGTGTAAGTTATCTTTTGTCCATCCATACCAGCTCCTCGCTCCACCGCCTGCATTTGGAATCACATACCATCAACACAAATATCATCACTCACAAGGCATAATAGAGCAAAGACCACTCGTAAAATACACAAAAATGAGAAGTTTTAGAGTGAGGATAAGTAAAATAAACGTGCTTGCAAGTTGCTAGTTTTACCTGATTAGCCAGATTGTAGAAATGAATAATGTTGCGCATCATCCAAACTGACTTGTAGAATGGGCAAAATTTATCATATCTGTAGCCAACGAAACACACATATGGCTCCGACAAGTCAACCATTTGAGAGGAAGACACTAATGAATTTGAAATATATAGGTAAGCACTAACGGGGTAAATGCATTCTGGGCGAGATAGTCCTCCCTCAAGAGTTTTGCAGTTTCCAGGGTAATTTTATCCGACTCAGCTAAAGCATCTTTTCCAACAAGCTGCAAGAAGCAAAACTACTCAGTTAAATTACAATTCCATCACATAAAACTAATATAATTTAAACTGTTAATTTTCTGTTCTTGCATCTAATCATCACTTCTTGATTGTTTTAATACTACTAATGTAATCAGGGTAATACAGATAATAATCTGTATCAGACATTTGGGAAAAAAATAGGAATTGAATGCGGTCACATGAAAGGATAGGCATAAACATGTTCCCGAAAGACATAGTGGATTGGTATTGTTAAGCAAAACCAAAAGAGCATTCACCGAATGAACATGCATGCTTTAAAAGGTTGTTTTATCCACCGAACTTAGTTCAGAAAAGAAACAAATTCATAATATGGAAAATTCTCATCATGAATTCATGGCATAACTCAATGAAATACAAGCCTGGTATTTATTACCGGTTGGAATAAGAAATTTCGATCAACACTAAAGGGTGTTCAAACTACGATTTGGTTCATTTTAGATAAAAATTAGAACCAAACCATATTTATAAGTAATTTCAAACCAAACCAAGAAATTTTTATAACCAAACTAAATCAAACCAACCCAAATCATGAATTTCAGTTTGGTATGGTCTCGTTTGGACGACTGATTTTAAGTTTCATAGTGAATTAGCATGAAATATTAATATTGTAGTCTGAAAGAAAAATATCAACTGACGTTTAAAAGAAGTTGATTGAACATTTTGTTTGGTCGTGAACTAGAATAGTTATAAGTAAAAACCATATATTAAAATATTTATACAAGTTACAGAATTTTGCGACTTATAGAAAAACCTAAATTTTTAGAGTTGTAGTTATGTTTATTTGGGATCAAATCTGCAATAAATAAATTCTCAATGTAATTGATTGTTATAAAGCTCACTAATAACAAAATACAAACTAAAATCAAAAAATATATATCTATATCTAAGAAAAATCACAATAAATTAACAAAATTTATGACATGATTTTTTATGTTAATGTAAGTGGTTTGGTTTGATTTATTTTTATCCAAAACTTGAATAAAACTAATTTTTACGGTTTGGTTGATTTTGAAACCAATCCAAACAGTTTGGTTCAGTTTCTGAACACCCCTAGTCAACACGTAATACTTATAATGGGAAGAGCAGAATTAGAGCTTAGAAAAGTAAGGACATGGCCTCGTATGAAAAAGATACAATAATCTCTATTCTAGTAATAGAACACAGAATGTGATGGGAATTGCTTCTCACATGTTAACAATTCTTTAGCACTGCACAATAATATTCTCACAGGAGAGTGGAGAAATGTACCAAGTCTTAAAGACTAGCAACTTAGACTGATTACGCCCATCAGAATAATAGAAAACAACTTAATCATGTTAGACCCACATGGCACACCCAAAAGCTAAAAATAAAAATCAGTGGTTCAGTCTTACCCTACTTTGTAATGAAAAAGATCATTCAGAACTAAAAACAGCACAAACCTGCACGATTTCATTCAAGTCATCCTCTCTTTGCAGCACTTCACGAGCTTTCGTCCTGATATCGATAAAATCTGGATCAAACTTCTCGTAAAAGGATTCTAAGGCCTGAAAAGTAAAAAAAAAAATTCAGCATAGTAAAAAAAATTCAGCATAGTGTAAAAATATTAGGATTTAGGAGCAATCATGCGCAGAGAAACAGGCATAAAACTGCGCAATAGTTGATTAATTGAAAAAATCGTACCCCAGAGTACTTAGAATAAGATATAAGCCAGTTTACAGAAGGAAAATGTTTCCTCTGTGCCAATTTTTTGTCTAGACCCCAAAAAACCTGAAACACAGAAACACGTGAGAGTGTACAGAGTATAGTATGGTTAACATAAAATGAATCTTTATGTTACCTGTACAATACTAAGAGTTGCGGATGTAACAGGATCAGAGAAATCTCCTCCCGGAGGAGAAACAGCACCAACAATTGTGACACTTCCTGTTCTTTCAGGTCCACCAAGACATTTAACTTTACCAGCACGTTCATAGAAGGATGCCAAACGCGCAGCCAAATAAGCAGGATATCCACTGTCTGCAGGCATTTCAGCCTGTAAAAAGTAGAAAGGTCAGCATTAGAAAGATTATAACACAACCAAATGCATAAGAATCACACAATCCCGTCTCTACTCAACTGGAACTTGCTGAAATGAAACTGAACTAATAAATTAAGTTTCTGAATTACTTGCTAGGTCTCCCCTCTATTCTCTTAAAATTGAGGTGACAAGTAATATGTTCTATGAGGAGAAAACCATGGGAAAAGATGTCTAAAATTGGTTGCGAAGACTATCTTCAAGGAGAAGCACATCTGAACATAAATCACAAAAAGAAGCTTCCAAGTACGAGTGAGAAAAAGAGGGGCCGGTCTCATATGACTAAACTTGACGTGGGATACAGACCAGACAAAAAATCCAGCCAAATAATTATTGTGTACGAGAAAGTGTTTCTACTCATTGACCTTAGTGCATTTGAAGTTATGATCAATTTCCAGGATATTCAGAACCACTAAGGTTTGAACTTGGGATTGCTCCTGTAGTCGTGCTAAGCATGGATTAAATATCAAATATCCACAATGATCTATAGCGATTGATAAATCATGACCCACAACCAGAGAAGTCATGCTCAAACAAGCAATAATTCAAATCCCGCTGAAGCAATCAAATGGATACGTACCAGACGACCAGAAATTTCTCGCAATGCCTCTGCCCATCGAGAAGTTGAATCAGCCATCATACTGACATTGTAGCCCATATCTCTAAAATATTCAGCTATGGTGATTCCTGGGCATTCACAAGTTATTCTTAATACTAAGCTACAACATTAACAACTTTATTGTCAAAGAGAAGAATTGCACAGAAAAGTGGTCGCTGAATAAACAATAAAAATTTCTAAACAGGTCCAAGTAAAATGTATGTGAAGTGTCAGTCCCTACAGCAGTTTGAAGGGGTTGAGAAGATCAAGATACATAGTTACATACTTGCATATATATTCCATTCATTATCAACCATAATCGATCAAAAACCTAGAACTAAATGACTTGCATGGATGAATGATGCAGTCAAGTAACTAACAAGAATAGCTAGAATTGATGATACTAAAAATAGAAATGAGGTAACACTCGGTGTCACCAGATACATAATTCCCCAGATGAAACAGTACTCTGGCTGCAAATTAGAAATTGGCGCAACTCGAGCAAAAGAAATGATTTTGAGCAGTAATAAAGTTGATACCTCATATATTGAATATTGAATAACACTTCAACAAATAGCTGATCAACCTTAAAAAAAGATTCAGCTACTGGCAGCAAATATTTTGGGGGAGGGTGCTCAATAGAGATTGCAAAACTCACTTCCATTTTACTTTCAAGAAAGGTCATCAATTTCTTCTAGATGAATGTGATAAAATACCATCATAAGTATTTTCAAAGCAACAGATGCATCAAGAGCACAAACTGATGGTATATTCAGTTACCTGTGTAAATTGAAGCCTCTCTAGCAGCCACAGGCATATTTGATGTATTAGCTACCAGTGTCGTACGCTTCATGACAGATTCCTCTCGACCATCAGGCAGTGTCATTGTCAATTGTGGGAAATCCATAAGCACCTGTAGTTGTTATCCAGATTAAACCCTTCATGATGCCACAAGAGCCTATTAACAACGTGGTAAACTGTGTACCTCTGCCATTTCATTTCCTCTTTCTCCACAACCAACGTAGACTACAGTGTCGGAGTTAGAATACTGCATTTTATATAAGTGGAAGAAGACAGAAGCAAGTAAGTTTTGCAAGTGATGAAATTTTAAGCTCAACAATTTTTTTTTTAAAAAAATGCGATAAATTATGCAACTCAATGAAGTTCACCTTCGAAAGTGCCTGACTAATAACAGTTTTTCCACAGCCAAATGCACCAGGAATGGCACAGGTACCACCAAGTACAGATGGGAATAGAGCATCAAGAACACGCTGAGTGAACAGAAGTGATAAGTATGTAAAAAAAATGTAAAAAATGGAAACAAAGTTTGAACTAGTAAATTGGTCACCTGTCCGGTCAAGAGAGGAGTATCGGCAGCAAGTTTTGAAGCTACAGGCCTAGGAGTACGCACAGGCCAACTCTGCAATAAGTATGCTTGTTATATTAATTCACACAATAACCCATATTCAAAATATTCCTCGATTGAAAAAGCTCACCTGAAGCATGGTGAATTTCTTATTTACACCTTGAAACTCAAGCTCAAGGACAGTGTCCTGCAATAAGAGACAACTTAATGCATTAGAATTTGATATATTTTCCTGAAAAAATACAATAGGATTCATATGTGTCTATGGTGTGTTGTTTGGCAAGGGGCCAACCTTCAATGAATACTGGCCAGCAGGTGCAATATAGGATATCTTTCCCATAGCATCAGGAGGAAGTGCAACATGATGTTGCATCAAACTGTTCTCAAATACAGTCTGCATGGAGATTATTGCACAAATATGTATATAAAAAAAGACTGATAAACTTATCAATAGCATTTTACTGGGAGAATATCCAGTTTCTACAGACAATATTTCTGTCAAACTCACCGCAAATAAGTCACCACCAGTCAAAAGATCTCCCTCTCCTGCCATGAAAATACCAGACAATTTATCAAGGGATCAAGAAACAAAAAATTCATTTGAGCATCAAAACAATGTTGAATTTAAACAAAAATAGCAAAAAAAAGATAAATAACAGAGACCTATTTTCTTTGGGTTAAATTCCCAAAGAGTATCTTTGTCAAGTGCAGGGACAGATACACCGCGAGGAATATAAACATCACCAGATTTTATGGCAATTGTTTTCAGAGGCCTCTGCATTGAGCGTTTGACCCCAAGAAAGGAAAAAGGCACCATTAGGCAACATTCACAGACTAAACGATAAAAAAAAAAACAGCTGCTATATGACAATGCTTTAACAGTTTCAAATTTTGAAATTGGCAAAAATTTCAAACCTGGATACCATCAAATATATTTCCCAAAATTCCTGGACCCAATTCCACAGATAAAGGCTGTAAAAGGTTTTTGGGTGCAACATTAGCAAGTTGTTAGAAAAACTAATAAACATCTCAAAATCTAAGAGTTAATGATGTCATATTAGAACCTTGTGTGTACGAAGAACAGGATCATTCACCATTAGTCCAGCTGTTTCTTCATATACTGAAACAAGACAACACAACCCACAACCAATAATCACACACCATAATTTATTAGTATTTTAAAACCTAGACAAGCAGAAAAAGGAGATGTTGCACTTTCTCCTATCCTTGTTTGACTTGAAGAGTTGTTAGGGGGTTAGCATGGTGTGGTCTATGAGATAACAAAAGAGGGTGCAGTCTGGAAAAAGGTTAAATGCTGCAAAAGAAAACAAAAGCCGCAAAAGCCGATGGAAAGGATAGAATGAAGAAATCAAAACACAACCTTGAATAGTGGCAGAATCTCCTTCCAATCGAATGATTTCCCCTATAAGCTTGTCATGTCCGACACGAACTAGTTCATACATAGCAGCTCCTCCCATTCCATCAGCAACAACCACAGGTCCAGAAACCTATGGAAAAAGAGTAAAGCATAATCCAATAAAAAATGTTTGTGTTATTTTAACATGAAAATCTTTGTCAATGTAAAGTGTTAAAACTTTACAGTTATAATTTCATTAGCAAGAAACATATCCCCATTTTCTCATTTTTTGTGCATTGTAGGCTATAAAGGTAAAATCCAATAGTATCTCTATAACCTATATAAAGTCGCTGCCTCTCTCTATACTAAGACAGTCTGCCCAACCAGATGTAGAAAACCAATCAAACGCAACAAAGTGAGGTCAACACTCTTACAAAATGGAAAGGTAATCTAAACAAGTCAGTTTAGGATAGTCACAACTAGGATCATGGATAAGCACCACTAAAGACAGCAACTTTAACTTCGAAACCAAAGCAGCAGTAACTCACTCAAAGTAAAATGAACAGAATTACTGCGACATAAGAAACAAACTGAATGAAAATCTTAAGTAACTTGTAGCACGAGTAAAAAAATCATTCCAATTTCCAAATCGACGAATCAACTATCAGAACGATCTGAAGAAAGTCGAAGCAGACTTAAACATGTGTAAAATGAGCTAAACAAAGCGCAATCTCAGCAAGAGGAAGAACCTTCCGAACGTAGCCGTACTCGCTTTCCTTCTCGGCATCCTCAAAGGTTGTCAACGGACCTCCGAACGCATACGGCATATTTCAAACAAAACAGATCGAATCCAAAACCAACCAATCAGCGGTAGAACCAAGTCCGGACTGACGAGATCCGATCGGCGATTCAGCAACCCTATGCGATCCAATCTGAACACGCACCTCGATCACCGATCAAGAGAAAGTACGAGAGAAGGAGAAAAAGGGAACGTGCTGTGATTGATGCACTTCTGCTAAACAGTGAATGATAGGAGTGGCTTTGTGGTTATTATTACACATATCTATGGGAATAATTTTTCCGATTTATTTTTAATATTATTTATTATTTATATATAAATATATTTTACAGAAAAATATCTTGCTTTCTAGGTCTCATAATTCATAATGCACATATGTTATTACTTAATCAAGTCCTATTATTATGTAAATATCTTTAATATTTAATAAAATAAAATATGTGTATATTATGTTGGATTAAACATGCTATAGATAAGAGTAGTACTCATTTTTTTGAAAGTTCTCATACGTCAAATTGTTTACGTTACATTGTTTTATTTGATTGATTAGTTGAACTATAAAATAAGACGACAGATCTTAATGACTAAGATATCTATGCTCTATGACAAAAAAAATGATAAAACTATTGAGGTGATATGAGATAACACTAGCACTATGCAAGTTTTTTGCCGAATTCATGATCTTAGTAGCCCGATCCGTTTTCACCCAAATAGGTAAACCACTCGTCGTTTAGTGTGAAGCTTTGTGCTTCCGTGAATATTTAAAAAAAAAATTACACACAGGGGTGTCATTTGATTTGGTTTGCTAAGTGGACCGTAAAATAGTGACACCAGATCTTAACGGGTTATACTGTCTCTGCTTGGGACATGGTCGATGATAGGGAAAAGATAAGACGTCTGATCTCTAAAGGATATGAGACAACACCAGCAAATAGACACGTACCTCCAAAGACTCATGGGCCTAACAGCCCGACTCATTAGCACCCAAGTAGGTGCACTCTGCGCTGCAACAAGTATAAAAAAATAAAGTTTTGCATTGGCTAACAACTATAGCTTTTGACTTAGAAGTATTGATCTTAACAATGACCCTAGTTTTTGATGAAATTGTATTTCGTATTTTCGAATATATAACCAAAGGTGTGGATAACAACTCAATGTTTCCCCATGTTTATTTCCCTGTAAATTGCAATTAGCTTAGTATTTTTGTTGTAAATTGTATAAAGTGTGAGATGGTGCATTTCAAACGACCCAAAGGTCTCCTTTATTGTAAGAATATACACATGTCTCGTGTCATGAATTTTATTGGTCTATATATAACAGAGCTAAATTATTTTGGTTACTTGATTGTATCAATTATAATAATAATTTTTTTAGTAAAATTAAATATTTACCCTGTATATGACATAATTAATTGGGTACTTGGTTCAATGATATTGTAAAAATTTCCTACAGAATTTTCTTGCAATATCTTTGATGGCCAAAATCAAACAATTCTAAATAAATATTGCATGAGTTGCTAGATATATTGAATTTAGTAGGAGAGTCACAACCTAGCTATAAAACATATTTACTTCTCATAAATAGGATTATAGGTAATTGTTGTGTTGTAGTAGTTTTTGGGTCTACGCATGCATTTTCATGTATAACACTGTTAGAGTAAATGTCTTGTAAGGCAACTGTTGGCTGGAGAATTTATTGACTCGAGTGTAATAAACGATCTTTACTTTAATATAATTTAACTTTTCATTGTTTCATTTTGCTTTATCTGTATACACATGCAATCATAATAGATAATGAAACGTCAATTAAATTATTTTTTTTTGAAAACAAAATTTCGAAATAAACATTTTTATGCATGCATGCGATAACAACTAAAATTTACACATTTTAAAATAAAAGTATTCAACTATCAGTAAAAATGCTGCAGTTAAAAATGCGACAAAACGTCAAACCCTAGACGGTCGAGCATCGTGATTCAAAAGTCAAACATGCAAAAATCCTGACGACAATCAACGTATAAAAATGATAGAATATGAAATTATCCATGATCTCTCATAACTCATAAACATGATGTGCGGAAAAATAAGGTTCTCGGGTTAGCGCGTGCACATCCAAACCCGCCTACTCAGTGTTCGGCGCCTCCAGTTTCCTCATCGATATACTCACCTGCATCATTCACGCCTAGTGAGTCTAAAGACTCAACAAATCATAAACGTTATAACAAGTACATATACATAACACACAACAGTAAAAAATACTGTAATCAACATACGTTTCATGATCTTAAAAGCGTAAACGTAAACGTATTAAGGCATAACGTGTCAAAACATGTCTCAACATATCATCATATATGTATTCATTTTCTGTACTTGAATTCAGTTCATTAGTTGTGACTTTCGTATCAGCTCTATTCGATGGATCCATCTACGTATAACCTTGGTACCCGGTGGCGGGGACATCAGCGACAGTAGTACCCATCCACTGAGCCTTGGCCTTACATGTCATCGTATTCGTATTCGTATTAGTCACAACGAACTCTCATCTTTCAAAGCATATCATCATATTCATCACTTATAAAAATCATACATATACGTAAATTTTCCTTAAAATCAAGCATGCAACGAATTTTTCATAATAATATAAAAAGTCATGTTCATGATAGCATATACATTAAAAGCGTGTAGATTTGTGATCAGGGCGCTTCCAGGACTTCTAACTCGACTCGGGTGCAAAATAATCATTTTGCCCCTAGAGACCCTAATTGATCATTTTATCCCTAGACCTCAAAATTTTGACCCGAAGCCAACCAAACTCCTTAAAACATCTCAAAACATAATTATAATTGTTTCTTAGATGTAAACTTGAGCCCATGCAAGAACCTCTATAATTTATTTTAAAACTTGGACCTAGGGGTGTTCAAAATTCGGATAAAACCGAAAAAACCGAAAAAACCGAACACCGAACCGAACCGAAAGCCGAATTTTGTAATTCGGATATCAATGTTAAAACCAAAGTTTATTTGGTTCGGTTTTGGATTATATATGTCAAAACCGAACAAACCGAAAAAACCAAAATTTCATTAAATTAATAATTTTTTATATTTTTATTTATATTATATATTTTGATATGATATTTAGTGAATGAAAAACTGTTTTGAACAAATTTTAGTTGATTGTTGTTTGTTTAATTAATTTAGACCTTATATTTAAATATTTTACTAAGAAAACATGTAGAAAGTTAACATATTATATTTTACAATATATTTATATTATTAATTTAAATAATTATACCAAAACTGAAATAACCGACCGAAATAACCGAACCGTTTTGGTAGAAAACCGAACCGAACCGAAGAAAAATGGTTCGGATATCGGATTATATATTTCTAAAACCGAAAACTGAAATAACCGAAATAAAAAACCGAAAATCGAACCGAACCGATCGATGAACACCCCTACTTGGATTGGAGTCCTGGTTTTAATCTGAATTAATCCGAAACTCAACCGAAACTTTACGAATTTAAAAAATGTCTTAACCATACCCTACCAGCCCCTAAAACATCTGGATCAAACCACTTAAGACCCCCGAGCAGCCCCTGGAAGTTGCTGGATTTTCGACACTTTGCTTTCTTACAAACCCTAACACTTCAAGCCTCCAATAGTTCGATCCTATGGCTAACCGACTCGAACCAGCCTTGAGCCAACGTAACATAGGACTAAGATCATGCCAAGGATGCCTTACTGGACCAACCCTGGCCACGCACTGTAACGTACCGTACTTTTACTACTATTTAAAATTTGCGGAAAAATAAAAAATTTCCTTAAATATAAAATAAACCTTCAATTGGCAATAAAATATTTGTTCGTCTATAACATTCGCCATAAAACAAACACTACCAAGTCTCCCAAAAGAAATGATTGTTTAAAACATCATCAACCACTTTACGAAAATCAGAGTATCAAAATATTCGACATGCTTAACATTCTAAATTTAAAACATGGGCGGTCCTCAGGTCTAGCCTCCTGCTCAGTCCAAGCCGGCTCCTTGGTCTCCACCTCTAGCCTCCTCAACATACTCCTCACCTGCATCGATCAAGTCTAGTGAGTCTAAAGACTCAACACGTATAAACGGGAAGTAACGAGTACTACGCAATAAAATCACATGCAACTTCAAAATAGAGCGCACATATTGGAAACGTAAATCTGAACATGATAACATAAACGTACTTGAGCGTGATCATAATAGCATAACATAGACGTGCCATAATCATAAAAACTTAAACATGCTTGCATACTTGCATTGTACATACATGAGCAGACATATCATAATTTTGCGTAGAGGCATGTTTCAAAGAAAGTGACCCATAACATAAGCGCCTGATCAGACTAAACCACAGTACTGGGCTGACAGGGACGAATCTACTGCCACATACATGATATTCCCGTTCATGCTTTAACGAGTGGATTGGTCCCCGTTCATGCTTTAACGCTTTCCAATCCTGATCTGAACCCGTTCATGCTTTAACGGGGTGGGTTGGTCCCTGGTCATGCTTTAACTCTTTCCAAACCCATACATAATTTGGTCACAAGACATTTAGCATACATAAAAAACTTAAAAATATTTTCTTTGCACGTCAACATACTTACTTGGCGTTGTGGGATTCGTTGGATCTCGCTTGGGGACGCTGCTGCAACATGCTAACATGGATTCAATATTCAACTTGCATAACTTCGACGTAGGTACTCGAGCTCACCACCAAAGTGATTGAAAAGCTTATGACATTCTAGTTCACTCGGGACTTGACCTCGCTTAATCATCGTGCTAACCAAAGAACTAAAACCCCAAAGCAACATTAAACTATTCCTCAAATACGAAGTTCACGGACCCCGTGCCTGGGTCCGTGTCAAGGTCCGTGTAGCTACTGCAAAGACATACTCGAAAAGAGAGAAGGGCACGAACCCCGTGCCTAGGTTCGGGTAAGGGTCTGTGTAGACTCTGCAAATTGACACTTCGAAGAAAACAAAGGCACGGACCCCGTGTCAGGGTCCGTGTTCAGGTCCGTGCAGCCTCGGAATTTCGAAACCTGCGCAAAAACTTAACATGATGTTTTTCTCTTCTTATCAAACCATAAGGGCTGAGAATCCATACCTCAAGACCCCTCCTAGGACACTAAGGTAATGACTCCAACCCATACAAGCCATTAAAATTGCCATCAAACTCGACAAACAGCAACAAACGACACAACCCGAAATTTCGACACAACTTTTCTTCCTATGACTCTTAGTTCAACCTTGTGCTTAACGACATGAAAAGAGACACCAATAATAATCCCAACATCGTTCTTGACTTACTTAAACACAGCAGCGATCGCCCGTCGATTCCCAACGAAGCCTGCAACAAATAACTTCAAGAACACAATTTACATAAAAGTCGCCGTTTGAGCAGTCCCACGAAAAACGTCATAACTCACTCAATATTTATCGAAATATTTTGAATTTTATATTAAATCAAAGGTATAAAAAATTTCTACGATTTCATGTTGAAAGTTTTCTCAAAATCATGACCGAAAAATCGCAGTATTTAAAAGAACAGTAAAAACGAAATTTTTAGATCCAAAAACGTTCAAAATGCGATCTAAACAATTTCTGCTCAAACTTTACGCATCACACATGGATTTTTACGCATAAAAATAACGCAACACATACTATGACATGATCGACGTAGGAAAAATAGATTATACGTGCCTTTGATGTGAAAAAATCACGATACGGCGATACCGAAGCGGAGAAAGATGCGAGGTTGATCCGTGACGAACGTGGCGCGATTTGCTTGAAGAAAAAATCAACGAAAATTCACTGGAAGATGGAGAGGGAAGGGGTTGGCTGCAAGGACTCTTAGAACCCTAGGTTTCTTTCAAAAATATGAAATGAATGGATGTGTATGTGTGTGTTGTGTGAAATACGTGAGTGAGTGTGTGTAAAAGCGTGTGTGTGCGTGTGTTTAGAGATAATTAGGGGATGATTTTGCTTAATTATACCATTAACCATGCTAAACAAGATACTAATTAAAATGTTAACTCAATTAACCAATTAATTAAAAATACTGTCCCTACTAATCTTTAAATATAATCCCCTAATTAAAATAAAGAGTGCAAGCACTAAATCTTAAAAGGTTTTAAACTCTAAAATCACTAAATAATTAATCAAATTTTAAAATGCCAAAATTTAATAAATTATTTAAAATGCTCCATTCTTAAATTTAAAATAAAATACCCCATTTAAAAATTGCCAAAATCGTCACCGGTCTCTTTTCCTCGATCCCGCCTCGAATAAACGCCTGAAACATGAAACTCAAGAAAGCATTTTAACGTGTATCTCACAAACATTAAAATAATGTAATTTAAATAAATCATACATGGCTAAAACTCATTTTAAATTTAAATAAATGAATTAAAAATTAAATAAATGCATGGGTTTTACGTGTACTGAATTTTGGGCTCTACAGTTCCTCCTCCACTTATAAAAATTTCGTCCTCGAAATTAAATCTTACCGAACAACTCCGGATAGCGACTCCTCATATCTGCTTCAGTCTCCCAAGTGGCCTCTTCCACTGATTGCTTTAGCCAACGGACTTTGACGATTCAGTACATCTTTTCGCCCGCAGACAGATGGCCAGTCTGAGTGAGTGATTCAGACTTTGGAGGATCTATTGCGAGCCTGTATGATCGATTTCCAGGGGATTTGGGAATCGAAGCTACATCTAGTGGAGTTTACCTACAACAACAGTTTCCAAACATCTATTGGTATGGCTCCCTATGAGGCATTGTATGGAAGGAAGTGCAGATCACCAATCCATTGGGATGAGGTTTGTGAGAGAGCAGAACTTGGTCCAGAAATTGTTCAGCAGACTGCAGATGTTGTGGTCAAGATCCAAGACAGGATGAAGACCGCCCAGAGTCGTCAGAAAAGTTATGCTGATAAGAGAAGGAGAGATCTCGAGTTTGTCGTGAGTGATCACGTCTTTATAAAGATAGCACCTATGAAAGGTGTTATGAGATTTGGGAAGAGAAGCTAGCTGAGTCCGAGATTCATTGAACCTTTCGAGATTCTGGACAGAATTGGGACTCTAGCCTATCGTGTTGCCCTTCCTCCGAATCTGGCCGGGGTACACAATGTGTTCCATGTCTCGATGCTGAGGAAGTACCTAGCGAATCCTTCGCATGTTCTGAGCTACGAACCGTTGCAGTTGGCTCCAGATCTGTCATATGAGGAAAGACCTGTTCAAATCCTAGACAAATAGGAGCGTAGACTTCGGAACAAGGTGACCAAACTCGTCAAAGTCCGGTGGCTAAACCAATCAGTGGAAGAGGCCACTTGGGAGACTGAAGCAGATATGAGGAGTCACTATCCGGAGTTGCTCGGTGAGATTTAATTTCGAGGACGAAATTTTTATAAGTGGAGGAGGAACTGTAGAGCCCAAAATTCAGTACACGTAAAACACATGCATTTATTTAATTGTTAATTCATTTATTTAAATTTAAAATGAGTTTTAGCCATGTATGATTTATTTAAATTGAATTATTTTAATGTTTGTGTGATGCATGTTAAAATGTTTTCTTGAGTTTCATGTTTCAGGCGTTTATTCGAGGCGAGATCGAGGAAAAGAGACCGATGACGATTTTGGCAATTTTTAAATTGGGTATTTTATTTTAAAGTTAAGGATGGAGCATTTTAAATAATTTATTAAGTTTTAGCATTTTAAAACTTGAATAATTATTTAGTGATTTTAGAGTTTAAAACCTTTAAAGATTTAGTGTTTGCGCTCTTTATTTTAATTAGGGGATTATATTTAAAGATTAGTAGGGATAGTATTTTTAATTAATTGGTTAATTGAGTTAACATTTTAATTAATATCTTGTTTAGCATGGTTAATGGTATAATTAAGCAAAATCATCCCCTAATTATCTCTAAACACACACACACACACGCTTTTACACACACTTACTCACGTTTTTCACACAACACACACATACACATCCATTCATTTCATATTTTTGAAAAGAAACCTAGGGTTCTAAGAGTCCTTGCAGCCGCCCCCTTCCCTCTCCATCTTCCAGTGAATTTTCTTTTATTTTTTCTTCAAGAAAGTCGCGCCACGTTCGTCCCGGATCAACCTCGCATCTTTCTCCGCTTCGGTATCGCCGTATCGTGAGTTTTTCACATCAAAGGCACGTATAATCTATTTTTCCTGCGTCGATCATGTCATAGTATGTGTTGCGTTGTTTTTATGCCTAAAAATCCATGTGTGATGCGTAAAATTTGAGCAGAAATTGTTTAAATCGCATTTTGAACGTTTTTGGATCTAAAAATTTTGTTTTTACTGTTCTTTTAAATACTGCGATTTTTTGGTCATGATTTTGAGAAAACTTTCAACATAAAAATCGTAGAAATTTTTTATACCTTCGATTTAATATAAAATTCAAAATATTTCGATAAATATTGAGTGAGTTATGACATTTTTCGTGGGACTGCTGAAACGGCGACTTTTATGTAAATTTTGTTCTTGAAGTTATTTGTTGCAGGCTTCGTTGGGAATCGACGGGCGATCGCTGCTGCGTTTAAGTAAGTCAAGAACGATCTTGGGATTATTATTGGTGTCTCTTTACGTGTCGTGAAGCACAAGGTTGAACTAAGAGTCGTAGGAAGAAAAGTTGTGTCGAAATTTCGGGTTGTGTCGTTTGTTGCTGTTTGTCGAGTTTGATGGCAATTTTAATGGCTTGTATGGGTTGGAGTCATTACCTTAGTGTCCTAGGAGGGGTCTCGAGGTATCGATTCTCAGCCTTTATGGTTTGATAAGAAGAGAGAAACATCATGTTATGTTTTCGCGCAGGTTTCGAAATTCCGAGGCTGCACGGACCTGTACACGGACCCTGACACGGGGTCCGTGCCTTTGTTTTCTTCGAAGTGTCAATTTGCAGAGTCTACACGGACCTTTACCCAGACCTAGGCATGGGGTCCGTGCCCTTCTCTCTTTTCGAGTATGTCTTTGCAGTAGCTACACGGACCTTGACACGGACCCAGGCATGGGGTCCGTGTACTTCGTATTTGAGGAATATTTTAATGTTGCTTTGGGGTTTTAGGTCTTTGGTTAGCACGATGATTAAGCGAGATCAACTCCCGAGTGAACTAGAATGTCATAAGCTTTTCAATCACTTTGGTGGTGAGCTCGAGTACCTAGGTCGAAGTTATGCAAGTTAAGTATTGAATCCATGTTAGTATGTTGCAGCAGCGGCCCCAAGCGAGATCCAACGAATCCCACAACACCAAGTAAGTATGTTGACGTGCAAAGAAAATATTTTTAAGTTTTTGAGGTATGCTAAATGTCTTGTGATCAAATTATGTATGGGGTTGGAAAGCGGTAAAGCATGACCAGGGACCAACCCACCCCGTTAAAGAATGAACGAGTTCAGATCAGGATTGGAAAGCGTTAAAGCATGAACGGGGACCAATCCACACGTTAAAGCATGAACGGGGATCTCATGTATGTGGCAGTGGATTCGTTTCTGTCAGCCCAGTACTGTGGTTTATTCTGATCAGGCGATTATGTTATGAGTCACTTTCTTTGAATCATGCCTCTACGCAGAATTATGATATGTATGCTCATGTATGTACGATGCAAGTATGCAAGCATGTTTAAGAAAAGTTTTTATGATTATGGCACGTCTATATTATGCTATTATGATCACGCTCAAGTACGTTTATTTTATCATGTTCAGATTTACGTTTCCAATATGTACGCTCTATTTTGAAGTTGCATTTGATTTTATTGCGTAGTACTGTTACTTCCAGTTTATACGTGTTGAGTCTTTAGACTCACTAGACTTGATCGATGCAGGTGAGGAGTATGTCGAGGAGGCTAGGGGTGGAGACCAAGGAGCAGGCTTGGACTGACCAGGAGGCTAGAACCGAGGACCGTCCATGTTTTAAATTTGAATGTTAAGCATGTCGAATATTTTTATACTCTGATTTTCGTGAAGTAGTTGATGATGTTTTAAACAATCATTTCCTTTGGGAGACTTGGCGGTGTTTGTTTTATGGCGAATGTTATAGACGAACAAATATTTTATTGCCAATTGAAAGTGTATTTTATATTTAAGGAAATTTTTTATTTTCCCGCAAATTTTAAATAGTAGTAAAAAGTACGGTACGTTATAGCGTGCATGTGAGGCCCGGGTCCGAAGAGGGCGAGGGGTGATCTCCGGTGCCATGAGGTTGCACGGACAATGAGCTGCTCCTGGCAGGCTTCTAGGCGGAGGGAACATTAATGAACCGATCTTACACCGGAAGGAGGGGGATTCCGAAACTGTTCAATGTAATGAACTTTAAAGTTGAAGAGGGCTTAAAAGATTTGATATGTACTACTCATACCAATAAGATGCATCTTCTTTTCGGTAGCTTATCGCATAAGAACTCCAAAGTTAAGCGTGTTTGAGTTGGGGCAATTCTGGGATGGGTGACCTCCTGGAAAATTTTATAGGGTGCATGTGAGTGAGGACATAAGAATGCTGGAAAGACTTGTATTGGTACAGTGAGTACAGTCGTTGAATTTGGGACGTTACACGCACACTGCCCATGCAAACCGTCCCACGCGATTCACCCGAAACAAGCCCAACCCCATCCCTTCTCGGTAAGAGCAACGACCGACCCCTAAAACAAGACCAGCTTCGGTTGAGCCCTCCTAGACCACGTATCAACCTCCTTAGGGACTGCACCGTGGTTTGGATACGTCCCCTGCAGCCGGTTCTCATTTCCAAGCTCGATCTAGCCGCAAACCTCACAATCATAACCTAGGTTCGATCGGACCTCACCATGGTTCAATCGACCCTCGACTCGAGCACTTATATACCTTAACCCTCGACGTGTTCAGCCCCCTAGCATCGCAAATCGGTAGCCCTTACATAGCAACACAAAAATCGTGAGTTACATGCAACTTTGCAAGAATGTACATATTTCATGACAAAACGATGTATAAATGATACAACATAATAGAACTATGCATTCCTCATGCAAACACACTCACAACAACATGTAATAGCGTGAATGATGATCAAATAAGGATTTATAACGTGCTTTTGCGTTATTACGCTCGAAAACCTTGAGATATACGCGTAGAACTTGCACCGGAGAGGCAGGGAAGGAGTTTTCTTTGAAAGTTTGAGGGGATTTTCGAAGGCTACTGAATTGTTTTGTGAAAGTACTACTGCTGAACGAGGGAGGGGCGGCCACCATGTAGAAATTAGGTTTAGAGTTTTAATTAAAGAGTTTAAGTTATAATATTAAGTGTTAATAGGCCCTTAATTAAAATTAAAGACGTGCGTTAAAAGGATTTTAGGTCCATTACGCAATAAAATACTCCCATTAAGCCCAAAAAAATTCTCGAAAAATATTTCGTTTAGGCATGTTTTTGAAAATATTGTCGAACAGTCAAAAAGTCCCCCGACTTGCTAAATTTTGCGTACCAGTTAAAATATGACCCGGCGAGTAAAAATACTCCACCAAGGCCCATTTTCGAAAATCTCACTTAATTACACCATATATTAAATCATTAAAAATAATTATTTAATAAAAACATTTTTCCTTAATTATCTCCTGTCTTCACTCCTCGTTCGAGCGCGAAAACTACTAAAAAGCCCTTATGCATGAAACTTTAATAAACCATGCAATAAAACACATATTAATGTCACAAACATGTTTTAAATGCATTAAAAATAATTAATTAAAATACCTAAGAAATTTGATAACTTGCATGTATGTGGTTCACGTGGACCTTCGAATTTTCATGACGTTACAATTTATCCCCTTAAATTGAATTTCATCCCCAAAATTCGCTTACCCTCGATGATCAGAAGTTTAGACTCTTAATTCTAGTATCTAAATAATCCGCGCTTCCGCTGCGCCACTCTGATAAAATAAGTGTTAGGCTGTCTTCATGTCTCCTCAATCCTAATTACATTTGCCTTCAACATTCTCGTTTGCGAATCGCAACTTAAAATGACCTATGATGACTTAGTTCTATTTTACTATGACCTCGAATTTTGACTTTTCTCACAATTCCTAGTACTAGAAGTGGAGATCCAAACTTATTGCACCTTACTTTCTTATACTATATCCAAGATTTTCATCGACGTATTATATTTCAATATTAAAATCCCAACATCATCATTTCTTAAATTTATTGAACTCAAGGTATGCTAAGACTTTAAATCCAAATCTTAGCATTTATGCAGTTCAACTTAAGAGATTTTAGCACCAAGATTTATTAATCAATTTCTATCCTGGGTAATATACTTAATTGTTAAACCTTATATCAACCCCATAATAATATTAGTCTAAGATCCTTGAATCCAACATCTATCTTACGACACCAAACTAACATAACTTAACTATTTACAAGTACATCCCAAATATAAAATTTTTGCAAATCTTAAATTTCGGGTAACGTTAATCTATAAAACCCAAATATACAATATCAATCTTCCACTTATATAATAAAACCTTTCTAGCATCATTTACATACTTAAACTATTTTCTTCTCGGTTACAATTTAGTCGAGTTCTAAGACACTTGGACTTTCCTCATTGGAATGAATGTCGTATCCTGACGCATCTTTAATGCTTAATAAGCATTAGTGTATAAAACTTAGTAAGTTGTTACATGTTTAATGTTAGACTAACTCCAATAATTTGACTTCACTTATAATCCTTAGAATTTTAGAATCCACATATCAAGATTTTACATTACTTACTCGACTAAAACCTTAATATTTTTTCATTGGTAACCTATGTTGGACACAACTAATTCCTTTTGTTTTCATTTCACCCAAAATTTTCACGTGAACTCCTATCTCATAAACTTATAATTCACTTACACAACCCAAATAGTCTTAGATAACACAATTCTAATACACATATCCACTTAATCTCAAGTTTCTTAATGACTTTCAAAAATTCCTCAAGACATGGTGTCTATCTCACTTATTATATGCGTCTTTCGAGTAACCTAACCACTAATCACACACAACTTTAAAAAAAATAACTTTGACAAATGTATAATTTTAACTCTTAATATCATGATTAAAACTTATGCTATATCAAACTTAAGTTACCACAAATATGTTAACTTAATGTCTAATCCTATAATTTAACTAATTGGTCAACTTTGCCTTAAATTATCACCATTCTAAATTCTTAATTTGCAACAACATTATTCCAATAACGCTTAGATTTTTAAGCCCAATATTGAATCATCCTACAATGCTCTTGGTTATCACTCCTTATTATAACCCAGATATTTCAAGATTATGATCGTTTCTTAGACGTCAACTCGAATCTATGCAAGAACCTCTATAATTCGTTTTCAAACTTGGACCGGAGTCTTGGTTTTAACCTGAATTAATCCAACATTCAACCGAAAATTTCCAAACATGAACCATGTCTTAACCGTACCCTACCACCCCCTAAACCATCTGGACCAGACCACTTAAGACCCCCTAACAGCCCCTGGAAGTTGCTGGATTTTTGACACATTGCATTCCTAGAAACCCTAGCGCGTCAAGCCTCCAATAGTTTGATCCTAGGGCTAACCGACTCGAACCAGCCTTGAGCCAACTTCACATAGGACTAAGATCATGCCAAGGATGCCCTACTGGACCAACCCTGGCCACGCACACTGCCCATGCAAACCATCCAATACGATTCACCCGAAACAAGCCCAACCCAAACCCTTCCCGGTACAAGCGCACCGACCGACCCCTACAACAAGACCAGCTACTGTTGAGCCCTCCTAGACCACGTCTAAACCCCCTTAGGGACTGCACCGTGGCTTGTATAGGCTCCCCTACAGCCGGTTCTCATCCCCAAGCTCGATCTAGCCGCAAACCTCACAATCATAACCTAGGTTCGTTCAGACCTCACCATGGTTCAATCGACCCTCGACTTCACCACTTATATACCTTAACCCTCGACGTGTTCGAACCCCTAGCATCACAAATCGGCAGCCCCTTACACAGCAACACAAAAATCGTGAGTTACATGCAAGAATGTACATATATCATGACAAAACGATGCGTAAATGATACAACATAATAGAACTATGCATTCCTCATGCAAACACACTCACAACAGCATATAATAGTGTGAATGATGAAAAAATAAGGATTTATGGCGTGCCTTGGCGTTATTACGCTCGAAAACCTTGAGATATACGCGTAAAACTTGCACCAGAGAGGCAGGGAAGGAGTTTTCTTTGAAAGCTTGATGGGATTTTCGAAGGCTGCTGAATTTTTTTGTGAAAGTACTGCTGCTGAATGAGGGAGGGGCGGCCACCATGTAGAAATTAGGTTTAGGGTTTTAATTAAGGATTTTAAGTTATAATATTAAGTGTTAATGGACCCTTCATTAAATTTTAGAGGTTAAAAGGATTTTAGGCCCATTACGCAATAAAATACTCTCATTAAGCCCAAAATTTTTTTTGAAAAATATTTCATTTAGGTACTGATACCCCCATAAGGATCCGGGTCGTTGCCATAAGGATCCGGGTCGTTGACGACCCGGACACTATCAAGAGCCCGAGCACTACATGTTTCCCAAGAATTCTTCGAACAGCCCGGTCTCCCACGCAATCATCGCCCGAGCTCTCATATAAGTACCCGGGTAATCAATTGCCCGAGCCACCTCGAGAATTGAACCATACTCGAGTATGATTGATACAGGACGTCTAATCTGTCAGAACAACTTGGGCTTGGAGTGTCCTTTAAGTCATCAGAAGATAGGGTATGAGCAGCCGACTTGCCATACTTAGTAGGTAACACTGGAATCGAGGTACCTACCTCATCTTCTACTATAAATAGCAGGTATTAATGTCATTTATAGATTCTGAAATCTTTGAACTCTTAAGCATTATACATATTTTCTCCCAAATATTGCTTGTGTTCATCTTCAACCTGCTGACTTAAGCATCGGAGTGGCCACGCCGGACACCCCTCCGGCGCCCATTCACGAGTTTCTTTCATTGTTTGCAGGTGCTATTGAAGCCATTACCTTCACTCAAATTCCCTAAAAACTATAAATTATTGATTTGACCCGTTGGAGCTCCTTACCCGGCTCATCCATTTCAACGAAGTCACATCATT
>NC_133319.1:12159351-12161140 GCF_012295235.1 Primulina huaijiensis
GAGTTATCCTTTCTTTCAGGTATTAAGGAAGGCACGACAATTCGGATGGGATGATAAATGTGAACAGGCCTTCCAGGACTTGAAGATCCATCTTGCAGAGCTCCCTGTGTTAGTGAAACCAGAGCCCGGGGAAAAATTATTTGTTTATCTATCCACCACAGAGTATGCTGTCAGCTCAGTTCTAATAAAAGAAGAAGGCTCCGATCAAAGGCCTGTTTATTATCTCAGCCATGCTCTGAGAGGACCCGAACTCTGGTACAGTGAAGTGGAGAAGATTGCTCTGGCCTTGATCATGACTGTCCGGAAGCTAAGGCCTTACTTCCTGTCACATCAAATAATTGTCTTGACTAATAGTCCTATAGGCAGGATCATGACTCATTCGGAAGTATCAGGGCGAATGATCAAATGGGCAGTGGAGTTAGGAGAGTATGATATCGAATACAAACCCCGGGTGGCCATTAAAGCGCAAGCCTTATCAGACTTTTTGTCCGAGATGGTACAACCTGCTGAAGATGAAGTATGGAGGGTGTTTGTGGATGGGGCGTCTAGCCTTGCAGGGTGCGGAATAGGTGTTGTAGTAATATCTCCTCCAGGAAAGAAGATTAAGTTGGCTTTAAGGATTGATTCCCGGGTTACTAATAATGAAGCCGAGTATGAAGCTGTCCTTGCAGGAATCCGTGCAGCTAAAGAGATTGGAGCTTCCCGTATTATTGTATATTCTGATTCACAATTAATCACTCAGCAGATAAAGAGTGCTTATGAAGCTAAAGATGACAGGATGCTCAAATATTTACAGCTCATAAAAACCCAGGCAGCAATCTTTGTGGATTGGAGTATCGAACAAATACCTCGGGAGGAAAATGGAGAGGCAGACGCTCTAGCAAAAATGGCTGCCTCATTATCAGAAGTCAACACCCGGGAAATTTTGCATGTTTTCCATTTGGTCATGTCTACCGAGGAAGAAATACTACCAGTACCCGAGGACTCCTGGATGACGCCATTGATTAAATTCATTACAACAAATGAATTACCTGAAGACAGGGCTCGGGCTCAAAGAATCAAAAGACAAGCTCCCAGGTTCGTTCTCTTAAATAAAATCTTATACAGAAAATCATTCCAGGGACCTCTGCTAAAATGCTTATCTGAAGGAGAAGTAGATTATGTCCTCCGAGAAATACATGAGGAATGTTGTGCTGAGCATCTCGGAGAGATGGCTTTGGCCCGGAAGACAATGCTTGCCGGATTCTGGTGGCCAACTCTTAGCCAGAATTCTGCTCAAGTGGTCCAGGCTTGTAAGAGATGTCAACATCACTCAAACTTCCAACACAGTCCGGCCACTCCCATGAAGCCTATCTGGGCATCTTGCCCCTTTGATCAATGAGGCCTGGATATTGTTGGTCCTTTCCCAACTGCCAGGGCTCAAAAGAAGTTCTTACTGGTGGCTGTGGATTACTTTTCCAAATGGGTGGAAGCCGAGCCATTGGCTAGAATTACTGAGCAGGAAGTATTGAAATTTTTGTGGAAGAACATTGTGTGCCGGTTCGGATTATCCAGAAGACTAATCTCAGATAACGGGAGACAATTTCAGGGCAAAGGAATTACATCTTGGTGTCATGAAATGAAAATCACTCAGTCTTTTACTTCTGTTGCCTACCCTCAAGCTAATGGTCAAACAGAAGTTATTAACAGAATTATTATACAAGCATTGAAGACCAGGCTACAAGGCAAGGGAAAAGATTGGGTGGAAGAATTACCCAGTGTTCTCTGGGCGTACAGAACTACTCCCCGA
>NC_133319.1:12162225-12176929 GCF_012295235.1 Primulina huaijiensis
AAAAAAAAATCAACCGTTGTATATAGAAAGAGTTGTAATTTATGCCCGAAGGCTGAAGGAAAATTGAAAATAATTACAATCCTGTTCAATCTACGTCTACTGGAGTGGATTGCTCTCCGGCCTCTTCAGGATCCTTCTCGGCCTCCTTGGCAGCAGCATCGTCCTTGGGAAGGGAATCGATGGCCTTATCTATATCCGGGAAGCCCTCCTTATTTGATGGGATTAGGCCTTCTTCCTCAAACTGCTCCTGGCATTTCTGAAAGCCGACTTTGAAGTAGTGGTAAGACTTGTCTTCAACAGCCGCTTGAAATTCCGAAGAGTGAAGGAAGACGGTTCGCCATTCCTCTTGAGTCAGTTGCAGGAGCCTAAGCCTATCCTCTGCAGCAACGGCCCGATGCTGCTGTATGTTGGCTTCATCCTCAAGGTAGCCAACTCGGGACTCAAGGAGGGCAATCCGCCTCCCAAGCTCCTCTTCCCGGGCTACACTTTCATCCCGTGCAATCTGGGCAGAGGCCAATTGTTGATCTAGGGAAGCTTGGAGACCGGCCGTTTTATCCTCGTAAATTTTTCGAGCCCGAGCAAGCTCCCCTTGAAGTTGATCATTGATTTCTTGAGCAGTCCGGGCTTGCTGCCCCTTTTTCGTGGCCACTACGGCCACCTCCTCAAACGCCGAGATAATCATATGAGCCGCCTATAAAAGAGAAGTTAAAAAAAAACAAAAACAAAAACAAAAAAGAGAAAAAAGAGAAGGGGGAGGGCAGCAAACGAGCAACTAAGAAAGAAAAAGAAGGGATAAAACTTACAGATATGAGCCGGTTTGATCCCTCCAAAAATCTAACACTGGCGGGACTGCTCTTCAAAAGTGCCTCCTCAGCAGGATTGAGTATCTGCTTAAGGCGCATGACGCCAGTAGAAGTGGCCCCCTCAAAAAAGATATTGGCCTGAGGAGGCTGATCAGATGGAGGAAGCTCCTGACCGGGTGCTTCAGCGGAAGGAGGACGGAGGGGAGGGCATTGGGCCGATCGGGAGGTTCCTTGGCCATCCTCAGGGAGATCTTCGAGAACAACTAGCTCGGGGTCCGCAGCAGCTTTTCGTTTCCTCTGACTGAGAGGAATGAAATCTTCAGCCTCCTCCGAAGTCTCAGTCATTACCCGGGAAGTGCTACCCTGGACAGCTTCAGTTCTCTGGACTGCCTCCTCCGCAGCCCGCTGCTTTTCTTTTTCCACAGCTGCTCGGCGAGCTGCTATTTCTTTTTCTCGGGCCGCCTTCTCGGCTGCCCGCTTCTTGGCAAAGGCCGCCTGCATCTTGGGATTATCTGTATAAAGAGGAATAGGGTAGTGAGAAATTAAATAAATATAAACAAAGAACAAGAGATAAGAGAAGGGAAGAGAGATGCATTACCAGGTTGAGAACCCAGCCCGCAACTTCATCGATTACTCGGTCCAGAGGGTCCTCGGCCCGGGCGCTCAACCCGTACTCTATCAGGTTCTCAGTGGAGATAAGGGGAGTGGAGGGATATTTTTTNCCCCTCCTTATTTGATGGGATTAGGCCTTCTTCCTCAAACTGCTCCTGGCATTTCTGAAAGCCGACTTTGAAGTAGTGGTAAGGCTTGTCTTCAACAGCCGCTTGAAATTCCGAAGAGTGAAGGAAGACGGTTCGCCATTCTTCTTGAGTCAGTTGCAGGAGCCTAAGCCTATCCTCTGCAGCAACGGCCCAATGTTGCTGTATGTTGGCTTCATCCTCAAGGTAGCCAACTCGGGACTCAAGGAGGGCAATCCGCCTCCCAAGCTCCTCTTCCCGGGCTACACTTTCATCCCGGGCAATCTGGGCAGAGGCCAATTGTTGATCTAGGGAAGCTTGGAGACCGGCCGTTTTATCCTCGTAAATTTTTCGAGCCCGAGCAAGCTCCCGTTGAAGTTCATTGATTTCTTGAGCAGTCCGGGCTTGCTGCCCCTTTTTCGTGGCCACTACGGCCACCTCCTCAAACGCAGAGATAATCATATGAGCCTCCTATAAAAGAGAAGTTAAAAAAAAACAAAAACAAAAACAAAAAAGAGAAAAAAGAGAAGGGGGAGGGCAGCAAACGAGCAACTAAGAAAGAAAAAGAAGGGATAAAACTTACAGATATGAGCCGGTTTGATCCCTCCAAAAATCTAACACTGGCGGGACTGCTCTTCAAAAGTGCCTCCTCAGCAGGATTGAGTATCTGCTTAAGGCGCATGACGCCAGTAGAAGTGGCCCCCTCAAAAAAGATATTGGCCTGAGGAGGCTGATCAGATGGAGGAAGCTCCTGACCGGGTGCTTCAGCGGAAGGAGGACGGAGGGGAGGGCATTGGGCCGATCGGGAGGTTCCTTGGCCATCCTCAGGGAGATCTTCGAGAACAACTAGCTCGGGGTCCGCAGCAGCTTTTCGTTTCCTCTGACTGAGAGGAATGAAATCTTCAGCCTCCTCCGAAGTCTCAGTCATTACCCGGGAAGTGCTACCCTGGACAGCTTCAGTTCTCTGGACTGCCTCCTCCGCAGCCCGCTGCTTTTCTTTTTCCACAGCTGCTCGGCGAGCTGCTATTTCTTTTTCTCGGGCCGCCTTCTCGGCTGCCCGCTTCTTGGCAAAGGCCGCCTGCATCTTGGGATTATCTATATAAAGAGGAATAGGGTGGTGAGAAATTAAATAAATATAAATAAAGAACAAGAGATAAGAGAAGGGAAGAGAGATGCATTACCAGGTTGAGAACCCGAGCCCGCAACTTCGTCGATTACTCGGTCCAGAGGGTCCTCGGCCCGGGCGCTCAACCCGTACGCTATCAGGTTCTCAGTGGAGATAAGGGGAGTGGAGGGATATTTTTTACCCTCTACTAATTGCTGGCTTATCAGGTATGGTTCTTCATACTTATAAGCCCTGGGAAGGGTAGGTTGTGGGGGTAGGGAAAGCAGAAAACCAGTTTGGCAAGAGAGAGGGGTCGGAAGTTGAAGAAAGAAATATCTTCCTTTCCATCCTTTCTGGGAAGAAGGGATGTCATCAAGGAAACGGGAATTGAACCGGGCCGTCAAGGAAAAAGCGTTATCCCCAAATCGGCAAGTGAAGTAATAGTGAAGGATAAGGGGAGTGATCAGAAGATTGTTCATTTTGAAAAGGACATAGGTCGAGGCCATAATTCTGAAAGAATTAGGATGGAGTTGGTTGATAGGTACACCAAAAAACATAGCAACCTCGATATAAAAAGAAGGGAGGGGGAATCGGAGACCATTTCTAACTTGATCCCGAAAAAAAGTAGTATAGCCGGGTGGAGGATGATCTGCCCGATCAGAAGGACCGGGGATTAGAATGGGAAAAGTGGAGGGGATAGAGCCCAGAGCCCGGAGATCTTCTTCGGCCCCCGAGCGTAGAGTGCTACTCATGGAGGAAAACCAGGGAACTCCTGGGGTCTCGGAAGAAAGAGGGCTCGAGACCCGGGCTTTACCCTTACCCTTGCTCTTTGCAAGAGCTCGGGCATGGCTCGAAGAGGAGGGTTTGGAAGAGACTAGTGTCGTTTGGTAAATTGAGGGTTTCTTAGGAGGCCGAGTAATAGAGCGGCGAGGCGGAGAAGGAGAGGAATCAGAGCGCCGCGCGGTGGACTCGTAACTAGGCGAGCCTCGCGCATTGGCTCCTGAAGTCGAAGAAGTAGATGCAGACATAATTTGAAGGACAAACTTACGAGTTTTTTTTGAAGAAGACGGTGGAGGACCGTCGGAGCGCAGGGTTTTGGGCGCGGAGGAACTTCAAGGGAAAAATTCGCAAGGGCTTTGCCGAGATTTCAAATTTGTGAGTGTTTTTTTTCCGAAAATAGGAGGCCTAATATATATAGGCTGTGGGAACGGATCTCGGCCGTCGATCCAAACACACTTGGACGATCAGAATGCACCCCGAAAAGTGTGCCGGTGTACGAAAGGACACACGCAATTATTAAAATGTCAGACTTATCGGTTCCATGTAAGGCGAAACGTTCCTGACCGTTGGAATGAAAGGGCACACGTCATTTTGACACCTCATCAACAACCCGGGAGATTTAAGAAACCTACGCCTCATGTTAACCCCGGGAGATATCAAGCCCCGGAATCTTATTATCATCCCGGGAGATTTGAGGCCCCGGTACTCTAGTTAAAATCCAACATTTTATTTTGAACCCGGGTGGTGTGAGAACCCGGCATTTCATTTTAAAGCCCAGAATTCATTGGAAGAAGAAGAAAAAGAATTACATCTACTAAAATTTTATTGAGGAAATAATCTGTGCCACGTTACAGCAGCTAGTTCAGAATCTACAGAATCCTGCCACTCAACTATCCAATTATTCAGTTCATGGATTCTTAAACTAGTGAAGGATTCGGCAGAGGAAATCTTCTTTAGCTGATGCCACTCCTTCCATAGCATTGCATGCAAGAGAACTTCGTCAGTTGCTAGCTCTGTAACGTGGTTGACATCAAATTATTGTTTGTATCTTCTCGCTACTGCCCTCTGGGAACGAGTAAGTGCCAAACCATGTTGAAAGGAATTCTGGAGATCTTGAATCTTGAACCATGAAGACATAACCTTCACCGAGATATATTCTTCAATAGTTTTCTTCAAGTCTTCCAGATAAAGAAGCATCTCATCTGTGACAATGGCATGCGTACTGCTACAAGCGGTAGACTCACTCGAACTCGGCATATTGGATTATTGTTCTCATTTCACTTTCATCTTCTTATTTATAGACAGGTGGTATTTAATGTTGAAGAAGGTGGAGAGCCGTGTGCTAGCTTAAACGTTTTTTATTTATGAAGAAAGACGGGGCTACAGGTATCAATGTATCGGAATTAACAAATTCTTGGAACATGGAATGATATGAATGCGAAGCGTGTGTCATAATGACGTCTCTTGGAATACTCGAGAAGAGTAACCGACAGAGCACCGTACTCAGAACCCGGGAGGCTAGAGTTCCGGGCATTTCAAGGAAAGCCCGGGAGATGTTAAGGTTTAGCATTGTGATTTTATCAATTAACCTTGTTCCACTTGCGGTATATATGCATCAACCGACAAACTTAAGGGATTACATCAAAATAACGACAGAGACAGGCTTGAATTAGTATTTTATTCAACCATAGACATTAGCACGTACTACATCATCGTATTCTTCCTATACAGCAATTATCCATATTTTCACCCAAGCAGCTAAAGGTCCGGTGGAAGTCTTCAGGAAGCTGTCTGAATCGGCAATACGCTTAAGGATCTTTATTTCTTTCCGAAGCATTAATTGGTAGATACGACCATCTGTAAAGACGTCTACCCACTCAGCTATATGCAAGTGCTTTCGCACTCTCCTCAGTTTAGCAACCAGGCTAGGAGTGATAGCTTCTCCAGAATCATAAAGAAGTTTCAGCCCCTGAAGCTCTTCCCAGTAGTCAATAATTGCGTGAAACACTTCATCTTCCATAGTAGATTATCGAATCTCTAGAGCGGATTCCTTTAAGGCTTCGGTCATACTCGGAGTTTTCGAACTACGTGCACCAGCCATTGTGTTTCCTGGATGACAGTTTGTTAGTACGATTGAAAAATGGGTGAATGGCTATGTATAGGAGGAAGGGGCTAATCACAGCCGTTGATCTATAAATGCACGAATGACTAAGATGGGCCAAGAGTTGAAAAGACGTGTACGGTTATCAAGGCGTCAGACTTATCCACTTCTCGAAATGCGAAACGTCTTTTAGGCGGGAATTTATGCTATGACACGTGTCATCGTGGTAATATCGACAGGGCCCAAGAATGTTAAACAATAAGTTATTATGAATCCAGGGGACAGGAGGTCTCAGCATTTCATCTCATCTATGGGATATTTGAAGACTTCAATTTGGTGCACTGTTAATTATCTTGGACTGATCGGGACAGCGAGTCAAGCTCTAGCCCGACTATTTTAGGGATGGGTGGTGATACCCCCATAAGGATCCGGGTCGTTGCCATAAGATGGCGGGTCGTTGACGACCCGGACACTCTCAAGAGCCCGAGCACTACATGTTTCCCAAGAATTCTTCGAACAGCCCGGTCTCCCGCGCTATCATCACCCGAGCTATCATATAAGTACCCGGGTAATCAATTGCCCGAGCCACCTCGAGAATTGAACCATACTCGAGTATGATTGATACAGGACGTCTAATCTGTCAGAACAACTTGGGCTTGGAGTGTCCTTTAAGTCATCAGAAGATAGGGTATGAGCAGCCGACTTGCCATACTTAGTAGGTAACACTGGAATCGAGGTACCTACCTCATCTTCTACTATAAATAGCAGGTATTAATGTCATTTATAGATTCTGAAATCTTTGAACTCTTAAGCATTATACATATTTTCTCCCAAATATTGCTTGTGTTCATCTTCAACCTGCTGAATTAAGCATCGGAGTGGCCACGCCGGACACCCCTCCGGCGCCCATTCACGAGTTTCTTTCATTGTTTGCAGGTGCTATTGAAGCCACTACCTTCACTCAAATTCCCTAAAAACTATAAATTATTGATTTGACCCGTTGGAGCTCCTTACCCGGCTCATCCATTTCAACAAAGTCACATCAGGTACGTTTTTGAAAATATTGCCTGAACCGTCAAAAAGTCCATCGACTTGCTAAATTTTGCGTACAGATTAAAAATATGACCCGACGAGTAAAAATATTCCACCAAGACCCATTTTCGAAAATATCACTTAATTACACCATATATTAAATAATTAAAAATAATTATTTAATAAAAACATTTTTTCTTAATTATCCCCGGTTTTCATTCCTCGTTCGAGCGCGAAAACTACTAAAAACCCCTTATGCATGAAACTTTAATAAACCATACAATAAAACACATCTTCATGTCACAAACTTGTTTTAAATGCATTAAAAATAATTAATTAAAATACCTAAGAAATTTGATAACTTGCATGTATGTGGTTCACATGAACTTTCAAATTTTCGGGACGTTACAGATAAAGTCCTTGATTATACTTTAATACAAATGAATCATAATTGGATCTCGAAATTCATTTGTAAACACTATATATTCTAAATTCGTTTCTAGTCGATTCAGCTGTCTAAAAAAAGAATAAAGTCTGCTTGAGGTTGAGACTAACATTTGTGATGTTGTGTACCGTGTTTCATGCTAAAAGCATGGTGTAATATCCGAAAAACCAAACCTACGTAAACCACATACATGCAAATTATTTGAATTGTTTAATTGTTTTATTTAATTGATTTTAAATGCTTGCATGATATTTATTAAATGATTAAAGGTATGATTGCATGATTAAATGATCATATGTCGTGTTTTTATGAAATTACCCGAATATTCGATAATAGGCAGGGGAAAGGAGATCGGGGACGACCAAGA
Organism: Primulina huaijiensis; assembly: GCF_012295235.1. NCBI lineage: Eukaryota > Viridiplantae > Streptophyta > Magnoliopsida > Lamiales > Gesneriaceae > Primulina > Primulina huaijiensis. The sequence goes on from NC_133319.1 coordinate 12,169,596, forward strand.
TTAGAATAAATAGTTTTCACTAAATATTTTCAAGGCTTCTAAATATGATTAAAAATGATTTAATTTTTCTAAAAATAGCAGAGTTCGAATTATTTTACAAGTCGATCTCGATTTTACCCGGGAATTCGGTTTTGGGCAAATGAGGAGTTTTTTAAAGATCAAAAATATTATTTTTGAAAACTAAATTTTATAAACATTTATGTTTCAATTAAATAAGAGTTATTGAGCCCAATTTAACCAAATTGAGTGGGCTCAATTAGTCATATACTTAGAGGTCCAAAACCAAAGCCCATTATCATGCAATTAAATCTATAAATAAGTTACCTTGGTGCTTCAAAACACCATAAACCAGCCGAAAATACACACACACACACACAATAGAATTTCGAGAATTTGGGATCAAGAAAATCAAGGAGTCTTCGTCGTCCGTTCGTTCTTCTTCGCGCCCCACGCCGACAATCGTTTATTCGAGCGTTCTAAAACACAAAGACACATTTTCTAAAGGATATGATGATTGTATTCAAAGTTTTCAAACATTTTTACATATATATATGATCGTATTATGAATTCCAACGAGTACGCTGTCAACGTAGGATAAAATATGAATAAAACATGAACAAATTAAGGGAAATTGAGGGCTGGACAACAAGCTTAAAGGCTACACAAGAGTTGCTAGAAGAAACCTAGGGTTTGGAATGGTTTACACTTGATTCAAGAGACGGCTCGATGCATGGCTCGGCAAGGGCTGGGCTAGGGGGTCGTGCTGGTCATGGTTAGGTCTAGGGATGTAGAGCCCAAATTCAGTACACGTAAAACCCATGAATTTATTTAATTGTTAAATTATTTATTCAAGTTTAAAATGATTTTTTTTTTAGTGATGCATGATTTATTTATTTGCATTATTTTAAATTATTTATGTTTATGTGATACAAGTTAAAATGTTTCTCGAGTTTCATGTTTCAGGCGATTATTCGTTGCGGGATCGAGGAAAAGAGACCGACGACTAGTTTGACGATTTAAATTGTGATATTTTATTTTAAGTTAAGAATGAGACATTTTAAATGATTTATTTAGTTGTAAACATTTTTTTAAAGCCTAATTTAATTATTAGGTTAATTTAAGATTTTAAAACTTTTAAAGATTTTCAATAGTGTATTTTTAATTTTATTGGGGGTTATTTAGTAAAGTTATTAGTGGGTTAGCAATTTATTAGCATGTTATTAATTTATTTAAGATAAGTTAATCCCCCTAATTGCCTACAAACACACGCTCACACACATTATCACCCACACACACATACACGACACACACACTCTTCTCCCTTCCATTCCATTTCATTTTTTTAAGAGAAAAGCTTAGGGTTCTATTGTACCAGCAGCCGTCCCCTCCTCTTCAAATTTTCCAGCAATTCTCGTTGAGTTTTCTTCAAGAAAAATCGTGCCACGTTCGTCCCGGATCAACCCTTGAACCATTTTCGCTTCGGTATCGCCGTATCGTGAGTTTTAAATATCAAAAGACATGTATAATCTTTGTTTCTGCATCAATCTCGTCATATTATGTGTTGTGATATTTATTATGAGTAAAAATTCATGTATGTTGTGCAAAGTTTGAGCAAAAATTTGTTGGATCGATTTTGAAATGCTTTTGGATCTAAAAACTCAAAATTTGTTGTCATTTTAAATACTGCGATTTTTCGGTCGATTTTCTGGAAAAACTTTCAACATATAAAACGTAGAACGTTTTGATACCTTTTATTTGACAGTAAATTCAAAATTTTTGGACAAAAATGAGTGAGTTATGATTGTTTTTGTGGGACTGCTCAAACTGTAATTTTCTTAAAATGTTTTCTTGAATAATTCTTGAAGTTTAATTGTTGCAGACTTCGTTTGGAACCGCCGGGTGATCGCTGCTGCGTTTAGATACATTAAGTATGAGGTTGGTTTGATTTTTGGTGCTTCGTTTTGTGTCGATAAGCCTTTGGTTGCATTAGAAGTCCTAGGATGCATTTTGGTGTCCAAGTGCCATGTTCACGGGTTGTGGTTGCGTGTTATTGCTTGGGAACGTTTGGGACATTTTTGTGGAGTCGAGTCAGTGCCATAGCGTCCTAGGATGAGTCTCGATGTGTTGGTTTACGGTCCGTATGATCGAGTTAGGAGGATTAAGCCACAAGCATAATGATTTCCATTGGTTTACCATTTTTAGAGTCTACACGGACCCGAACCTTGACACGGGGCCCGTGCCCTTGTTTCTTTCGGAGTGCGAAATTCCAAAGTCTACAGGGACCAGAAGCTGGACCTGACACGGGGTCCGTGCCCTTGTTTCTTTCGAGGTTAAAATTTCAGAGTCTACACGGACCCGGAGCCGGACCCTGACACGGGGTTCTTGCCTTTGTTAATTTTTTTAGGTTGAGTTGCCGCGTCCTCCATTGCTTGGGAAATGTTCACACACCATTTTAGAGTTTGTTTCGGGGTTTGATGTCTTGGTTAGTATGATTAAACGAGGTCAAGTCCCGAGTGCTCTAGAACGTCATAAGCCATTTATTTACTTCGGGGTTGAGTACGAGTAGTACATATAAGATATGAAAGCTAAGCACTTGATTATGTGTTAATATGTGCAGCAGTGGCCCAAGCGAGATCCAATGAATCCCTCAACACCAAGTAAGTATGTTTGACGTGCAAAAGAAAAATGTTTTATTTTTGAGGTATGCTAAATGTCTTGTGACCAAATTATGAACGGGTTTGGAAGTCGGTGAACGTGACTGAGGACCTCTCCACCCCGGTAAAGCATGACCGAGTTTAGATCAGGATTGGAAAGCGGTAAAGTATGACAAGGGACCAATCCACCCAGTAAAGCATTACCGGGGATCTCATGTATCCTGCCAACCCAGTACTATGGTTTAGTTTGATCAGACACATTTATGTATGGGTCATTTGCTTTGAAACACATCTCTACGCAAAATGATGAAGTTTATGCATGTTCAAGTATGTATGATGCAAATATGTTTATGAAAAGTTATACGCCGATGGCACGTCTATGATTATGTTATTATGTTTAAGTTTCTAGTATGTACGCTATATTTTAAAGACGTATATGATTTTATTATGTATTACGAATCATCAGTATGTTCTTAGAAAATCTACATGTCCCAAGAGTATTAATGATCTTCATGATTAACTTATGGCCCAAAGAGTAGAACATCGGTACTAAAACCCACAAATCAATTTAGTCAAATCATTTTCAACCTTCTTTAACGCCCAATATTCGAATTCTTTGACATGTCCAATTCCAAACGTAACCAACATGCAATCCAATCTAATTTTTTATTTTTTAAACATTTAATCTCCAAAATATATAAAAAGCTAAACATGTACTGTAAAACATATATCATGTAAACGTGCAAGTGATAACAACAAAACTTTCAAAACAAGTAGACTTATAGACTTGAGGCTTGAAGACTGAGCTGTTGAAGCTGGCGGTGGCACAACCCTATATAGAACCCTTGCTCTGATACCAACTGAAATGTCTACTAAATTTTTTTTTTGAAAGCAAAATTTCAAAATAAACGTTTTTATGCATGCATGCGATAACAACTTAAATTTAAACGTTTTAAAATAAAAGTATTCAACTATCAGTAAAAACGCTGCAGTTAAAAATGCGACAAAACGTCAAACCCTAAACGGTTGAGCATCGTGATTCAAAAGTCAAACATGCAAAAATCCTGACAACCATCAACATAAAAAAATGACAGAGTATGAAATTATCCATGATCTCTTCTAACTCATAAACATGATGTACGGAAAAATAAGGTCCTCGGGTTAGCATGCGCACATCCAGACCCGCCTACTCAGTCTTCGGCGCCTCCAATCTCCTCATCGATATGCTCACCTGCATCATTCACGCCTAGTGAGTCTAAAGACTTAACACATCATAAACGTTAAACCAAGTACATATACATAACATGCAACAGTAAAAAGTACTGTAATCAACATACGTTTCATGATCTTAAAAGCGTAAACGTAAACGTAATAAGGCATAACGTGTCAAAACATGGCTCAACATATCATCATATATGTATTCATTTTCTTTCCTTAAATTCAATTCATTAATTGTGACTTTCATATCAGCTCTATTCGATGGATCCATATACGTATAACCGTTGCACCCGACGGCGGGGATATCAACAGTATCACCCATCCACTGAGCCTTGGCCTTACATGTCATCATTTTCGTATTCATATTAGTCACAACCAACTCTCATCCTTCAAATTCAAAACATGTCATCAGATTCATCACTTATACAAATCATGTATATGCGTAAATTTTTCTTAAAATAAGCATTCAACGTATTTTTCATAATAGCATAAAAAGTCATGTTCATGATATCATATACATTAAAAAAGTATAGATTTGTGATCAGGGCGCTAATAGGACATCTAACTCGACGACCCTAATCGACCATTTTAACCCTGGACCTCAAAATTTTGACCCGGAGCCAACCAAACTCCTTAAAACACCTCAAAACATAATTATGATCGTTTCTTAGACGTCAACTCGAATCTATGCAAGAACCTCTATAATTCGTTTTCAAACTTGGACCGGAGTCCCGGTTTTAACCCGAATTAATCCGACACTCAACCAAAAATTTCCAAACATGAACCATGTCTTAACCGTACCCTACCACCCCCTAAACCATCTGGACCAGACCACTTAAGACCCCTTAACAGCCCCTGGAAGTTGCTGGAATTTCGACACTTTGCTTTCTTAGAAACCCTAACGCGTCAAGCCTCCAATAGTTCGATCCTAGGGCTAACCGACTCGAACCAGCCTTGAGCCAACTTCACATAGGACTAAGATCATGCCAAGGACGCCCTACTGGACCAACCCTGGCCACGCACACTGCCCATGCAAACTATCCCACACGATTCACCCGAAACAAGCCCAACCCCAACCCTTCCCGGTACAAGCGCACCGACCGACCCCTACAAAAAGACCAGCTGCGGTTGAGCCCTCCTAGACCACGTCTAACCCCCTTAGGGACTGCACCGTGGCTTGTATAGGCTCCTTTACAGCCGGTTCTCATCCCCAAGCTCGATCTAGCCGCAAACCTCACAATCATAACCTAGGTTCGTTCGGACCTCACCATGGTTCAATCGACCCTCGACTCTAGCACTTATATACCTTAACCCTCAACGTGTTCGACCCCCTAGCATCACAAATCTGCAGCCCCTTACACAGCAACACAAAAATCGTGAGTTACATGCAAGAATGTACATATATCATGACAAAACGATGCGTAAATGATACAACATAATAGAACTATGCATTCCTCATGCAAACACACTCACAACAGCATATAATAGCGTGAATGATGATCAAATAAGGATTTATAATGTGCTTTTGTGTTATTACGCTCGAAAACCTTGAGATATATGCGTAGAACTTGCACCGGAGAGGCAGGGAAGGAGTTTTCTTTGAAAGCTTGAGGGGATTTTCGAAGGCTACTGAATTTTTTTGTGAAAGTACTACTGCTGAATGAGGGAGGGGCGGCCACCATGTAGAAATTAGGTTTAGGGTTTTAATTAAAGAGTTTAAGTTATAATATTAAGTGTTAATAGGCCCTTAATTAAAATTAAAGAAGTGCGTTAAAAAGATTTTAGGTCCATTACGCAATAAAATACTCCCATTAAGCCCAAAAAAATTCTCGAAAAATATTTCATTCAGGTACGTTTTTGAAAATATTGTCTGAACCGTCAAAAAATCCCTCGACTTGCTAAATTTTGCGTACCGATTAAAAATATGACCCGACGAGTAAAAATATTCCACCAAGACCCATTTTCGAAAATATCACTTAATTACACCATATATTAAATAATTAAAAATAATTATTTAATAAAAACATTTTTTCTTAATTATCTCCGGTCTTCATTCTTCGTTCGAGCGCGAAAACTACTAAAAAAACCCTTATGCATGAAACTTTAATAAACCATACAATAAAACACATCTTCATGTCACAAACTTGTTTTAAATGCATTAAAAATAATTAATTAAAATACCTAAGAAATTTGATAACTTGCATGTATGTGGTTCACATGAACTTTCAAATTTTCGGGACGTTACAGATAAAGTCCTTGATTATACTTTAATACAAATGAATCATAATTGGATCTCGAAATTCATTTGTAAACACTATATATTCTAAATTCGTTTCTAGTCGATTCAGCTGTCTAAAAAAAGAATAAAGTCTGCTTGAGGTTGAGACTAACATTTGTGATGTTGTGTACCGTGTTTCATGCTAAAAGCATGGTGTAATATCCGAAAAACCAAACCTACGTAAACCACATACATGCAAATTATTTGAATTGTTTAATTGTTTTATTTAATTGATTTTAAATGCTTGCATGATATTTATTAAATGATTAAAGGTATGATTGCATGATTAAATGATCATATGTCGTGTTTTTATGAAATTACCCGAATATTCGATAATAGGCAGGGGAAAGGAGATCGGGGACGACCAAGATTAGAATAAATAGTTTTTACTAAATATTTTCAAGGCTTCTAAATATGATTAAAAATGATTTAATTTTTCTAAAAATAGCAGAGTTCGAATTATTTTACAAGTCGATCTCGATTTTACCCGGGAATCCGGTTTTGGGCAAATGAGGAGTTTTTTAAAGATCAAAAATATTATTTTTGAAAACTAAATTTTATAAACATTTATGTTTCAATTAAATAAGAGTTATTGAGCCCAATTTAACCAAATTGAGTGGGCTCAATTAGTCATATACTTAGAGGTCCAAAACCAAAGCCCATTATCATGCAATTAAATCTATAAATAAGTTACCTTGGTGCTTCAAAACACCATAAACCAGCCGAAAATACACACACAAACACAATAGAATTTCGAGAATTTGGGATCAAGAAAATCAAGGAGTCTTCGTCGTCCGTTCGTTCTTCTTCGCGCCCCACGCCGACGATCGTTTATTCGAGCGTTCTAAAACACAAAGACACATTTTCTAAAGGATATGATGATTGTATTCAAAGTTTTCAAACATTTTTACATATATATATGATCGTATTATGAATTCCAACGAGTACGCTGTCAACGTAGGATAAAATATGAATAAAACATGAACAAATTAAGGGAAATTGAGGGCTGGACAACAAGCTTAAAGGCTACACAAGAGTTGCTAGAAGAAACCTAGGGTTTGGAATGGTTTACACTTGATTCAAGAGACGGCTCGATGCATGGCTCGGCAAGGGCTGGGCTAGGGGGTCGTGCTGGTCATGGTTAGGTCTAGGGATGTAGAGCCCAAATTCAGTACACGTAAAAC
>NC_133319.1:12177807-12186461 GCF_012295235.1 Primulina huaijiensis
GCATATGCGCGAGACGTGCAGGACCAAGAGATGATCCACTTGTGCTTGCCATGCAATTTACAAACATAAGTCTTCATTTCCTTTCCAACTCCAGCAAGAATCGAGGGAAAGGTTCAAAGAAATCTTCAAAGTTTCAGCCAAACTTCGGAAGTGGGTTGGGCAAGATCTAACCATCCGAATTGCAATCCGAATACATTTCCGTGCTCCTCTCGTTAACGGCTACAAAAAGATGTAAGTTTTATTCATTTCCAGCAAGGTTTGAAAATATGATCCTGAAGGAATCAGATATGATTAATATATGGTGTTCTTGAGATATTAGATATCGTATAATATAAATCGAATTGAAGAACGGATACCGTACGAAATTGTTATGATTTTTCAGATATGTATCAGATTATGCTTGGTGATCGATTGTGAGTTGAGATTGGTGTATACTGATATTGTCTTACTGGATATATTGAGATTGTACCGTTATGCCGTCAATATTGAACTGATTGAATATTGAGCAGATCTGAGTTGAGTTGTATTTGATATTGTACTTCTCATTTATGTGATTTCAGATTGATATTGACAGAATTTCTTTGAATTCAGACTTCGACTGACGACAAGAAAAGTATAAATCAATGTTAGACTGGGATTGATAACTCGAGTCAGATATGACCTGAGTTTCCCTAAAAACCACATACTTATTTGCTATTGTTTTCAGATATTTGAATTCATTTCATTTATATGTTTGTTCTATTGATTTATAAAAAGTATGAATTAGATGATTGATTTTGAGACAGAGAGTCTTTGGCAGAGGTGCCAGGTCACTGGACATTGGTTTATATCGATGTGCTTAGGAGTAGATCGGTTTCTATTGCAGATATTCGATATAGAGTACCAAAGTCTGGGAATAAAAACGTACCACCATCTAGCTATGGAGAGTAGGTGAGTTGTTGCGTTCTTATTCTGCCGGGATCCCTAGATTAGATGAGTCGTGTCAAGAGTTTGATTTACAGACTTGTATTGATTGATGTTTCGTAGATTACGATTCATGTTTTATAAATGTTTATGCTTTCGTATATTTATATGAATTACATGTTACATTGTTTATACTGGGATATGTTTCTCACCAGAGTTATCCGACTGTTGTTGTGTTTGTATGTGTGCATGACAACAGGTGAGACAGGATCAGGGTCGAGAAGAGGATAAGAGATCGAGATTAGAGTGGTGATTCTGGACTTTGATGTAGATTTGGTTTCGGTACTTGATGTATAATTGTTGAACCCTAGCTTGATATGAATGTATATAGTACAAGACTTGTACATTTACTTTTGATATATATGTGAGATTGATTATTATATGTTCCGCAATTGTGTATAAAAAAAAAATTTAGACCCAATTTAATTACTTGATCCATTTATTCCCAAAGAATGATTAAGAAGTTGATTAGCATCCGGGTCCCCACAACATGTGGTATCAGAGCAGTAGGTTCCTTTAGCCTGAGATAGATGCTAGTGAGCGGGGTAGATTGAGTTTTCTTTCCTGCTTTTACATGCTAGCATTGCGTTATGTTATGATGTTTACTGCTTTGGAATATACATGTTTACCTGATTATCTGATTTGATTGGTAACCTATATTATTGAGAAAGAATGAGAACTGATTTTGGATCAGAGGAAAGATGATCAGAAGGGGACTGAGACAGATTTGTCAATTATGATTGCTAACCCTTTAAATAATCAGATATGCCTCCTCGAAGAATCCCAGAACAAGGCAGTACCTCTGCGAATCCGATGGATGTGACAGCAACACCGATGGAAACCCTGTTGAAGAGATTTCAGTCGTTCCATCCACCGACTCGGAAGGGTACTGAGACTTCATTTGAGTGTGAGAGTTGACTAGATGATATAGAAATGTTGTTTGATTCATTGGATTACACAGATGAGCGCCGAGTCAAACTGATTGGATACCAATTGCATGATGTTGCGAAGAATTGGTGGCTCACGACAAAGAGGGTATTGGAGCATCGAGGTACGACTATTACCTGGAACATCTTTAAGACTGAATTTTATCAACGATTCTTTCCAGTATCATACAGGAAAGACAAGGGTGCAGAGTTTGCCAATTTATAACAGGGTGAGTTGAATATTGAGGAATATGTGGCCAAGTTCTCTACCTTGTTGCGATTTGCTCCTCATGTTGCTGAGAATGACGAAGCTGTTGCTGATCAGTTCATCAATGGGTTGAATCCTGATATTTTTACATTGGTGAACACCGGGCGACCAAACAACTTTGCAGAGGCCTTGAACAAAGCAAAAGGAGCTGAAGCTGGCCTGATAAGGCAGAAGGGAACTTCGTATGTTGCCCCAGCACCGAGACCGCAGCAGCCATCTACTATTCAGTTCCAGCAGCCCCCTCCCAGATATGAGAGTGGTAGTGGCAGTGGAAAGAAAGATCAGTTGAAAGCTAGAGGGAAACAGTTTAAGAAGTCTGGCAGCAGTTCTTCTAGCTCCAGTGGTTCCAGACAGAGTTATACCGGGACTTATTGCAGGACTTGCGGAGGAAGACATCCTACCGAGCAATTCCGAGGAGTGTTTGGTGTTTGTAACATCTGTAAACAGCAAGGACATTTCGCCAGAGTTTGTCCACAACGATCACAGGGAGCCGAATCATCTGGATCAATAGTTCAGACTGAGAGAAGATCATCTGTTGTTCACTTTTTCCAGCCAGCCCCTACTTCGTCACAGCCGAGGCCAGGAGGAATCCAGACTGTTAGCTAGCCTCCTAGACAGCATGCTCGAGTATTTGCATTGACTGAGGAACAGGCACAGGAAGCACCAGATGATGTTGTTGCATGTAATTGTTCTCTTTGTGGTTACCCTTCTTATGTATTGATAGATACGAGTGCATCCCATACATTTATATCCGAGCGATTTGCATTGATGTATGCCTTGCCTATTGAGTCTTTGTCTGCTGTAGTATCTGTCTCTTCTCCTTTGGGGATATGATTGATATCAGTGAAATCTGTTAAACATTGTATGCTACAGTATGATGACCATGTTAGAGTAGGTGCCCGTCGAGCCAAGTATTGGCCGAGTGTTCACAATGAAACTCTATGTATAAGCAATCTTTATTTTAATAATATTTGAAATTACTATTTTGGCACATCTTTATCTGTATACCCATGCTAGTTGCACAGATAAAGCCCTTGAATATACAAATAGTAGAAAGAATATGAGATGCTCATATGATGAGTATCATGAAACTCATATTTGGAATACTGTATATTCTAAACAGTCTAGTCGATTCAGCCGCCGCTAAGAATGATATAGGCCGCTCGAGTTCGAGACTAGTATCTGCGATGTGAGTACCATGTTTCATTGGTAGGGGACATTGTGATGTCCAAGCATGCAGATAGGTGCTCCTGGTAGAGTGCACTGAACAACCCTCCATAAAGGACTTTCCAAGTGGTTCTCACTTATCGAGTGGAAACGTCCTAGTTTATGGTTGTACACCATTAGTCCTTATGACCCGGGACAACATTGAGACTCTATGTGCTAGCATTACACTTTGACTTGTTTACCGAATCTCATGGGGTCATCAGGTGGCAAGGTTAGGTGTTTTGGCGAAACATATAGGAGTCGATGCATTATAGTCGGGGATTCACCGCTTACCTTCGGGTATGGATATCCTATGTGTATGTAGTTTGAAATCTCTGATCAGAGTATGGTGGTAATTATGAAAGGGGTTTCATAGATTACACCATCGATGCAACTACGACATGACACATAGTATCGATTCATTGACAACTCTCGATAAACCAATGGTTGTCGAATCGGTCGGGATATATGAGTTGAAGGGACCGTACTGTACGCTAACCATAATTGAATGGTTCTTGCAGGCACTATCATTTGATACCTAGGGAATCATGTAAGCGATGCTGCTAGGCGTTTAACATGATTGGTTGGGTACTATCAGACTTGAGTTCTGACGTTCTTATTATCAAGGAGTTGATAAGTAAGAATGGAGCAATTGGGGTATGCTCGTATAAGGACATGTTTAGTCCGAATCACATGGAGATGTGAACCCACGGCTAGTTGTATCAATGAACCATTGAGGGTCACACAAGTGCTAACTTTCTAGTTCTCGTTGAGAAGTAAAATAGTTCAATGCGTTGAACGGCTTATAAAAGAGTTTATAAGTGTAAATAAAATAGAAGTATGACTTCTATAAGGAGAATGTAACTTTTAATTTGAGGAAGTGTTCCTAAATTAAAAGTTGACCAAACGAGTAATGTATTTGAAAATTGTGATTTTCATATACATTATTATGGACTAAATTAAATTAATTCAAGTGTTGAATTAATTAAACACTAGTGGACCTAGTAGAGTCCAAATAATTAAATTAATTCAAGTGTTGGATTAATTAAACAACATTGGGCCTTGTAGAGCCCAATTAGAAATAATTATTAAACTAGTGGGCTTGAGTAAAATCAAGTAAGGTTTAATTGGTCTCAAATTCATTTGAGACAATTAAATTAAAGTCCATGGGCCTTGTAATTGTTACAAGCCCAAATAGAATGTGCATGGGGAGGTGAAGAGTTGGGAGACAACTTTTTCAATGTTCAAGGCTTGGCATGCAACTTTTTTGCTTTAACTTTTTCCACAACCAAGAAAAACACTCCTCCTTCTCTCCTTCGCTCATGTTGGAAGAAATTTTGAGCACAAATTCTCCCAAGTTTTGTTCTTCAATAGTTGAGGAAACACTCTCTTCTCAAATGAAAAATGCTCTAATTTTTCTAGTGCAAAATTAGAGTGGATTTAGCTTGTTGGTGGTGGACCTAATTTGAAGAAAAGATTTCAAGAACAAGGAAGCTTGTAGATTGTCTTGCCATTCAAGAGCTAAGGTGTTCAACATCTTAGTTGGAGCCATTACATCAATCCTTGTGATTGATAGGTACTTTCTTAACACCCTATGAATGTCATAGTTGTGTTTTTGTATTTGCTACATCAAGAAATAATGGTGGCCGAAATTTTTGCCTCAAAATTTGATTTTTAAAAACTTCTGTTGCGCATTCGGGCACCGTAAACGATCCTCTTTCAAGTGGTATCATGAGCTAAGGATACTATTTTGTGTAGCAAAATACATAATATTATATTGAGGTCGATTTCTAACCGCATGAGATAATTTGTTGCAACGAATTCAAGGCCGGATTGGGGACGACTTTGGGCAGCAATTTGCTGCCCATTTCGGGCAGCAAGGGCAGCCCGAACAGCCCCCTTAAAAAAAAAAATTTTTTGGCATGTTGGCCGGAATCCGGTGACGGAGCTCCGGCGACGGCGATGACGACTAGGGTTTTCAAAAGTGTTTTGGAATATCAAAGTGTCATGGGCCTTGAAGTTGTTGGGCCATTGGATGGCTAACATATTTGTGAAATTTAAATGGGCCAAAATGTTTTTGGTGAAAAATGATTTTTTTTGGGCCCTTAAGTTTAAATTTACAAAAGTTGCAAATATTTTCTCATGAAATAAATAATTGAAGTTGGACTTTAATTATTTATAGTAAATTGTGATTTACAAGAAACTCGCTTATAAATAAATTAATTTGAAAGTAGACAAAGGAGTTTGTATACTTTGTTAATTTAGTTTATAATCGTGGCAGTTAGTGATTGGATCAAGATATATAATATTGGATCAATTAATTATTGTGATAATCAATTGATGGTGTATGATATGTGATATTATGCTTGAAGGATGATCAAAAGCCCAAGCCCAATTTGCTAGGTGTATGCTAGGATATTTTGTGTTGAATGATTGTAATAATTATCAATTTTTAAAGTGAGCTTGGTTTATGACCCGTTCCCATCCCATGAGATGTATCCCTATTTGCCATGGATATTTATTTGTAAATATTAGTATTGTGGAAGATCAAGATTGGAAGATGGTGGCCTTGATGATTATGAAGATCGAAGACATGTAAATATTGAAAGCTAATGTAATAGTTGCATTTGCATCTCATGCATTTCCCATTGATTGGACCTAGGCCCGTGTTTTGCTCACACGGGCCATTAGTTTTCGGGCGATTGATCATCCTTGTTTTTGTTTACTGTTTATAATATATACATGATATGTTATAAATAATGAGTATGTGCGTTATTATTATGATAATAACAAAGTTGCATGAATCTGGCAAACATACGATCAAACATGGCGAGTTTTTAAATAAAATTAATGATGAGACCTTTCAAAATTAAAAACCCTCATTTTGAATAAGATTCAAAATTAATATCAAGCCCGAAAAAGGGAATTATAAAATTGTTTATAATTTCCATGTCTTCCATCGACAATGGGTGCATGATGAACGCTACCCGTGCTCGGGGCTCGGCTCATATTATTGGGGGGGCCCTGGGTGCCAGAAATCTGTGACATCCATTGACATGGTGATGTGAACTAGGTGGAACTCCCATGATTTTGGCTCATATTATTGAGAGAACTCATGGCGACCGTCCACTAAGGTTCAACATCGATGGGTAAAACTTGACACGTAAAGATGAACGACGTCATATTATTGGGTCCTAATCAAACGTGAGACAAAAGTTTACGTAGAGGGTTGCATGGAGATGCAATTGGATACTGCCTTTTAGGAATTGTGATTGGCTGATATTATTCGTGATCATAATTCGCTAATTGGACCTTGCCTACCTACTGAGGAAAGGAGTTTCCCGTTTTCACTAGAGGGTAGTGAAAAATGTCAAAACAGTGGGAGCAAAAATTTATAAAGTAAAAGTCCATACTTTATATCTTACCAAATATTTTAAAAATAGTCATCAACATTTATCTGTTCTTACTTTTCAGTACAATTTGGCAATGTCTTCGATTCGCAATCCGCTATCTGGAATACTCGACAAACACATATTAACTGGACCTAATTACCTCACTTGCCTAAGAAACCTGAAAATCGTCTTGAATTCGGAAAGGATAGCATATACACTTACTGAGTCGCCCCCTGTTGAGGCTCCGACTAGCTGTACTCGTGAGGAATTGCAGACTTACAAAGAATGGTGTGACCATGACTTAAAAGTCAAGTGTTATATGCAGGCTTCTATGAATGATGAGCTGCAGAGGCGTTTTGAGGATGCAAAGAGTGCTGGTGACATTCATTTGCATCTCAAGGAGCTCTTTGGAGAGCAAACACGTCCTCTTAGGCATGCGACCGTCAAGGAGTTGATCACTTTGCGCATGCGAGATGGGGCCACGGTCCATGAGCATGGCCTAAAGGTGATTGGGCTCGTGGACAAGCTCGTTGGCATGGATTTGATGTTGCCTTTGGAGTTGACCACTGACGTGTTACTCTTGTCACTGCCTAGCTCGTTTGATCCTTTTGTGGTGAATTTCAATATGAACAAGATGGAGCCGACCCTTGAGGTGTTGGTGAACATGCTTGTGACCTTTGAATCCACCATCAAGAAAGAGAAGCCGGTTCTTTATGTGGGTTATTCATCTGGTGTGAAGACCGATCCACATGGGAAGGGAAAGAAGTGTTCTTTCCAACGTCACAAGAAGAACGTGCCCTTGATTAGGCAATCTCCGAATCCCGTTGTGGCAGCCCCACTAGTTAAGGCTGACAAGACTGCTGATGTATGTCATCACTGCAAGAAGCCTGGACATTGGAAGCGTAACTGCTGGGAATATCTTGTCCAGAAGGGTTCTGGAAATGGTATGTTCTATATTAAAGTAAATATTTCAATTAGCTCTACTTCTTGGGTATTGGATACCGACTGTGGCTCACATCTCTGTAATGATTTATAGGTGATGGGAAGGAGTAGGAGGCTCAGGGAAGGTGAGACCTTCTTGAGGATGGGCAATGGGGCAAGAGTTGCTGCCAAGGCTTGGGAGATGTTTACTTATTGTTGAACAATAATTTTAAGTTAAATTTTTAAGAGATGTTTTGTTTGTACCTGATTTGGTAGGAAAACAATGTTTCCATTTCTATGTTGATAAAGATGGATATTCTTGTTTATTTGGCAAAGATGTTTGCAATATTTACAAGAATGAATGTTTGATTGGTACTGGAGAACTTGAAAACGATCTTTATACTTAAAATTGAAAGATATTCCACTAAATAACCATTTAAAGGCAGACACCATATGAGATATGGATGGGTAAGCCTCCCAGATATTCTTATCTTAGAATATGGGGGTGCCCTGCTGATGTGAAGCAGGTAGTGGGAGATAAATTGGATAGTCGATCCATTTTATGTTACTTAGTGGGATATCCAAGGAATTCATTTGGATACTATTTCTATCATCCCCAAGAAACAAAGGTGTTTGTTTCTAGGAATGCAACCTTTTTGGAAAAGGAATTTCTATTGGATAGAAAAGGGAAGATGATAGAACTCGAAGAGGTTCGAGAGACACCCACAATTATAGAACCAACACCCGAAGTGCAAAGAGCGGAGATACAAGCTCCTAGAAGATCCGAGAGAGTCTCGAGACCACCTATGAGGTATGGTCTGCTTCTTGAAGAGGGCCATGATGAGCCTAACCATGGATGTGATCCAAGGACCTTCAAGGAAGCATTATCTGATGCCGATTCATCCAAGTGGCTTGAAGCGATGGAATCTGAGATGAATTCCATGCATTCGAACCAAGTGTGGAATCTCGTGGATCCAC
>NC_133319.1:12188603-12200307 GCF_012295235.1 Primulina huaijiensis
GCTAGTTGTATCAATGAACCATTGAGGGTCACACAAGTGCTAACTTTCTAGATCCCGTTGAGAAGTAAAATAGTTCAATGTGTTGAACGGCTTATAAAAGAGTTTATAAGTGTAAATAAAATAGAAGTATGACTTCTATAAGGAGAATGTAACTTTTAATTTGAGGAAGTGTTCCTAAATTAAAAGTTGACCAAACGAGTAATGTATTTGAAAATTGTGATTTTCATATACATTATTATGGACTAAATTAAATTAATTCAAGTGTTGAATTAATTAAACACTAGTGGACCTAGTAGAGTCCAAATAATTAAATTAATTCAAGTGTTGGATTAATTAAACAACATTGGGCCTTGTAGAGCCCAATTAGAAATAATTATTAAACTAGTGGGCTTGAGTAAAATCAAGTAAGGTTTAATTGGTCTCAAATTTGTTTGAGACAATTAAATTAAAGTCCATGGGCCTTGTAATTGTTACAAGCCCAAATAGAATGTGCATGGGGAGGTGAAGAGTTGGGAGACAACTTTTTCAATGTTCAAGGCTTGGCATGCAACTTTTTTGCTTTAACTTTTTCCACAACCAAGAAAAACACTCCTCCTTCTCTCCTCCCCTCATGTTGGAAGAAATTTTGAGCACAAATTCTCCCAAGTTTTGTTCTTCAATAGTTGAGGAAACACTCTCTTCTCAAATGAAAAATGCTCTAATTTTTCTAGTGCAAAATTAGAGTGGATTTAGCTTGTTGGTGGTGGACCTAATTTGAAGAAAAGATTTCAAGAACAAGGAAGCTTGTAGATTGTCTTGCCATTCAAGAGCTAAGGTGTTCAACATCTTAGTTGGAGCCATTACATCAATCCTTGTGATTGATAGGTACTTTCTTAACACCCTATGAATGTCATAGTTGTATTTTTGTATTTGCTACATCAAGAAATAATGGTGGCCGAAATTTTTGCCTTAAAATTTGATTTTTAAAAACTTCCGTTGCGCATTCGGGCACCGTAACCGATCCTCTTTCAGACCATGAGATTGAGTTAGATTGTATTGTACTTGGACTATCTGATTTTGATTGTATTATCGGTATTGATATGCTGACCAAGTACAGAGCAACCGTTGATTATTTCCATAAGATTGTGAGATTCAGACCAGACATGGCTGATGAATGAAAATTTTACGGTAAGGGTTCTATAGCTAGAATTCCTCTGATCTCTGCGTTATCTATGACTCGATTATTACAGAAAAGAGTAGAGGAATTCCTTGTGTATTCAGTAGATGTACTGAAATTGAGCCCTTCATTGGCAGATTTGCCAGTGGTATGTGAGTTTGCTGACGTCTTCCCAGATGAAATTCCTAGTTTGCCTCCAGTCAGAGAGATAGACTTCAGCATTGAACTTGTGTCTGGTACAACACCTATTTCTAGGGCACCGTACAAAATGGCACCAATAGAAATGAAAGAGTTGAAAGAGCAGTTAGCAGATTTACTGGCCAAGGGGTACATCAGACCGAGTGTTTCTCCTTGGGGTGCTCCAGTAGTGTTTGTTAGAAAGAAGGACGGGTCAATGAGACTTTGCATTGACTATCGGCAACTGAACAAGGTTACGGTAAAGAACAAATACCCTTTGCCTCGTATAGATGATTTATTTGATCAGTTGCAGGGTTCTTCTGTCTATTCCAAGATTAATTTGAGATCTGGATATCATCAGTTAAGAGTCAGGGATTCTGATATCTCGAAGACAACTTTCAGAACCAGGTATGACCATTATGAGTTTATTGTCATGCCGTTTGGTTTAACAAATGCTCTAGCTGTATTTATGGGTTTGATGAACTGCATATTCCAGAAATATCTCGATGATTTCGTGATTATATTTATTGATGATATTCTGATTTACTCAAAAAATATGATTGATCATGCTGAGCATTTGAGAACTGTCTTGAGAACTCTGAGGGCTGAGAAATTGTATGCCAAACTGTCGAAATGTGAATTCTGGTTAAGACAGGTGATATTTTTGGGACACATTATATCTGGAGATGGTATATCTGTTGATCCCCGTAAAGTTGAGGCCGTGATCAGTTGGCCTAGACAGACATCTGTGCCAGAGATACGCAGTTTTATGGGTTTAGCGGGCTATTATCGCATATTCATTAAAGATTTTGCGAGCATTGCAAAGCCAATTACACAGCTAACCCAGAAGAATGCACCATTTGTTTGGTCAGAAGAATGTGAATCCAGTTTCCTTGAATTGAAGAAAAGATTGACCAGTGCTCCAGTGTTGACTATCCCGTCAGGTACTTGTGGTTTTGTGGTTTATTGCGACGCTTCTCACAGAGGATTAGGCTGTGCTCTGATGCAGCGATGTTATTGTCTATGCCTCGAGACAGTTGAAGCCACATGAGACACGATACCCGATTCATGATCTTGAATTGGCTGCTATCGTATTTGCATTAAAGATATGACGACATTACCTCTACGGTGAAAATTTTGAGATTTATTCTGATCATAAAAGCTTGAAATATCTGTTTTTACAGTCAAAGCTTAATATGAGACAAAGAATATGGCTTGATTTGCTTAAAAATTTTGATTGTGAAATCAAGTACTATCCGGGAAAATCAAATGCAGCAGCTGGTGCACTGAGTCGAAAAGTATGTTCTTTATCCTTATCGACGATTGATGTTTCAAATTTGATTGACAATTGCTGTCTTTCTGGATTAGTGTTTGAAACAGATTGTCAGCCTCTGAGACTGTATGCCATTCAAGTTGAACCCGAGTTGATGTTCATAATCAAAGAAGCACAGAAAAATGATCAGAACATTCAGAATTCGATTGCTATGGTCAGAGCTGGACATCAATCAGAATATCAAGTTCGTGAGGATGTGTTATATGTGAATAATCGTATTGTTGTGCCAGATGTGTCAGAGTTGAAACAACAAATCTTGTCAGAGGCACATTGTAGTCGATTTAGCATTCATCCTGGTGGCAGAAAGATGTACAATGATCAGAAGACACAGTATTGGTGGAAACAGATGAAATCAGATGTCACAGATTTTGTGTCTAGATATTTGAATTGCCAACATGTGAAAGCAGAAAGGAAGAAACCAGGAGGTCTATTGCAGAGTTTATCTATTCCAGAATGGAAATGGAACCACATTTCCATGGATTTCGTGACACAGCTACCACGATCCTCCAGAGGTTGTGATGCGATTTGGGTCATTATTGACAGATTGACCAAATCAACCTGCTTTATTCCTTACAAAATGACGTACAGATATGACCAGATGGCAGAGATTTATGTCAGAGAAGTGGTCAGATTGCATGGAGTGCCGAAGTCGATTGTATCAGATCGTGATCCTCGATTAACTTCGCACTTTTGGCAGAGTCTGCAAGAAGCTCTAGGTAAGAAATTGCATTTGAATACTGCATACCATCCTCAGACAGATGGACAGTCAGAGAGGACTATCCAGACATTGGAGGATATGCTGAGAGCTGTAATGCTAGATTTTGGCACTAATTGCAAGATTCGTTGCCTCTTTGTGAGTTTTCGTACAACAATAGCTATCAGACGAGTATAGAGATGGCTCCGTTTAAAGCATTGTACGGCAAGAAGTGCAGATCCCCTCTTTATTGGGATGATATCTCTGAGGTACCTGAGTTTGGGCCTGATATGATACGAGATATGACTGAGAAAGTGAAGTTGATTCAGAAGATAATGAAGACAGCTCAAGATAAACAAGCCAAATATGCCAATGTTCGACGCAGATCGTTGGTATTTGAGGCAGGAGACAGAGTATTTCTGAAGATTTCTCCTTTCCGAGGTGTTGTCAGTTTTGGCAAGAAAGGAAAGTTGTCTCCGCGATATATTGGGCCGTATGAAATTCTCGAGAAGATAGGAGATCGTGCCTATCAACTCGCATTACCGCCTTCATTATCTGGAATACATGATGTCTTTCATGTATCTTTATTGCGGAAGTATCCTGATGCATCTCATATTCTTCAGCCAAACGAGGCCGAACTTGATGATACTCTGAGTTATTTCGAAAAACCGATTAAGATTCTCGATCGTAAAGAAAAACAACTCAGAACGAAGATTATTCTGCTTGTAAAGGTTCAGTGGAGTCGTCATGGCATCGAAAAAGCTACTTGGGAGACTGAATCAGACATGAGACGGAGATTCCCCGAGCTATTTCACTGATGTGAGTCTTATTTCAGTTTCTGTTATTCTGTTTATTACATATGATTTGATTGCCTGTGATTTCGGGGACGAAATCGTGTCTTAGAGGGGGAGAATTGTAATGCCTAAGATTTTATCACTGTAATCTGAGATTGATTAACTGATAAATTGATGTGATTATAGAAAGAGTAAAAAAGACATGGAAATGACATGAAAAGCATTGTTCATGAGTTACGGTAGAGATTGTCGCGCACATGCGCGGGAAGATGCGCGCATATGCGCGAGAGACCATTCGCGAAGGCAGAGGACCGCGCGCATATGCGCGAGACAGGGCGCGCATATGCGCGAGGAGGGGTATTGACAAGATGCTGAGTCCAGAGAAGTTGGCGCATGTGCGCCGAGAGTGGACGCGCATATGCGCGAAGTGGGCAAAGCTAAGATGCCATTTCCAGAGGATATCGCGCACATGCGCGGAAGACGTACGCGCATATGCGCGAGTGGCAGAGTTGCTGAGCGCCGAGACCAGTAGGTCTCGCGCATATGCTTCGAGGGTGTCCTTTCCATGAAATTTACAAACATAAGTCTTCATTTCCTTTCCAACTCCAGCAAGAATCGAGGGAAAGTTTCAGAGAAATCTTCAAAGTTTCAGCCAAACTTCGGAAGTGGGTTGGGCAAGATCTAACCATCCGAATTGCAATCCGAATATATTTCTGTGCTCCTCTCGTTAACGGCTACAAAAAGATGTAATTTTTATTCATTTCCAGCAAGGTTTGAAAATATGATACTGAAGGAATCAGATATGATTAATATATGGTGTTCTTGAGATATTAGATATCGTATAATATAAACCGAATTGAAGAACGGATACCGTATGAAATTGTTATAATTTTTCAGATATAAATTGCTTGAGATTATACAGATATGTATCAGGTTATGCTTGGTGATCGATTGTGAGTTGAGATTGGTATATACTGATATTGTCTTACTGGATATATTGAGATTGTACCGTTATGCTGTCAATATTGAACTAATTGAATATTGAGCAGAGCAGATCTGAGTTGAGTTGTATTTGATATTGTACTTCTCATTTATGTCATTTCAGATTGATATTGACAGAATTGCTTTGAATTCAGACTTCGACTCACGACAAGAAAGGTATAAATCGATGTTAGACTGGGATTGATAACTCGAGTCAGATATGACCTGAGTTTCCCTAAAAACCACATACTTATTTGCCATTGTTTTCAGATATTTGAATTCATTTCATTTATATGCTTGTTCTATTGATTTATAGAAAGCATAAATTAGATGATTGATTTTGAGACAGAGAGTCTTTTGCAGAGGTGCCAAATTGACAGAGGTGCCAGGTCACTGGACATTGGTTTATATCGATGTGCTTAGGAGCAGATCGGTTTCTATTGCAGATATTCAATATAGAGTACCAAAGTCTGGGAATAAGAACGTACCACCATCTAGCTGTAGAGAGTAGGTGAGTTTTTGCGTTCTTATTTAGCCGGGATCCCTAGATTAGATGAGTCGAGTCAAGAGTTTGATTTACAGACTTGTATTGATTGATTTTTCGTAGATTACGATTCATGTTTTATAAATGTTTATGCTTTCGTATATTTAGATGAATTGCATGTTACATTGTTTATACTGGGATATGTTTCTCACCGGAGTTATTCGGCTGTTGTTGTGTTTTTATGTGTGCATGACAACAGGTGAGACATTATCAGGGTC
This sequence comes from Primulina huaijiensis, assembly GCF_012295235.1. NCBI lineage: Eukaryota > Viridiplantae > Streptophyta > Magnoliopsida > Lamiales > Gesneriaceae > Primulina > Primulina huaijiensis. The sequence goes on from NC_133319.1 coordinate 12,194,501, forward strand.
GAGAAGAGGATAAGAGATCGAGATTAGAGTGGTGATTTCGGACTTTGATGTAGATTTGGTTTCGGTACTTGATGTATAGTTGTTGAACCCTAGCTTGATATGAATATATATAGTACAAGACTTGTACCTTTACTTTTGATATATATATGAGATTGATTATTATATGTTTCGCAATTGTGTATATAAAAAATTTTAGACCCAATTTAATTACTTGATCCATTTATTCCCAAAGAATAATTAAGAAGTTTATTAGCGTCCGGGTCCCCACAGTTTGGGACATTTTTATGGAGTCGAGTCAGTGCCATAGCGTCCTAGGATGAGTCTCGATGTGTTGGTTTACGGTCCGTATGATCGAGTTAGGAGGATTAAGCCACAAACATAATGATTTCCGTTGGTTTACCATTTTCAGAGTCTACACGGACCCGGACCCTGACACGGGGCCCGTGCCCTTGTTTCTTTTGGAGTGCACAATTCCAAATTCTACACGGACCAGAAGCTGGACCTGACACGGGGTCCGTGCCCTTGTTTCTTCCGAGGTTAAAATTTCAGAGTCTACACGGACCCGGAGCCGGACCCTGACACGGGGTTCGTGCCTTTTTAATTTCTGTAGGTTGAGTTGCCGCGTCCTCCATTGCTTGGGAAATGTTCACACACCATTTTAGAGTTTGTTTCGGGGTTTGATGTCTTGGTTAGTATGATTAAACGAGGTGATCAAGTCCCAAGTGCTCTAGAACGTCATAAGCCATTTATTTACTTCGGGGTTGAGTACGAGTAGTAAATATAAGTTATGAAAGCTAAGCACTTGATTATGTGTTAATATGTGCAGCAGTGGCCCCAAGCGAGATCCAACGAATCCCTCAACACCAAGTAAGTAAGTTCGACGTGCAAAAGAAAAATTTTTTATTTTTGAGGTATGCTAAATGTCTTGTGACCAAATTATGAACGAGTTTGGAAGTCGGTGAACGTGTCCGAGGACCTCTCCACCCCGGTAAAGCATGACCGAGTTTAGATCAGGATTGGAAAGCGGTATAGTATGACAAGGGACCAATCCACCCAGTAAAGCATTACCGGGGATCTCATGTATCATGCCAGCCCAGTACTATGGTTTAGTTTGATCAGACACATTTATGTACGGGTCACTTGCTTTGAAACACATCTCTACGCAAAATGATGAAGTTTATACATGTTCAAGTATGTATGATACAAGTATGTTTATGAAAAGTTATACGTCGATGGCACGTCTATGATTATGTTTTATGTTTAAGTTTCTAGTATGTACGCTATATTTTAAAAACGCATGTGGTTTTATTATGTATTACTTGTTATATCCTGTTTATACGTGTTGAGTCTTTAGACTTACTAGGCTTGATTGATGCAGGTGAGGATGACTCTTAGGAGACGAGGGGTGGGGATCAGTGAGCCGACTCGGTCTGTGCAAGAGGCTAAACCCGAGGACCGCCCATGTTTTTATGAATATTTTTATAGATGTTGTTTCAAATACTATGATTTTCATGAAGTGATTTACGATGTTTAAACGATTAGTACTTTTGGCAAACTTGGTGGTAGTTGTTTTTATTTCGAATGTATCTAGACGAGCAAGTTATTTTAACGCTATTTGATGATTACGATTTATTTAAGAAAATTTTTATTTTCCGTAAAATTTTAAGTTGTTTAAAATATGGTACGTTACAAGAGAAGAATCCTAGCATGGCTAGGACTCCTTGGTCACAGCCTAGGAAGAGTCCCTTGGGGCGAGGACTCCTCGCGCGAGCTGTGGGTGCGCAAGCTTGCAGGGGTTTGGTGCTGGCCTGGGCTGGCGAGCAAGGGTTGGAGCATGGTCCATTAGGGTCTAGAGAGGACGGTCAGGGGTTGGGTCAAGGGCTGCGCAGGGTGGTTCGTTGTTGGCTCGACCACCGCGTGAGGAAGCAACGCATGCTGCTGCTCTTCTGTTGCAGGGGCTGCGCCTTCGTGCATGGTCCAGGGGCTTGGGTCTTGTCTGGTTCGAGTCTTGGGCTGGTCTAGTGATGTTTACGTGAGCGGGTGACCGGTGGCTAAGCAACAAGGGGAGTCCTAGATCGACTAGGAGTCTTAATGAGGGTAGGAAGCTTGCGTGGCTAGGAGTCTCGGGTGCAGGGGTCGTGCAGGAGTTAGGGACTAGTTCAATGGGTCAGGACTGGTCAGTAGGGTACCTAGATGGGTTGGCTAGGGTCTGGCTCGAGATGGCTCGACAAAATCGAGAAATGGCTCGGTTGGTTCAATCATGGGTCAAAAATGCTAAATTAATGAAAAAAATTCGAACCATGGGTCCACGAGGGTGGTTCATAGCTCAAAAGGGTAGTCTAGGTAATAAAAGTTTATGTTTAAAGTTTGGGAAGAAAATATCCAAGTTTGAATTTATTCGGTAATTAAACGCATCACAAATTAGTAATTAAAGAATTAATTGAAAAGTCTCGAATTTAAGCTAAATAAAATTATGAAAAATTATATTTAAACTTAAATAATTATTTGAGATAAGTCCATGTCATTAAAAGTAAAAGAAAATCAAAATCGAGAAATTTTATGTCTAGGGGCAAAACGGTCATTTTACACTTGGGTAATACGTAAAAGCTTGACAGCATCCCAAAGGATCATAACGCATGTTAAATGATTTAAAATGATGATTTTGATGAAAATATGATATTTTATGATTTATGGTAAAGCTGTGCAATTTTTGCTATTAAAAATGCTATTTTTGGAAAGCTATGATATTTTACGCTTTTAAAAGAAAAGGAAAAATATTTTGAGAGATGTGAATTGACTGTGACAAATGATATATGATATGTGAGGGATCCGTTTTAAAAAGAATCGGTGAACTTACAATTTTGTGGAGATGTCGTGAAGAAAAAGGCTGTAACGCCCCGAAAATTTTAAGGTCCACACGAACCACATGCATTTGAGTTATTAAATTCTTTTGTATTTTAATTAAATGTTTTAATTGCATTAATTAATTATGTTGTGCTTAATTGCATGTTTAAAATTATATTTTCTACATGGTTGCATTAAAATGTATTTTTAAAGAATATTCGAGTTGTGATCGAGGAACGGAGACCGAAGGCTGAAAAAAAATAGAAAATGATTTTTTTTAAATAATTGTTATTAATTATTTAAAATATGGGTAATGCTTTTCATTATTTTTGAAAATAAGGGGTTTTTAGGTGATTTTATACGCCGGGACGTAATTTTTATCGGTGTTGGATTTTCAACAAAAAATACGAATGTTTTGGCAACCCGACTAATAAATTAACAAACTTATTTAAGCAAAATTATTTTAATATTTTAATTAAACACTAATGGGCTAATTGGGCCTAATTAATATGGTTAATGGGCCTAAGCTAGCAATTTGAGTTTAATTAGGATTCTAACCAATATTTAAAACTAAAAACCCACCCATTAAACCTACAACTACACGCCCCCTTCCCCAACAAATTCAGAATTCTCTCCCCCACAACAACTACACGGCACCCACCAGATTTTTGAAGAGAAACTTTTGAAAATTTAAGGGAAACCTTGTGAGCTTTGAAGAGAATTCATCCTAGGTTCTCCTACGTCAAAGTTCTTCGCACCGCTATCGAATATTCGTGCGTTAAATACGCAAAGGCACGCCATATTTCTTTCTTTCAAACATCATCACACCATAGTAATTTTTATGCATGATTTTTAAGGAAAAACATAGCACACAAGTTGAATTTCCGTAACTACATGCCTATGTGTTCTAAATTTGTGTTTTTGAATTCCAATCATGTTTTATATGTGTTAAAGGGGCTGCCATGATTAGGGCATGTTTAGACATTGTTTTACATGAATTTAGAGGTCTAGAATCACACACAAAAGCAACAAAACGCTGCACAAAAACAGAAAGAAGAAGCCGTAGGTATTGGGTGATCTTTCAAGGTGCAAATTTCGGTTGATTGTGCATGGGTCAAGAGAGCTCGACCAGGTTCGGTGGTTGGGTCTGAGGGGTCATGGTTAGGTCCTAGGGAGAGTCCTAGGAGGGCTATGACTCGAAAACCAGGGGCTGGGAGGAGTCCTTACCAAGAAGGACTCCACCCGAGAACTAGAAAGAAAGTAGCGCAGGTGTTGCTGTTGTGCAGGAAGAAGGGGCTCGGCCTAGGGGCTTTGGGCTTGTCCAGGCTAGGTACTTAGGGTCCTANTGTTTTAAAGGCCCTAAAGGGAGCCCGTTTACGGGAAAAAGCCTCAGAGGGAGCCCGACGATCGTATTTTCATGGCAGAGCCTAGTGCCCCCATGGGCATGTTGAGCTGAAGACTGATCAGTCGACCAGATGATAAAATGCAGTCACTTTCGATGATCAAACTTCACCCAAAATGATAAATGATTAAAAGCTTTATGATTAAATGATTTGACGATTTATTTATGCTTAAAAGCTATTTTAAATAAAAGTATGATTTTTAATGTTTGTGCTTGTATATGTATTACTTGTTACTCATGTTTAGAACGTGCCGAGTTATTAGACTCATTAGGAATGAATGTTGCAGGATCTGGTGATATTATAGGAGGCGCTGACGCTTGAGTGGATCGAGTGTGGCAGTACACTCTCGAGAGACATTTATTTTTCGTATTAGCTTGTTAGATAGAAAGATTCGAAAGATTATTGTTAATGATTTTATTAGAGAATTTTATGCTTTATTTTATTGTTAGTTGAACTTTTTAAAGATCGATGTTTGATTTTTGGTTAGTTGGCGATTTAGAGATTTTTACGTTCTTGAGATTTTAGTTGTTAATTTATTATGATTTATGGAAATGTTAAGTTATGTTAATCAGTAATTTTCAGGTTTATTAAAAAAGAAAGTAGAAGACGTTTCACATGGAGGTGTCCAATCATATAGATGGGTAATCATACGATGATTGTACCGAACAAACATCTCTCGCATTTTCCAAGTGGTTATCATTAATCGAGTGGAAAAGTCTATGGTTGTGATTATACATGATTAGTCCTTACGACACGAAACAACACTGAGCCTCTACATACTAGTATTATGCTTTGACTCGTTTACCAACTCCGCAAGGGTCACAAGGTGGCGAGGTTGGGTGTAATTACGAAATGTGTAGGAGCCGGTGCATTGTAGTCAGGAATTCACCGTTCACCTGCGGGTGTGGATATCCTATGTGATCTATCGAAATAATAGTGCATGAAATTTCTGGCCAGAGTATTGTAATTAATCATTTCGTGATAATTGTTTTTGAAATTATTTGAATCACAAAAAAAAAAACTAAATTATGTGATTGGATGATCTTCACTGTCTTGACTAACAGAAGCTATAATGTCAAAATTGAATTTCAGGAACAACCAATTTATTACTCAAAAAGGCCATTAACTCACGTGACTTTTTGAGCTTGACTTGAATCGATAACACCTATGAGCATAGATTGCTCATCAACATAGAATAAAAAATAAAAATTAATATTTTTCCATAGATTTCGACATTATTGAAAGTAGGTGAAATAAAACTGGAAACTTTCCTGCTCGAGATATATATATAATACACAACCTTATACAGATATGTTATATGATTTCATATTTTGAGTCGAGTCGAATATCAGCAAGTTTTGTGGAGACATCCTTTTAATGCATATTTTGTCTTCAGTAGATTTGTTGACTGCACACATTTTTTAATTTCTCCTGATCATACACTCATTCAATCTTTGCTCAAGAGTAGGAAGTTCTAGACACGAGGTATTTGATTCAAATCTTATTTGTGTGAATTGTTTAATTGAAAAGAAAATTTTAACCCCATTGTGCATATATATA
>NC_133319.1:12200863-12374573 GCF_012295235.1 Primulina huaijiensis
GGGATATTGAGATTGTGCCGTTATGCCGATGATTTGAATTAAATTCAGATTAATCAGATTCAGTATTGAATTGCGAATGGAAGGTTGATATTATTATTCTCGATATGTCCTTTCAGATTTACAGAGACAATCTTGAGTTCAGAACTTCCGTTTCTGCAGACCGAGACTACAAACGAAAGGTATAAGTCAATGTGGTAGTGGGAGATCGACACAAGTAGGATATACTTGTGTTTCCCTAAATCACATACTATTTGTTATTATTTGCCTTAATTTGATTTGATATGCTTGTTCTATGGATTTATAGATAGCATGTATTAGGCGAATATTAGACGAGTGATCTTGTGACAGAAGTTCCTGATAGTGGCGGGATCGCCACGGGCACATTGCACGATGTCACAAGATAGTGTATTGGAGATAGTGCCACAGTCTGTGACGGATAGGTCAAGACACTGGATGTTTGGTTATATCGACGTGGATAGAATCGGAGTCTCTTCTATTACTGTTGGTCGATATAGGGATACCAACGTCTGGAAACCGGGATCCCTAGACTAGGATTGAGTCTAGTCTGAGTCGTGGAGTCACAAGTATGATTGATAGTTTGATATTAATTATGTTTCAGATTTTGATAGATATCGGATATATGTTTCATGCTTTATATTGATTATATACTTGCATGTTTCGTTGATTTATACTGGGATTTATTCTCACCGGAGTTATCCGGCTGTTGTCGAGTTTGTATGTGTGCATGACAACAGGTGGGACAGGTTCAGGGTCGAGGAGATGGAGAGAGAGATCGTGATTAGAGTGGAGACTACGGACTTGATCTGAGATAGGGTTGAACACTTGATATTTAGTAGTTGAACCTTAGTTTGTAAATGATTGTATATAGTACAAGACTTGTACTTTACTTTTCTATTGATGTATAGTAGAGTGATTCCATTACGTTCCGCGTTTGATATTATATTTAAAAAAAAATTAGACCCTGTTTATTATAATTGATTAATTAGTCCCAATGACGATTAAGAAGATGATTAGCGTCCGGGTCCCCACATATATATAGTGTAGTGATATGGTGCTCACCTCTTGGGTGAGCTTTCGTGAGCGACAGCCCATGTGGCTGTGTACACTTGGAATTTGTTTATTTTTTTTAAATTTTTTAACTTCATGTGTGGCCTGTGATATATTAAAGGCTACCAGCCTGGAATTTGTGTTTTGATTTTTTTTTAATTGAATAATTTTGTGTGTGTGGGCCTGCGATTTAATTGAAAATTAAATTTCCATCTTCTTCCAAATATTTCCAGGTGAATATCGTGCATCATTCTCCGACCAACTGAAACAGAAAATCACCCCAGATCTACGTAGATTCACCGAACTGCCTGCACAATAGTCCTAGCGTGGCCAAAGAAAGTCCTCGACACCACCGTGCTCGGATAATCCCCAGACAATCCTCGCCAGCACCTTACCGCCCGCAAAGATTTTCGAGCACCACCCCACATATGCCTAGCGCCACTGTAGATGAAATGGATCAATATAGTGGAGATGAACAATCGTACATCCCCCAAGTCGGTGATGATCAGAAACCCCAGATTGGTATGAGATTCGATTCGTTAGAGGATGCATTCTCATTCTACAACCAATATGCCCGAGAATCCGGTTTTAGCGCGAGAATGAGTAATAACAAGAAAAGTAAATATCATGGTTCTCCACCATTCCATTGAAAAAATGGAGGTTTAAGTCAATCTTCATTCTCTGTGTATCATAAGAGTACGCTATGGCAAGCTAACTGAATGCGAAGGATGCTGGCACAAATGTCTACAAATTATTAGCTCCGTAATGTGACTGCTGAGACGAAAATTTTAAAGATTGTGAAGGATGAGCAATTGTATAGGTCTATAGTCAGCACTAGAAGCCCGTAATTAATTTAATTGCTCGCTTTATATTCCCCAACTCCTCGAAATCTTGCTTTACACAGTGGCTCAGCAAGTCCATCCCAATTGTACACAAAACAACACAAATCACAGAATTACATTCAAATTGTTGCCATCCGAACATCAATTACAAACTAACAAACTCATTTTAAAACAATAATTGTATAAAGTTTGAAAAAAAAATTTGAAAAAATGCGAAATACCATTGAATGTTGTGACACCGCACGATTTTCCTGGGTTCCCCTTTTCTGGCNTATGAATCGATCTGGTCCATGTATGCAAAGAAAAATAATAATTTTGACATAAAAAATAATATTTTTATGAATTATGTGGGGTTGGAAATGTGTCTCTTAAAAGTAACTCGTGAAAAAATCATTCAAAAATTTTTGTATATAAAAAATAGGAATATTAGTTTTTTTTTTAAAGAAAGATCAGATTTTATTTCACGTCATATACAAAATAATGAAACAGGAAAAAACAAACTCAATTCATAGAAAAATTATAATGCATTTAGGACCAGCGCACAATGTTCTAAATGACGTTCGAGACGCCGCGTACACATGAGACGATTGTTTTAGGCGGCATCCACTATACGGCGGTGTCCAGGAAGTCGAGGCAGGCCATCAGCGAACAGGCTGGCCAAACGAGTCAGGTATGACAATCAACATTTTTAAATTATAATCAACAAATTTTAAAATTTTAGTAAAAAACAATTGATTTTAAAACTCAAAGTTGTAGTTATTTAAATCACATTATCTAAGCGGCCGATAAAATGTCAACAACATTATCTCATTTACAACATTGCCAGCACACATCACAAATATGTCCCACTATTACCTACAAAAAGTAAAATTCAAAAAACAATATGAGATTTCCAAAATAAACTAAAATAATAATATGAAAATAAGAACAAAAATATTCTAAAACTTAAAAAAAAGAAAAAGAAAAAGAAATGAACTTTAAAAAAGTTAGTATTCTTTTTAAAAAATGGTAGAAAAAAACTTTCACAATATAAAAATATAATACTTATCAGGAGAATTTCCGTATTACAAAAGTTATATCTTATCAACTACATTTTTAAAAGAGTTTTTTTTTCTATTTGAAGTGTTTATATAATTTCAAATATAATGTATAACCTAACGTCAATATATTTCCGGTTCAAAAGTACAAGATTCCAAATGAATTTGGTACCAGATAGACATGAATAATAATAAATTGATGAAGATAAGGTCGGAGTTGGATCAGAAAACAAAAAATTCCACCTTGCAAACTCGATTCAAATATTTTTTTCTGGCCTTTTGCAGTCAAATCTTTCGGAGAATATTGTATCCAACATGATTCATTTAAACACGAGTTTGGTTCCAATGTCGATTCGGCCGAAATTTACTTCAATTTCGAGCCCCCATACAGTAACCAGAATCCATAGCGGCGGCTGTTTTCTAGTGTCAGCTTCGAAAATCCCGGCACGCGACCGGTTGATTACGTTTGGTAAATACAAAGGGAAAATGCTAGGGAGCCTGCCGTCCAGCTATCTGAGATGGGTATCGAAGAATCTCAGAGCCGGAGACACGCAAGAATGGGCGAAGCTGGCGGACGAGGTGCTTGTGGACTCGGTTTACCGAGACCGTGTGGAGTGGGAGTTGGCGGAGAATGTTCTGAATGGGAACAATGTGGGTTCTTCCTCATCGGGCAACACCAGTGTGTCCGTGTTACTGGAAATGAGCGAGAGGTTTGGGTGGGACAAGGATGATAAGGTTGGGTGGAGTAAGATTGATTTTGGGCTGTTGGGAACGTCCAAAGGGAGCAGAATCCCTCGTAAGAGTGTTGAACCAGACAAGGAAAGTGTAAAAAGTGATGGAGGTGGGAGAAGAAGGACGAGGGTGAGCCGTCCGCCGTTGCAGACAGAGACAGGCGGTGGTGGGAAATTGGGCAAAGGTTCCGGGAATGGACAAGAGCCATGTGTGGGTGATGAGGACACTTACAGAGTGGCAAATCCGTTCCCTGGCAGGGAAGCATTCTTCGACAGGGTCCGCAGAACATCTCGCCGAGCGTAAGATTTTGATTTGGATAAAGGAATTCGTTACACACTAGTTCAAGAATTAGTCATTGAGAAAAAAGATTTCAAAGATGTAGAGAGTAGGAGTTGGTCATATATCAAGTATTGATTGTGTCTTTTAGTTTGGAAAGATTATCATTTTACAATAAACTAGTGATCGCATCTTTTCACATCTCTCTCTTAACTATTTGCTCAGTTTTCATGGAGACTAGAGGTTTGGATCAAGTCATTTGATAGATAAATGGATTTGAAATGTCATTTCAGTTTAAAAGTAATCGAGAATTGAAACTCATGAACTTGAAAATGGACCAATAATTAAGTGTTCGAAATTCCCATCCACTAAATTCTTCGATCAGAAAACAACGTAATGGTATTTCAAGAATGGATGATAATCTCATTGATGTTCCTCCCTTTATTATACATTCTTCGTATTTTTTTTTATCAATATTCATTTCTTAATACATTTGAATTCGAATGTTTAGACTTGGATATGCTTATGTCATATCATTTTTTTCTATGCATCGTTTGTTACTATTCTGCATATTGTATATGAATTAATTATAAAATTATTATTATTTTGGTTATTTTAGGATACAGATTGCAGAGATAATCAATTTATGACACAAGATATACATAGCAAAGGGAAGCATAATTTCACAAGAAAATTGGTGATGTTAATATTCCAAATAGATTCTACATCTACCTTCATATTTGTACAAAATGCCCTCGTCAATTATAAGGAAACTTCGTTTGTTGAGAGAAATTGTAAAAAAAAAAAAAAAAAAAAAAGAGGCGGGNGGATTGCTAATCGCTCAACCTTTTCTAGGTTTCTGTGGTCTAACTAGATTATCCTTGGAAGTTGAAGTAGTCCTCTTTGAATACTCCTTCCGTCTAGAGTCCGACTTCTTTGAAGATACGAGTGCTGATGACAAGAGAGCGTCAACAGCCTCACGCTGCTGTTTCCTTTTTGTGAATGAATCTGTTAATATTTCAACTCGATCAAAAGCCCCTTTCTCATCCTGCTCCTTAAAGCTAATCTCAGAATGCGATGTGCCTACTTTCATCTCCTGCGGTCGCTTATCGTGCTTAATAGTTTCTACACACATTTCGTCAGATACAGATTTTGGTTGCTTCAGACTTCTACTATTTACCTTCCCAGAATTAGCAAAACGCCTCCTTACACTGTCACTGGTTATTTCTTTCACCACATTGATTCGCCTGTCACTGGTTTTATCAGTGCTCTCTTGGTTTTCTTCCACTATCGACTTTCCATCCTTCAATAATTTGTCATCGCTATCTTCAAGTGCAACAGGTGCAACAACCTTTTCCAGTGGGATATTCATTCCATCTCTGACTCTGTTTTTTTTGTTCATATCAGCATCTTTTGCTGCATGAGAAACATCTTCACCTATAGTACAGGCAATATCTGATACAGTATTATTATATTTTCTCTTCCTTTCAGCAGAATGCTTCACGATCTTCTTCTTTGTATTCACACATCCGCTTACAGCTCTGGAGCTTTCAACTTGCTCCAACTGACCAGAAATACTTGTGAGATTTCCTGAATTTGGCCTTGTCTCCGAAGTGGACCTAAACATCGAACTATAGGGTTTTCTTCCTGATACAATCAAATTTCTTCGTCCTGCATCTTCCACAAGAGCTGCCCAACTAGCGTTTGTCTGCAATGTTCTTGCATTGCCAAAAATCCATAATGAAAGTTTCGCCCTAGTCAAAGCAACATTCATCCGTCTAACATCAGCAACGAATCCAAGATTGCTAGAGCCAATCCCAGTTTTCTCAGAGGAAGATCCAGCCGCTCTAACAGTAGAAAGTAGCAGGATGTCCACCTCTCGACCTTGAAAACCATCAACAGTATTAAATTCAATTTCAGCCGTGACAGAAGATCCAAATGCACTTGAGAACCGTGATTGCAAAAGTGATAGCTGACATTTGTAAGGAGTAATGACTCCAATTTTTCTGGCAAGAAATTCCGAGGGATACCTGTCAAAGATAACCAGGTTTTACTTTTACAGGTCACTGATAAGGATCACATGAAGGGAAAAATACCTTTTCTTAAAATATCGCAACAATTCAACTGCAGCATCAGATTCACACTCGTTGTATATAGACATTGCAGCTGCACCTTTACCACGTGTCTCCCTCCCATCAAGAATATCAAACAACATATAGGGTCCCAGGCACAAAGTTTCATGAAAGGATGCAGCTTTGCCGAACATCTGATCTCCGTTCTGTAGCTTGCCCTCATAAAAATGTGAAGAAGGAAAGCTGCATATCTCCGGATGCATCCTGTACTGCAAATTTCATAGATATTTTTTTTCAAAAAAAATGCTGAGTTGGAGTGAGATAAGTATTAATGGCAACAGTAGAACAAAAATCTATGAAGGACAAAAAGACCAGAAGAGGCCACAAAAAGAACTAAATAAATGACATCCTGTTGCACCTCAATGTGAAATGGGCTAAATAATGAATAGCATGTTTCTTTGGTAAGTTTATAGTATAGGACCTGTATCTCCAAGTCTCTTCACCCTAAAGAATTTATAAGTTCACACTCCTGTAATTTACAAAGTTTTCATGTACACAAGGTCGCCGGTATGAATTAAACTCAGGTATAGCCAAGGATTACATGACAGGCCACAATCTACATCCACCATCAGCATTTCAGTCTGAATCAACTAAGAGGCCTTTAAATTTTGTCATTTTGTGAACACCACCGAAGGTTCATCTTTCGTATAGCAACTCTTCCGTCGTACGAGAAGGACCCAGTCAGGATACTCGCGAAAAATCAAAGCTCTTGAGATAAAAGGTGATCCCTTTGCCAAAAAGATCCAGACATTTTTTTCCTTAAAGATGATACTCTTCATCTTCTAATTTCCCCAACAAGAAAAAGTACAGATGAATCAAATGAGGCACAAAGATAAAGTTAATGTTACGTAATCAAGTCCAGAAGGTAGCAATTCTGAATAAATACGAACTTCTAGAGCATGTAGAAAAAGGGAAAAGGTTTTCTTCACATAAAAATATCATGTTAAAGTCAAACTACCTGTTGGGTCAGCATGATCACTGGATGGCCGGCCCTCTGCAACCTTTCAAACATGCTGCATTGAAACAGGTATTTGTTGGCAACAGTGGAGATGACAGTAGCAGGAAGTTGCTTCGGATCACCAACCTTTTGAAAATGATTCCCACATTAGTGATACCTTGCATTCTTGAACAAAGATGAAACAAATACTCATCAACTGCTTACCATGATGCATTTCGTTCCCCTCGACTTTAGGAGCTGCAGAGGAATCAGAGTGGCAGGTTCCAGCGCCTTGATTAAAAAAATTTGGAGCAGAGTTTCAAAAGGTAGAAAAGAAAGATAAACGAGCATTAATGGTAGACAAAAGACAAATCGACATAGAGAACGAGGATAAGACAAGAAGAAGAGACAGATTCTAGTACCTGAGCAGCTTCATCAATGACAACAGCATCAAATAAAGAACTCTCATATGAGTGATTGAAGTTATGGCCAGATATAGATTCTGAGCACACCCCATATAAATCTCCACCACAGCCACTAAGTGTAGTCACCACAATTTCAGCCTCCTTTAAGATAGCTGTTCGAAATTTATTTCTTAGGGTTCTGATTTCTTCACTGGCTTTCCTCTCCCTTGCCTGAAAGTTGGCAAGATCTGCATATAATGTTTTTTTCTTTTCATATAATTTCCTAAGCTTTTCTTTTAGTTCTTCGTCAGACAACTCCACTGTATCTGAGTACCCTCCTTCCACCAGATTTTTTGAGTCTGAATGTCTTTCCTGCAAGTTAGCCCGCTTTGCTTCATAGTATCTTATGTTGTCTACTAACTTCTCCAGGTTAGTACGTATGATCAGTAAAGAGTCGGCACTAGTTCCACTCTGTTTTTCGTCATTCTTGCTGCCTTTTTCTTCCTTCAGGCGGTTTTCAACTAGTGTATCGAGAAAGAAGGGTAACGAATTTGGATGGACTGTTTTCACATTACCCACCCTCACAAGATATGGCTTGTACATTAGTCCATCACAGCCATAAAGACCTTCACAGGATATTCTTGCAACTAGCTCGTCAACTGCAGCATTGGATTGGGCACAAATGAGAATCCGGCCTCTACTGCGGCTTCTCATAATTTTATTATTCTTTTCTGCTTCCTCATTTAATTGTCTAGCCAATGCAGCATCCTGCCAGGATCTCGCAATTGCAACAGACTGGCTGATCCGTTGGTTAGTGCTAGAGCTACTGACACAAACTTGGTCATAATTTCTCCATCTTTTGGCATCTGAGAAAGCAAGCACGCCACTAATGATGGCCACAATTGTACGGGTCTTTCCAGTTCCTGGTGGAAAAGGGGGTTTTCAAAGCAAGTATCAATGCATGAACTAATTGATACATAAACAAAGAGCAAAAAATATGAGAAAAAAGTGGAAAATAAAAAATTCGCACCAGGAGGACCCTGTATAAGAGTTAACTCAAAGTCCTTGTCAAATGGACCAATAGCAACACTAATAGCCTGCAACTGACTGCCATTATATGATGACTTAATAATTTGCTGCATTGGCTGAGACAATTTACTTAAATTCCCAGTTCTTGATTCATATTGACAACAATGTTGATTAACAGGATTCAAGATAACTGGAAGCAAAGGTATTTCCCTTATTGATGACAGTGCCTGGAATTCTCGAAGTTGAGGGGTGATGTTCATGATGCGACTAACATACCACTTGCTTCGTTCCGTAAGAAGCTTTCTGGCTCGGTTGAGGCGAGGGCATCCTTGCATATAGAGTCTGATGGCTATAATATTTAACCTTTTTTTACTTTCTTTGTCACGCCTCTCAACCTGTGTAGAAGATTCACAAACCATCAACAAAATGCAAACCAACCATTTCAACAATACAATTTAAGAGAATTAGTCAACCTACCTATCGATAAGCATAAAAAAATATTATTAAACTAACACGAAAAAAGGAATGGATCAAATTTTAAAAATTATACATTTTCTAAACTGATATGTAAAGAAAAGGAAGGACAACTTAGTGTTATCAATTTGATGATCCATCGGACAAAAGTGTTCTGCGACTTATATTGGTGAAAATCAAAAAGAATTTCAGAAACTACAGAAATATGATTGGGTGGAAGTGTGTAAAAATGATTCTAGACATAATAGCTCCTGCAACTAAAACGGTACATGAGGACTTAGAAAATGTGATGTAAGGTTGTCATAGAAGGATATGTTGTGACTTGACTTGAGATGGCAGATGGCCCTTGATAGAGAATAGGAGAATATTTTGCTAATATCGTGCTCATAAGCAAGGGCCAAAACTTGGTTGGGTTGAATTACTCTTTCACAACTATGTTAATCCTCTAAATGAATCTTGGTAAACTAAAGTTTTTTCATGAGTCATGATATTAATTGAAAGCCATATTGAAACCCTCTTTTTCTTTCTCCCCTTCTATATTAGGTAACCACTCAGATCATACATGCCTACCCAAATAAAGAACCTAACTGCTTAGTTTACAGCATTTTGTGTAAGGAATACCTTTCCTATAGCATGAACATCTCCTGAAGCATTTTGCAGAGGTTGTTTTGTAAGTAAAATAAGATCATTGTCCGACAAGATTTTAGATCCTGTAGAATTGGTTTCATCATGTACAAAGCGAACAACGTGAAAATCATCAATTCTCTCAACGGACAGCACAGATAAAGTTCCACAACACATTTCTTCAGCAGAAGACATCTCTTGAAAGGAATTCTGCACTTGAGCTTTGAGTTCTTCCAATACAAATGGCCGAAAAATTTCAACATATTCATCAGGTGATTGGAAACAAACAGGGATTTTCTTCAGTGTGCTACTGTTTTCACAGTCTTTGCTTTCACAGTCTTTGTTACTTCCAGATGTCAATCCAACATCTAGAAAAAAATCTGATTTTAGGATGGGTCTATACCAGTCATCAAGTCTAGGGAGATTAAATCTTTTCACTTCACCACCCAGCCTTTTAAAGCCGTGTTTGTTCTCCACGGGTAAGGCAAGCTGGATGACTTGCCGTTTTAGGCCAGAAGCACTTGGTTTTGTAGTCAGAGCTTGCTGGCGCTTTGATGGTTTGAAAAATGAAAACTGCCATGTGTCAACATCAGTATCACATACCATTTGTTTTAGGACTTCCTCACTTGTTTTAAAAGTTTTTTTCAAACCATGCTGAACCTTGCTGGCAGAATTACTGGAACATAATTTAGATGCGTCAGAATCAAATTGCTTTGAATTGGTAAATTCATCAGATGAGTTCTTCAAATTTGGATTGTCCTGTGATAAGAAAGAACTGGAAACACAATCTTCAATTTTAGTTCCTTTCGTTTTGCCATCTGATGGCTCTAATTTAACAGGTGATACACGTGGCTTCCTGCCTTCCATTGGTTCTAAGCTCATTTTCTCAGTAATATGATTAACTGTACGAGAACTTAGTTGATGACAAGTCTCTGGAGAACCCATTGAACTGTCATGGTTGCTGAAATAATTTTCCTTCAGGTCAGAGCACGGTACTCTTCCGGCAGCACTAGCACCAAAGAAATCATCACGAGTTGTACTTTGACTCGACTGACTATGAGTCTCAGAAATATCTACTTCTTTCTCATCATCAGACAGAATTATGGCATGTCCTCTCTCCTGCTTAATCAATGCTTCAGAATCTAGAACACTTGCCTTCGCTTCATCAAATATCAAATTTTCAGAATCCTCCACTGAACAGGTTCTCCTATTCAATGAATCTTCAGATATTGAATGTTTCGATTTGAGACCGGTGCTCTTGATCGAATGACGGTCATCCAATAATGCAATAGAAAGGAAGGCCACTTGCTTACTCACATCATCTGTTGAAATTTTTTCTGCACTCCATTTAAAGACACAATAGTCATGTTCTCAACAATATTGAAAATATAAAAAGCAAGAGAAAGATCAAGAGTAAACTAAAAGGATACCATAAAAAATAAGTTTCTCGATGTCGTTGATTACTGAAGCAGATTTACTACTGCAGGAAGCTTTTATTAGACCAAGCAAAGAAGCCATCGTTTGTTTCCAATATCGAACCAATACAGCAAGTGATGACTTCCCCCAATCAACCAAATCATGGAGCCACTTCAAATTATCTAAAGTTTCCACCATTGTCCCATAATCTCTGGGAAGCCTTTCAAAAACAACAGGAATGACTTCAAGAAGACGGATGCACATCATCTGAAACAATAAATGTAGTCTAGGTTGAAGGAATCTCACTCTGCATGCGGCAGAATAAAATAAGAAAAATATGTTCCTTAAAGTTCTAATAAACCAAAATTTTATAGCATGCATCAACAGCGCAAAAAACAAGTGAAGACATTAATTATTGGTAGAATATGTTCATCACTGGGATGAGCAGTCATTGAGTTTCATGTTCAACCACTTATGCCTCAATATCAATAGATGCATAGAATTCAAAGTAAATGCTTTTCAATGAAGAACTGAGAAAGGATTTATCTTCAGGAGCGACAAAAACCATGGATATCCATATAGCAACTATAACAGACTCAGGGCCATGCACAATAACAATTGAATTAACAACACATACTAAAAATTGGTATCGCTAAACAGTAGTTCAAAGACCTGAGATGCTGTGTGATCAATAAATGTTTTGCCTCCATCCAAGCATTTCACAATTGCAGGCCAGGCAACTTGTGAGAGCAAGCGGATAAATTTCTTCCACAATGTAGAACAAACAATTGATGGATATTCATCACAGTCAGTGGTCAAAGAATCTAACAAAGGTTGCTTTAAAAATCCACCTGGCATAGAGATCTTTGAAACATCTGAAACAGCTGAAAGATTTTGAGATACCGTCTGTACAGATGAATTCCCTTCTTTGAGCAATTTAGATAAGATGAAGAAGAGGTGATGTAAAGTCTGAAAGTTTAACAGAACAGTATCCAACTGGACCTGAAAAAATGTTGAAGTAAAATACATCAGTGAGCAAAACTGTATGGTTTCTTACTGGTTTGTGACTCACAAGAAACTACAGAGAGAATATGTCAAACAAGCAATCATTTCATGGGTTCTCTTAAATATCTTAAAACTTAGCCATGAGAGAAGGGACAATTTGAAAAAGAACAAGGAACCAGAAAACCAGTGTGAGCAATAAAACAGAAGGGTATAGCATGAGCAATAACAAATTTTAGTAAATCAGATTCCACTACTTTTATAAAAAAGCAGAATTCCAAAAAAAAAATCCTCGCAACTCAGATAGATATAAACATATATGTAATTGCAAGTTGTGTGACCTTTATCTCGGCATGATTCACAAGCCATTACTATAAGAGATCTTTTAACATCTGCACAAACTTATTCCCAACAGAAAATAATATTATCCCAGCAACATCTTACTAGTTTCAGAGCGTGTCTCAAACCCAAAAGGAGAGCTGACAATGACAACGGAGTAGAACAAAGAAATTGGAGACCACTGGTGAGACCACGCACATCCGAAACTTGTTCAAGGATAAGCCTGGCCACTTGTCTAGCACTCTGAAACAATCAGATAAATTTGGGTACAAACTTTAGACGTAATCAACCGTGCATACACTATATGGGCAAAACAAAAAAGGCAAATATAAATAAAAAGAGGTCACGCATATAGAGAAGATGGTCAATCATCAAAAGGAACCAAGGAAAACAACAATTACATCATTGGGATCAACAAACAAGAGAATCAAACTATCGCTCATCATTGGTTCCCAGGTCCACTGCTTCCTAAGCTGACCTTGTTCCATCCGAACAGCGTAGTGAGTCATGAATCTGCAATATAGTCCTATATTGTGTAAAATCTATTAACTGGCTCATTTAGAGTGTAAATAGGCAGTGTTCACCAAATTATGATTTTCATACTACAAAAGCTTCAATAATTCATCTCAGCAATTAAGGCACTAACCTCTTGAAAGTCCTAACCAAAGGCAGACACATAGTTGAAATTCTGATAGAGTTTTTGGACTCTGTTCCACCCCCACCGTCGTCACAGCCAGAGGGAACCTTCCACCCGAACAGATAAGAAATTTCTGAAGCACAGGTCGCCAACCAATTTCTAAGAGAGAGAGTAATCACGGTGCTATTCTCAGGCTCTATCAATGAAAACCGAGATAATGCCCAAAAAACAGCCTTGGAGAATGACAACGGAAGGATCGAGGGATCTATTTCAGCAAACACATCAAACCATAGCATTGGTACACACATCCAACTCCCATCTACTTGTGAAACTATTTTATGCTGGAGAGTAAATTCTTTCCAACAACTAGCATCTCTCTCATTAATATCGAGAGCAGATAAAATACCTTCTTCACCATCATACTCACAATAATTAGGTATGACTGGTGTATCACCAGAATGTAACTGACCATTCATAATCAGGGACAGAAAGGCAGAAGCATCAGATACGATAACAGTTTGAATAAGATCGATTGCAGGTTGTCGAAGGGAACTGTGAAGTGATAAATCCTTCAGGGAAGACACAATGGAGGGACCCCTGAGAAATGCGCAAGGAAACAGAAAATAAATTGAATATAATAAACGTTATCCAGTGAAAACACCAGCGTAAATTAATGATCACGAATGGAATATAGCCGTCTCGAAATCCACACAGCTCGTCTGCATACTTAAAGTAACGCTTATAAACCCACTGCAAAGAGTTGCCTACCACATGTGAGCACATTCAGCAGGTGGGGAAGGTGGGTCCATACTGTATCCTCGTAGAACAATGAGAACCGCTATCTGCATACACAAGGGAAAAATCAGAGAGATTCAGCCAGCTTTCGCTAAGATCATGTGGAGGATCAAACAGAAACCTGAGAAGCTTTTTTCTTCATCAATATGCTGAAATTACTACTCATGGGTACTTGATGCAGCAGAAAGTAAAGGAAATGTCTTCTTTGTTTTTCATGTTCTCCATCTTGCAATGATTCAAGAGACTAGAAGGAAAAGATCACAATTTACTGGCAATAAAACATATCACACCATGTAGTCACCAAGGCATTAAACAAACAGTAAAGAGAGAGAAAAACACAATTTTTAATGACTTCAAACAAAGTAAACCCATAAACATGCCTGCAGAAATGGCTGGAAAAGATCAAAAATTTCTTTATGGCTTTTCTCATTTCGAGTATGAAAACACTGACCAAGAAGAGTATTCCTCATAACACTAGGAGATAATGTAGCCCTCAACCACAGTTTGCATCCTGAGCAGAAAACCATTAAAAACTTAATGCCGAAAATTTGGATGTAAAAAAGTACCAAACAGAGAAAATAATTAGATACCAAGCTTTTCAAATAGTAGTCTCATGCAGTTAACAGCATGAGAACATTCCAATGAATCATCGCTAATATTGTTCAGCACAATACTTAGGAAAACGGGATAGCGATCTAAAATCCCTTCCTCGAATGCAGCAGGTTCTAAGAACCCAACCCTTCAAAGTGCGAAATCAAGATAATTAGCCACAAACAAAAAAAGGATGGAGTTACACAATGAGAAAGTAAACACCAAGTCACCAACTGCTCCCTACAACGCTTTAATTCCAAGCCATACTGTAATTCGATCTAGCTGCACCCTAGGCCTTGATGTCTCAATAGCTGATGCTGTGTTTTCTGTTTGCAATATGAAGATGCATTTCTTTATCAAATTCTGCAACGGATCCAAATCTGTTGATCTCCTGCATTAAACATAAAAATAAATCAAACATGATATAATTTGCAAATGCCTATGGTTGGATACCATGCATTCCTGTTCAACACGGCTGATTGTGCTTAGATTGTTGGTTAATTTTGTTATAGCTAAAATAAATTGCACTCTATTTTAATTTTATTTTTTAGTTTATGGTATTAGTTCAGCCTCTAGGATATATTTTTTTAGGAAATCACTTGAACCTATACTGGATTATTGGCGAGTTTTGGTGATTATGAGATTGAATTACATGTGTTATTCATTATTTTCTTAATCTTTATTAAATAGGGTGGGCAGTTGGTTGTCGGCGAGGGTCTTTTTCGTTTTCCCAACCACTTTCTGGCTTCTATCTTTCGGCCAGTCTCTTTAGCGCCGGAAATTTTTCTCAGATTGCCCGTGTCAGTTCCCCTTTTTGTCCTGTTTTTTCTTCCCCTCTTCCTTTTTGCTACATAGATTTCCCAGTATCCTCTTGGCCTAGCCTCATCCCTGCCGTGTATTCAGTCCTATAGTGTAGTTGCTTTGGTACTCCCTAATTAGCTGCTTGAGTTATTTTTCAAGACGTGTCAGTGAGGACTCTCGAAGCCGCCATTGAGGAGATTCCGAATAGGATGGGCAGTCAGCCTTTGTGGGGGTTTTGCGTTCCCTTTGTTGATCGTCTGGAGGGAGAGTTTAAGGTTGAGCAGAAACTGTTTCTCATCAGAATGGGTAGTGGGGGGTCTTCAATTTGTCTAACAGAAAGAACTAGAAATGCGAGTTATTTTTTGGAAGCGGATTTTGGTAGTACACAATGGTTGTGTTCCAAGCTTTGGGATTACGTCAATAATTTTAAATCATTCCCGACTTTAACCGATTCAGGGGAAACAGTGCAGTACTCTCTATTCAAAGGTTATCCTATTTTATTTCAATTATATGCAGTTCATAATAAACTTTAAATCTTATTTCTAATTTTATCCGGTTGGAGGGTTCTTCATAATCTTTTTCTATATTATGGATCTTGCATCTACGGAGGGATCTTAGGGACGAGGAAGTGAATGAAAGTTGAGCTCTTTGCTAGGATCTTAAGATGGGGTCGGATTGATGGAGAGGTTGATGATTTCAGGGTTTGGGGCGGGGATCCTTCCGGAGTATTCTCAGTCAAATCTTTCTACGAATCTTTCTTCCGATTAGTAGTTTTCCTTTATTTTCTCTCTTTAATGTCATTTGGAAAGTTCCGATCCCACCAAAAGTTCAGGTCTTCTCGTGGATTGCGGTGTTGGGTAAGCCGCAAACTTGTAAGATAATGCAAAAGAGGTGGTCTTTGTGTGCTATGTGTCCGAATTGGTGCGTGTTGTGTTGGAAAAAGGTGGAGAATCAGGATCATCTGGTTATTCGTTGTTTTTTCACGAGCTATATGTTGCAAATCTTGGACGCGATCTTGGTAGGCGGAGTATAATTTTTTGAACAGTGATAATTCATTGTATTTGATTGTCAGTATGGTTGGAACGGAATAGACGGATATTTTACAGTCTAGAAGAGTCGGTTGAATAGTGTTGGAAAAAGATTAAGATTAGAGTTTAAGAACTTCTCGATTTCAGATTTATTGAAGGATTAGAGTTATATATGTTCTTGATTCGAGCAGGGTTTTTTGTCTTTATTATTTGTTTCTGTGAGGATTATTTTTCGGCCATATGTAATTATTTGCTTCTAATTAATTAATATAATATAGTTTCTTATAAAAAAATATAAGGGCAAAAAATAAAATACGTGAGATTAACGTGTTCGAACTGTCAATTTTGGCCGTCGAGTTAATGTGTTCGAACAGTAAATGTTGACCGTCGAGTTAACGTCGACGATTATTTAGGACCAATTTAAAAACTTTAAGGACTAAATCCACACATGAATATATTGAGGGACTGAACTGAGAATGAATCTAAACTATAGGGACCATTTATTGTATCACCCCAATTTTAGTTTATAATTTTATTATTTTAATTAGACTAATTTAGTTTATAAATAATCAAGCGTTGAATAAATAAATGGTCTCATGGAAATAATTCCTCCAACTTAAGCTATTGTATCATCTTATTACATACTTGCGATGTAAAAATCATCAACGACCGTTAATACATGGGTTCTAGTGCAGGTATTGAGTTGAATGCAAATGTGACAGCAAAATTCAAGCCATGACATGTTTCAAACATCGGCATAAAAAAGGTACCTCAATTTGCCCATACGTCCAGCCAAACGAAGGCCTATTGATCGTGCTCTTCTACTTTTAAGAAAAAGCAACACGTACACTCCCTGATAAACAAATAAAAAAAGATATACTAGATAGTTTCGCATGAATAACAGAGGAAGTTAACAAGTATATCCTAAAAAAGAAACCTAAAGAAAACAGGATAGTGGTTCACAATGAAGTTGTACCGGATACTGTTGATTTCCATCCAGTTTCAGTTCATGTGAATTATCGATTGCTTCAATAAAAATTTGAAACTCGGTAGCCAAAGATTGGTCATCCAATAAGATGGGAAACATCAAAACCTGTTGTCCAAAAAAGTCATAATAAGGGCAAATAAATATTGAGACATACAATCTGAGCTGATCAAAAGGAAGAACCATATCTGTCCAGTATTTTTTCTAATCATGGACCGAAAACCCAGAGTTCATATATGCAAGCCCAACAAGCAGAACTTGTTTGGATAACTAATTTATAATGTTCAATATGACCAAAAAATAAAATTAGTAGACCTGAGAGCATCAATAATTTTCTTTCCCATTCCCATACCCAAAAACCATTAGCCACTAAAATCATCACCCCAAAATAGTTAAGAAGACAAGTGAAGAAGAAACACATCTCATTTTGAATCCATGAAACTTGATATAGATACCAGTCGGATAAATTAATAAGAGTTGCTTAAGCTGGATCAGAACATAATTAATGAGCAGATATAGTTCGTTGTATCTTGTAATATTTGCAGGTAATCTCTGTGTCTTAGAGTTTCAGAGCATGCACGAAGGAGAATTGTAACTATCTCAGGATACATAACAAGCAAGTTCTATCTCAAAATACTTTTAACAAATAAGTTGAAAATGTCACGTAAAAGTAAAACCCCCACCCCACTTGCAGTAGAAGCAATTGACGAATCTGTTTAAATAATTTAAAACGCACTAATAATTTGGTGCAGAAATTATTGTTTAAAGTCCAATCAGAATAGTCTGTCATGCTGATAAACTTTCATTTGTAAAAATTACCATATCTGCAAACTGATAAACGTGGCAGTATGATGCTTTATTTCCTTTTCATAAAGTAGATTGAAAAGATACATGTGTGAATAATATATTTGGAAATGATACATCAAAATTCTGTGAAAGGCAAAATCTGTAACCTTGAGACACCATTCAATCCATTAGATAGGAATGATGCATAACTTCTAAAGATTAACTGTCCATAAATTCGAAAAAAGCGTATTTTGCTCTTCGTAAAAAATCGATCAAAGAAGTGATCTCTTGATACTCATAGAAGCAGGTGCACAAGAGCAAGAAAAAGGTACAGGACAGGAGAATTTTCAGAATTTTCAAGGAAGAGGAAAAATGATTTTAGTCTATAACTCTTACATCAACCAAATGGCACCCAATATTTTTAAACAAAAAAAAGTTATCTGAACTATCGTTTACTGATATTGTTTCTGTATCCTTCATTGGCATTCTACACAATCCTTCTCATAATTGGTAGTATTTGTCAATAATTTAGGGATTGCTAGCTACTTTCATGTTATTCTAATAAATTAGAAAATTACCATAAATCAGGAAGAATTAGCGATTTTCTAACTTGATCTGATATTAAGGTCCAGAAATCAATCTGGGGATTACTCTCTCGTTGTCCTATTTTAGCATACATGTTTATATACTTGAATAATAAGAAAATATCTTGAGTTTATCTCTATGGTTTTTTGTTTTACGCTGCAGTGCCTTTGTCTTGATTCAACTTACTTTTCACATTGCTGGAAGAATTTATGAGGCATTTCCTTCTCCCAGTATGTTCTCAAGCAGGTGACAGGTTCCCATTTTATGATATGTTTTATGATCAATTTCAGTTGACTATCACCCTTCAAGAATTAAATCACCATTCATAACGAACATCTCATAATAAGGGCCATGTGGCAAAGACACGAGACAGACAACAAGGTCTTCACAAAATTGTTTATGCTACACACATGATATGAGACACCACTCAGATCTGACAATAACTTTGGTCACTCCTGTCTAGAGTTTCCCATATCAACACTCCATCTTAAGTTAAAAGAAAGGGGCAGAACCAGGTCGAATCATGGAAAATACCTCGAACAAAATACTAACAACTTCCCCGTAATCATATCAACACTCCAACTTGAGTTAAAAGAAAGGGGCAGAATCAGGACGAATCATGGAAAAATACCTCAAACAAAATACTAACAACTTCCCCGTAATCATGCGCCGGATCATACTCTCCTCTCACTATTCTAGCATTGAGATCTTTGAGGTGTTGGGTTACTCGCTCTTCATCAAGAACGTGAAGAACATCAAGAAGAGGATTGACGCAACTCTTCTCATATTCAGTGCCATACATCTCCTGTGATTGATGATGTTGGTGAATACACAGAGTGCAACATTTCATCTCTTCAGAAATTCTATCCCACAATAACTTCAGAGGAGAACCATGGCGTTCTTCCTTGAAATAACTGAAGAAAGTCTCCAGAAGAGGGCCCATAAGATCCCAATAACCACACCAAACGTGATTTTCCTTTGGTAAATGAATCAAAAAGCTGAAGGCATCTGAAAACCTGGCAAAGTTTTACATTTTTCATGGACTCTAGTTAAAGAAGAAGAATTTCGAAGGTAAATGATACCATTGTTCTTTGAGTTGTCGAAGACGACGCCTTCTGATGGGATGAGTAGAAGATGGGGCGTCCTCCTCATCCTGTTGATCAATATCACTCCATCGCTCCAATAACTGCTTTCTGCTCGTCTCCTTCGTCGCCATTGCAGGTACTTCCTCCAGGAATTAGGGCTTTTTCAGATTACGCGCGAAATGGAGTTTGATATAAAGGAGGCTAAATGGGTTCCACTTCGAATAATTTTATTTTATTTTAAAAAAACACTTGGAACAATTTCATTCAATTAAATTAATAATAATGATAATTTCATTGTGATACTTTGTCTCGCATCTTAAAAATCAAAAGATTTAAAATGAGTTTATAATAACTTACAATGGACTTCTATAGCAACTTGGGTTAATCATTTTCGTAAAAGCGAGGACGGATACGAAGTAGTTGCTATAGGGGCCCATTGTACAGTCACGCAGGCGTGGGCCCGGGCTCGGGGCGTGACAGAATGGTATCAGAGCCGGTCATCGGCATGGAACACCGGGAAATAAGTGCCATACGGGGCAAAGTGCTACGTTCATGGGAGCCACCTCTTGAACCTGCAGGGCAAAGTGTTACATGACGGGAGCCACCTCTTGAACCTGTAGGAACCACCTCTAGATTCTCGGCGCTGGTGGACCGAGGGGTCAGGCCGCGACGAGGACGTCGCGTTCTGAAGGAGGGGTGATTGTGATACCCTTGTCCCACATCTTAAAAATCAAAAAATTTAAAATGAGTTTATAATGGCTTACAATGGACTTCTATAGCAACTTGGGTTAATCATTTTCGTAAAAGCGAAGACGAATACGAAGTAGATGCTATAGGAGCCCATTGTACAATCACGCAGGCGCGAGCCCGGGCTCAAGGCGAGATATCCATGGCCAACACAAAAAAGAACTTGCTACTCAGTTCAGCCCTTTGGATATGTGTGTGCATAGACCCATCTGCATGTCAATAGATCAGGTTGTTATGTTAATGAGTTCAGATATGAGTGTCTCTTATTGTTATTGTTTGTGTTGTTTTTTGTTACTCTGTCTTATAATTTTTTGTTGCTAACTTAGTCAATTAGATATTAGTCTTATCCATCAAAATCTGGCGTCTTTTTTTATAGATCAACCAGATCATAAACCAGCATCAGCAACTTGAAGCATGATAACTTTCCATGAGATCTCTAATCTGAGTAGGTCTCTCACTTAAACATTCTTAACCCAATAACTTACAAATTTTTATATAACAAAATATTAGCAGAAAATGAAATTTCCGAAAAATAAGAAGAAAATGAAATCACACATCCAAAAAATTTGAATTTAAAATTTGGAAAGAAAAGAATGAAAAATTTGGTAGGAAATAAAGTTAAATGAAATAAAATATATTTATATATGAAATTTTATAATTAAAAAAAGGTGATCGGGCTTTAGCTCAGCTGATCTCACATTCGGTTCTTTCTTGTAGACTCAAGTTCGAGTCCTCCTCATAGATTAGGTGATCAAAAATTTTAAAAAAAATTGAGGGAAAATGGTGACCTCGCCTCCACGCTACTAGAAAGAGATTATAAAATCACATCAAAATGCATTTGTTTATCACAAAAATTTGGGCCCTGTCAGACACGAAGTTGTATTAAATATGTTAAATCTGACTTCTACGATCAAATTATGTAGATCCTGATTCAATCGTTAGTCATAATTCCCTTGGTAAACCACCAAAAACTAGGAAACTGAATAAGAGAATTGAACGAAAACTCATGAACAACAAAAAATTATTTTTACAACTAGAATTGAAAAACGAAGGAATATAAGCTAAAATTGAAGGAATACTAGAAAAAAACTATAAATTAGCGAACTAAAATTTAAGAAATTATTCAGAGCATATTTGTTTGAGTTTTTGATTGATGCGTTGTGTCTCCATGTTTATATCATTGTGTCTACTTTTGTTATGATTCCTCAAGGTAGTTTGCCACATCTTCCACGATCATTAGTCGTGGATCATGGCTCAACTTTCTCAAAGGAGAAGAAGGTAGAGCTAACTTCTCCAACCAACCAAATAAGTCTAATAAGACTCTAAGATTCGAGCCAAATATTTATTGGGTTTTTATCTTGGCCTTAATTTTGGATCTATATTTTTCTGCTCACCTTTGTTCATCATTTTTTAATTAATCAGAGTCTGCCACATTCATACACGTATTTCTTCTTAATTCACTGAATGATTGTGTTGATCTATGGGATGTGGGGATAAACTATGTCCTCCGGACATGCTCTCTTGTGTTCTTTGTGGACACTCTTTGACTAGTAAGATCCTCATCAGCTCTTAACTGAGAAAATTATTGATAACCTTATGGCACATCTTCTACGATCATTGATCATAGATCGTGGCTCAACTTCCTCAAGTGCGCGAACATAGGTTTAACTTCTTAAACCGACCAAATCAACCTAATGAGCTTCTAAAGATTCCAGTCAAAATATTCGTCGGGATTTTATCGTGGGTCTAAAATTTGGATTTTGATACATCTTTTATTTTTTTAAAAAATTTAAAATCACTAGATCTCATTATAAAACGAAATGTGGTCCATATGCTTATTGAGCAAATCATTGAAAATCATATATTTTCTTTAAGATTGGACACGTCCTTGCCTGATCATTTCAAATACATAAATGTTTAAATCCAATTACTAAATAGAAATTTCATTTTATTTCCAAACATAGCATTAAAAATCAACCAAATCCAAACTAAATTCATATTTTTTTCGGCCTTGAAGTTTAATCGATCTCGAATATGTACAATCGACTGATTTTTTTATCTTAGGGATCAACGCACTTGATAATAAAATTTAAGTAAATCAAGAAATTGATGCACATTCTCTTAATAGTACTAATCAGGAAAAATGATTAGAATTACAAAATTCTTTGTGTTTTAATAATAAATTTATCTTTTGGTACTGATTTAAACAATCTCGCAGGCTGTGTTTCGTTTGCCATATAAAGAGTTGATTGTCTGATGATCATTATTTGTCATTTGTTCTTTTCACTGATTGACCGGCCCAATTTAATCTTTGGGCCTGTGATAAATAGATAAGTTGGGAGGAGAAGAGATCCCTACCCACCCAAGTGATGTGTAACGCTCCGAAAATTTTAAGGTCCACACGAACCACATGCATGCAAGCTATTAAATTCTCTTGTATTATAATTAAATCTTTTAATTGCATTAATTAATTATGTTGTGCATATTGACATGTTTAAAATATATTTTTTTACATGGTTGCATTAAAATGTATTTTTAAAGGTTATTCGAGTTGCGATCGAGGAACGGAGACCGAGGGCTGAAAAATAGAAAATGTTTTTATTAAACGATTTCTTTTAATTATTTAAAATAAGGGTGATGTTTTTTCGTATTTTTGAAAATAAGGGGTTTTGAGGTGATTTTAGATGCCGGGACGTAAATTTTATCGGTGTTGGATTTTTAACAAAAATCCAAGCGTTTTGGCAACCCGGCTGTTAAATTCACAAAATTATATGCTATGCATGATTTCTATAAAGTGATGAGAATGTAAACGTTGAAGGAAGTGAAGTAATTGTGACTAATTCGATAATGTTGGAGATATCGTGAGGGTGACGGTCCCAGTGGGAGCCCGACGATCGTATTTCCATTATTACGAATATGAGGACATGAGGTAACGGTATGAGGTTACCGTAAGAATGAGAATATCATGAGGGGAAAAGGCCTCAGAGGGAGCCCATTTATGGGAAAAGGCCCCAAAGGGAGCCCCGACGATCGTATTTCTATTCGATGAGGATAGGCCAAGGCTCAGTTGACGGGTGATAGTGTCGCTGATGTCCCCGCCGCCCAGTACTGTGGTTACATGTAGATGGATCCATCGACTTTTTGAGGTTTGAGGAAAGTTACAATTAACGATCTGAATTCAACAAAGGAAAAGGTAAAAATGTTTATGATCATGAAAAAGGTTTTATGTTATGTTTTGAGGAAAAGGAAAAGGTTAAGGTTTAAGTTATGTATGTCATGAAAATGTTTATGAAAATGTTTACGAAAATGTTCATGTTTAAAGTTTATGCATCTTCATGAAAACGATATTTTAAGTACAAGTATTTTTCACTGTTGCATGTGATTTTATAAGTATTTCTTGTTATCAAGATTATGGTGCGTTGAGTCTTTAGACTCACTAAGTGTGATTGATGCAGGTGTTTATGATATTAATGTTATGGGAGGTCTTGATGGTTGACCTGACTGTACTGAAGGTGCACACAACCCGAGGACCAGCAGTATCCAGTACTAAAAAATATTAAAGATGAGAAAATATCATTTTTACACAAATACCCTTTTCCCAATAAACCCTACAAGGTTGTGTTTAGTTTGCCAGATAAATAGTTGATTGTCTCATAATCATTATTTGTCATTTGTTCTTCTCACTAATTGACCGGCCCAATTTAATCTTTGGGCCTGTGATAAATAGATAAGTTGGGAGGAGAAGAGATCTCTACCCACCCAAGTGATGAGTATCCAGTACTAAACAATATTAAAGATGAGAAAATATCTTGACACAAATACCTTTTTCCCAATAAACTCTACAAGAGTGAGAAGCGGCAATATTTTTTCTGCAGGGAAAAAAGGTGGTACTTTACCCTCTTCCTCCCATGACCACTGTACGATGAAATGAAGAAAAATAAATTTCAGAAGGTGTAGCAAGCATCGACAAAGGTAAGTGTGTCGATCTTCATGACAATGCTTAGTTTCTTCAAGAATTTTAATCATCTTTTGTTTTGAAGTTTGTTGTTATGAATATCGACCAGCAATTAATTTTCTGAAGATGGAGATCTCTACATTGATTTAAGGAATAATTATTTTATCCCTATTTTTTTCGAAACATTTGTTGGCAATAACCTCTTTTTCGAATAAATGTTCAAAATTTTTATTGTGTTTTCTCTTATATGTCGATACACCGTGTTGGGCAAACATAAGAACTATTTTTTTGGGCTTTAATTTACTTGTTTTTTTATGTTTCAAAGTTCAGTTATCGCCATTGTGTATCTAAATTTATTTTAGAATATTGTATATATCAATGGCATGGTGTTTGTTTCAAGATTGTTTCCACATTCTGGTTTTATCTCATATTGTTGAATACTAATTTGCTCTTGTAGCAACAAGTTTTTTATAAGGGGTAGCATTGACAAAGAAGTGATCGTAAATAAGACGTAAATATTTTTATGTGAAGGTTTTTGAAGAGATAATGAAGTTTTCTTCTGGCCTGGGAGACACATTAAGGGTTGAGTGATTTCTTGTGGATAGGTATGGAAAGAAGGTTCAATTGAGGGCATTTTGGGAAATTAAGGTATATTTTTAAATTTTTTACTTTTATAATCAATCACACCAAACACTAAATTATTTATCCCAATTTTCTAATCATTCATACCAAACATTGTATATTTAATCACATTAAATCAACTATCTTTATATTTATATAAATAATCATTTAAATATTTTTTTACTCAGTTATCCAATCACACAAATCAAACGGAGCCCAAGAGTGAGAAGCGGTAATATTTTTTCTGCAGGAAAAAAGGCGGTATTTTACCCTCTTCCTCCCATGACCACTGTACGATGAAATGAAGAAAAATAAATTTCAGAAGGTGTAGCAAGCATCGACCAAGGTAAGTGTGTCGATCTTCATGACAATGCTTAGTTTCTTCAAGAATTTTAATCATTCTTTGTTTTGAAGTTATGAATATCGACCAACAATTAATTTTTTGAAGATGGAGATCTCTACATTGATTTAAGTAATAATTATTTTGTCCATATTTTTTCGAAACATTTGTTGGCAATAACCTCTTTTTCGAATAAATGCTCAAAATTTTTATTTGTGTTTTCTCTGATGTTTCGATACACCGTGTTGGGCAAACATAAGAACTGTTACTTGTTTTTTTTGTTTCAAAGTTCAGCTATCGCCATTGTGTATCTAAATTTATTTTAGAATATTGTATATATTAATGACATGGTGTTTGTTTCAAGATTTTTTCCACCTTCTGGTTTTATCTCCTACTATTAAATACTAATTTGCTCTTGTAGCAATAATTTTTTATAAAGGGTAGTATTGACAAAGAAGTGATTATGAATAAGACGTAAATACACACTGTACTATCCTCTACTTCGTCTTTTTATTACAAATCCTTCTCGTGTTTAGAATATAGTTTGTTATTGCACTAAGTTTAAATTAATTTAAGGAAGTGGATAAATTTTGTCGGTTGAATGGAGAAAGATTAAGTGTTTTTTCATTATGTTCAAATCCTATAGTCGCAAACAACAATATACATGTACACCAATGCGAATTGATGTATGATTTTCCAGAAACAAAGTGTAAAGGGATTATTACAAGTTTCTACAATAAAGGAAATAAATGGCCTAAGTGTTTATGCATTGTACCCAAGTTAATTGAATTTGTATTCCATTTACTAATCATATGGCAGAAACATTTCTGCTGCTTCTGCCATGGATGGAGAAGATTATTATATCCAATATGCTTTAGTTTTATATAAACGGTGATGTGTTCATTTGTGTTCTTGAGTCTTGTAACATGGTATTACCAGAAGCTCATAGCACCACGTAAGCATAGGTGTCGCTGAACAGATATTTCATACAATGCGGCAGAAAGAATTGTATGTACTCAAGTAAACCACTTGCATAGGATTATTGAAGCAAGTGATGTGCAATGTTTTGTCAACTTAAGGATGTGTCGAAACGCATTCGGAAGACTATGTTACTTGGTAAGGCATGTCAATGGGGTTTTAGATTCTCGATATGTCAGAGTCGAGGAGAAGGTTGCAATGCTCTTGTCGATATGAGCGCATCATAAAAAGAATAGGATTGAAGGAAAATATAATTTCCATATTAAATTTATTTCTCAAGATATATTCTTCTTTGTTGATATAATATTTAATATTTATTTATGGTTTTGCCTTTCTAGATAATTATGTTAAGATTTTATTGTGATATAATATATTCCTTAAATTTAATTTCCTATTGATAAGATTATGTGGAATATTGAGTTTTACCTTCCTAGATATTATATTTATGATAAAGATCTTCTAGATATAATATTTATGATAATGATTTACATGATATGGTATTATTGATTTTGTTTCTAATAGAATTCTTGTATACCATATCTTATAGATTTCCGTCAAGATAAATCATAGAAGAGGAGACATTTATAAATAAGAGATGTAGATGCAAAAGCACAGAGGGAAGAGAAAAATTCAGAGAGTTCACGTGTAGGATTTTTCGTGGAAGAGATTTTCGTGAAAGGAGTTTTTTGTTGAGATAGTTTTTCGTGGAGGTGATTTTTGTGGGAGTTTTTAGTGGGAGATTTTCGTGGTGTTCTCTTCTCTCGATTAAATATACACGCACTTGTGCACGTAATAGATTTCAGAGAAATATTTCTTCAAGGGACGTGTTGTTGTGAAGAGTGCAGATACCGCGTGTTGCCTTGAATGTTGGAGACATCTCAGGCAACATCCGTAACGAAGTTGGTTGAAGATTGTTTTCATGGCTTCTCTTTTGTCATCACATTTTTAGCTTTCTTGTTTAAGTTTTATTCTGGTTATTTGTTTTAGAAAGCATTTGTTTTCTCAACTTGTTGAGGAAATTGATTTTTGTTATAATCACTAGTGATAGGTTTTTGTGTAAACGATTTGATTTTCTAGTGATTAATTTTCGCCATAAGACACTGCACAAGTATTTATACTTGTGCAAATTTAATCTTGTCCATCTATTTATTTAAAGCGAATTTGTGTTACAAAATATTCTGCTGTATGTTGTCCGATATGTTGTAACATCTGGCACAACACTTAATTATGATAAAACACAAATTTACAATTTACACTGCTATTATCATATTTACTCTAATCTGTCGAACACAACATCCTTTACAAGGATAATTGGACACGACTATTTATGAAGTGGCCACACTGTAAGCACTCACTTCCATGAAATACTTAAAGCAATTCTTATGCTACACACGTTACTTCTTGCGAAGCCAATTCCTGTGGATGAGACTTGCTCGCACGAAACATGGAAATGGTTCAACGTATGTATGTTATGATTCAAAGACATTCTATATATGTTTTTATATCGATATACCTTGGAGTGAATTTTATTTGCATTGTTAGCAGGGTTGTCTATGCGCTCTGGATGGTACATATATCAATGTTCATGTACCAATCATGGATAAGCCAAAATATAGAACAAGGAAAGGGACAATAGCACCTAATATTTTGGGTGTTTGTGATCGTGATATGAAGTTTGTGTATGCATTAACCGGGTGGGAAGGTTCAGCAGCAGATGCGAGGGTTCTCCGAGATTCTATGAATCGACAAGATGGGTTGAAGATTTCGAGAGGTAATATTCAAAATTTGATCTTTGCTTGTACCATCAATACATCAATAATATTATGATACAAATAAAAATAAAAACATTATAATATGTCAATAACTTCAAATTTAATTAATTTATTTTGAATAACAATTAGCCCAAACTCATAGTTTACAATGATGACAGGTTGCTACTATCTATGTGACAATGGAAACGGAAA
Organism: Primulina huaijiensis; assembly: GCF_012295235.1. NCBI lineage: Eukaryota > Viridiplantae > Streptophyta > Magnoliopsida > Lamiales > Gesneriaceae > Primulina > Primulina huaijiensis. Next base: position 12,229,074 of record NC_133319.1, read on the forward strand.
TGTAGAAGGATTCTTAATCCCATATAGAAGAACCCTCTATCATATTAATGATTGGGTGAATTCTAATGGTGGACCACAAAATTATAAGGAATATTTCAACTCCAAGCATTGTCGTGCACGCAATGTTATTGAGAGGGCTTTTGTTTTAATGAAAAAACGATGGGCTTTTCTTCGGAGTCCCACATTTTACCCTCTTCAGGTTCAAAACCATATGATCTTGGCCTGCATGCTCCTACATAATTTTATTCGATTTGAAATGCTCGACGATCCACTCGAAGAATTTGAAGATGCATCGGGAGCTTCTAATGAAGAAATAGAAGATGAGTTCATTGAAAACATGGAGTCTTCATTAGCTTGGGATATGTGGAGAGATAACTTGGCCATGTCGATGTATCACAATTAACGAATGTTATACTTATGAACATGTTGTTTGTTTTCTTCTGTGAAGAATTTGATAAATGGGTGTGAGTTACTTTGTGGTTTGCTTTTTGTTGTACAAGACATAATGTGATTTTATTTGACATTATTCTATTTTATATGATATTTTTGTTATACTGAATATCATAATGCATAAGTTAGTATAATTTTTTTTATAAAAAAAATTATGATCAACATTTATGTTCTCATTTCAGGGCATTGACTAATATTATACAGATTCATGGAGTTTGGAGCATCTAGCAACATTGGATCTGGAAAGTGAAGAAATCATACAAAAGTAGGCCTATGTGGAATAGCCGTAAAGAGAAAGTTCTTATTCAATCTTTGAAAGATGCAATGAAAGGAGTATTTAAAAGTGAAAATGGTTTTCGGGTTGGGCACTCGGTTTTTCTTGAGGAAGCTATGAGAAAAGTGTTTCCCAACACTGATTTACGAGGCAACCCCCATATAAATTATGTGCATATGTATGGAAAAAAGGTTCAATTGAGGGCATTTTGAGAAATCAAGGTATATTTTTAAATTTTTTATTTTTATAATCAATCACACCAAACACTCAATTATTTATCATAATTTTCTAATCATTCATACCAAGCACCGTATATTTAATCACATTACATCAACTATCTTTATATTTGTATAAATAATCATTTAAATATTTTTTCACTCAGTTATCACATCACACAAATCAAACGGAGCTCAGTGTGTAAATTTACGTCCTCATTGCTCAATAACTTTATTTCATGTTCTTCTTCAAAATATACGATTAGGAGCATCTTTTTTTGGTTCTAGTTCTCTTCTCTTTTTGCCAAGGTTGTTATGAATGAATCGATTCTTTAATTTGCTGGTTTTCTTCCATATTCTCTCTCAGTGGAGGACGAAATGGGCTTGGATTTTTTTTATTTTAAAGAATGATTAAACATTTCAAATATGTTTTATTGAAAGAAAACCGATTAATTTTTCTTGCATATTTTAATTATCCACTTGGACCCCTTCCATCTCAGTTCATTATTATGTCTCGATTCTTTTCTATGATGAATATAAATATTAAGCACTTGACTCGAATAAAAGTGCATAATTAAATAAATGCTATAGATATGATATAGATTTTTGCTTGCTCCGACTCTGGTCAAACTATCAACAAAATTTTTGAACATGTTGAATATTTGGGACTGAATGGTATGCTTGTATTAGAGATCCAAGCTATTATGGATTCAGACACCTTCATTTCCCTTCAACACATGAGACATACGACAAATAGAATGACTAATCTCCTAGCTCGAAAATCTATTATGTCATCTTCGAATGTAGAATGGATCAATGGATACATTCTTCTAATATTCTTCATTTTTCCACCAGCTTTCATAGGAATGAATGCTGCAATTTTCACATTGCAAAACAGATGTAAAGAAACCATATGATCTGGGTGTTGGAGAATTGCTTTCTCGTATCCAAGACGCAGTGGAAGTATAAAGATTTTGGTTTTGATATTCAAAACTTGACTTAACTGTCGTATACATTAAGAGTATAATGTTTGGCTCCAACTATCCATGTGTGTAGGAAATGATCGTACATTGTTATTCAATCATCATATTATGCCCACGATTGAAAGATACAAGATTTAGCGTTAAGAATCAATCATTGGAATCAATAGTAACCAACAACGAGAGCAGTGGCGGTCCGATGGCGGGTCAGCTGGACGATAGTGGCTTGGCTGGTGGAAGGTGAAATATCGGCCTTGGGTTTTTCTCCAAGAATAAGGCTGGTCAAAATCTTGGTGTGAAGGGAAGAAAATCTTGACAATCTTGGTTTTTCTTGATTGTGTTGTGCTATGTGTCTGTTATCTTTTGAATATACATATTGATTATCTCTCAGTTGTACATAAATCCTTCTAGAACTAAGAGTTTCTTCCTTGTCAAATCTCTCATGTTTATATTATCAACTTTTGAAAAGATTTGATAGGATTAGATAAGTCATTATCTATCCATGAGATTCTAGAGCAAGGAATGCCACGCACGAGCGGAGCGTCGAATGCTCCTGGGATGATTTGACCAATTAGAAATCTATTAATCATTGTTTGATTAGGAAACTATAAGTTTAATTAATCAAACAATCAATGATTCTGGCTTCATCAAAATCCTGATTGATGATCAGATATCGTCAATGTGACGAGGGTACAAAACTAGTTATTATGATGTAAGGTGAAAATTTTGAATAACAAAATTTACATTGATTCATTTTCAATAGTTGCCTATTTTGGAACTCTTTCACTAAATTAGGTAGTTGCGCTCTCCTCACAAAATTAGTATTCAAGTTAACTTCCACAACTTCCAAATATAAAACATATTTATAAACTCTTTTATAAGTTATATGTTTGATCTTCATCAAACTTAATTATCAAATTCAACTCATTGAATTTGACTATCTCAACGAGAACATGGAATCTAATACTTGTGTGATCCTCAATGTTTCATGGATATAGCTATCCTATCGGCAAAGAATGACAGAAATTCATTAAATGCATTAGGCAGGCTTTGTTGACATTGTAACAATGTTGACAAAATTGACGAAGAATTTTCAGACGGAAGACGCGTTTTACATGCGTCTTCACACGGACAAGGAGCTCTATAAATAAAGCTCTCTCCCTTCATTTTACATCATCTTTTCTTCGAGTTTTCTCTTATCTTATAGTATTTTAGTGCTTAGTTCTATAATATTTGTAAGTTGTTTTGTTCTCCTGTATTAAGAAAATGTGTTCTCTTTGGAAACATAGTGAATGGGTTGTATACTATAAAATATTATAGTGGAATTCTTTTCATCTTGCCTGTGGTTTTTACCATATTAATTTTTAGGAGTTTTCCACGTAAATCTCGTTGTCCAATTTATTTTTTATTTTCATATTTATTATCTCAAATTGTCGTGCGTGGGACCAACATATCCATGAGTTGAGAACTCATATAATTCAAGATAACATTTTTTTTCTTATATGGATTTACCCTTATTTGTCTCATTTTGTGCATCACCCTTTTGATCACAAGAACGTCAGAACTCGGTTCTGATTTCACCCATTGAATCATGGTAATATTTTCTAATAGCATCTTCCCATTATTCTTAAATATCACTGATAGTACATATAAGAACCAATATGTTATGGTTAGCATATGGTTAGCGTATAGTACAGTCCTTTCAACTCATATATCACGATCGAATCTACAATCATTGATATATCGAGATTTGCAAATGAATTCGATAACGATGTGATATATCTTTGAGTAATCATAGCGACATCGTATGTGCAACTTGAGAAACAAATATTTCTAAAGCACATGTCTTACTCTAGCCATAGATTCCTTGAACTATAAAATCATCGAATCACATAGAATATGCACACTCGTGGGTGAACGGTGAATCCCCAACTATAATGCATCGACATCTATTTATCTCAAAACTATACCTAACATATCCGCTTGATGAACCTCATGGAGTCAATAAATGAATCAAACTCTAGTATGAAAAGACTTCATGTTGTCTCAGGTCAAAAGACTAATTGAGTACAACCATAACTGTGGATTTATTCAATCGATAAGTGTTAACCACTTGGAAAGTCCGATGGAGGATTTTTCAGTACAATCATCATATGATCGTATGATTGGACATCTCCATGTTCATACCAATGAAACGTGACGTTAACATCATATATGATAGTCTCGAACGTCAGAACTCGGTTCTGATTTCACCCATTGAATCATGGTAATATTTTCTAATAGCATCTTCCCATTATTCTTAAATATCACTGATAGTACATATAAGAACCAATATGTTATGGTTAGCATATGGTTAGCGTATAGTACAGTCCTTTCAACTCATATATCACGATCGAATCTACAATCATTGATATATCGAGATTTGCAAATGAATTCGATAACGATGTGATATATCTTTGAGTAATCATAGCGACATCGTATGTGCAACTTGAGAAACAAATATTTCTAAAGCACATGTCTTACTCTAGCCATAGATTCCTTGAACTATAAAATCATCGAATCACATAGAATATGCACACTCGTGGGTGAACGGTGAATCCCTAACTATAATGCATCGCCATCTATTTATCTCAAAACTATACCTAACATACCCGCTTGATGAACCTCATGGAGTCAATAAATGAATCAAACTGCAACGCTAGTATGAAAAGACTTCATGTTGTCTCAGGTCAAAAGACTAATTGAGTACAACCATAACTGTGGATTTATTCAATCGATAAGTGTTAACCACTTGGAAAGTCCGATGGAGGATTTTTCAGTACAATCATCATATGATCGTATGATTGGACATCTCCATGTTCATACCAATGAAACGTGACGTTAACATCATATATGATTGTCTCGAGCTCGAGTAACTTTTGTCCTTTATTTTAGGTGGTTAAATCTACTAGGAAAGAGTTTAGAGTATAGAGTACACATCTAATGAATTTCACGATCTACGTGACTTGTGGACTTCATGGTACTATAGTATATCCAATGACTTTACAGCTTGCATGTGTATATAGATAAAGTAAATGACATAATTATATAAAAGCATAAAATATTATTAAAATAAATATTTTTCTTATATAAGAGTCAATAAAGCTCAAGTCAAAAGTTGGCTAGTCGGACACCTACTCGAACACTGGGATCCAACACAACGGCGGCAAGGCTTGGTTAGGCAACGGCGGCGTGAAGCTTCTACCGAAAAAATAGCTAGAATCGACGCACTACCGGGATGGTCTGACCGCTTTTGGGTCCGAACTGGCTGCATCTTTGATGTCATGGTGAAACGAGGCCATTGTACGTGCCAAGACTACGGCAACTTCCTTGAATGCAACGGCGAGGGCGGCGTGCCACCAGCCTCATTTTATGATGTCGGTTTTGTTGACAAATTCAGCCTCCCCATTTCGGTCATTCCCCGTTCGCGGGTCCGGTAAGTGCTCTTCCGTCAAAATGCATGTCCGATTTTGAATAGAGTTTGTCCCAAAGAACTGGCAGTATGGTGGCATGGTGGTTTGTAAGAGTGCATGCATCGCGTTCAACAGAGACCAGTACTGCTGCAGAGGGAAATTCAACAAGTCGACGTGTTATTCCAAGATTTTCAAGAAAGCTTGCCAAGTGCTTACAGCTACCCTTACGATGATGCTACCAGTACTTTTACTTGCAAGGGGTTGTTTATTTGATTGCATTCTGTTAGAATTTTTTTTGGGTATCTCAACTGTTAACCAATGGAGTAAGATCTTGTTGGAAAAAGAATAGATTAATCAATATTCCATGATCCATATCGTACGCACGTAATATAAATGATTGCCATGCGTGACCAAAAATTCAAATCTTGTTTCTGATTTGGAAGCAATAACGTTAGAACCACAACTAAATTGTTGGGGCATGATTTATTTCTGATTCTTGATTATTCCAATTTTGATTCGATGGTGCGAAGAATCAACTTGATCAATATTGGAAAAATTCATGTTTGCTTTTTCGATATATTACAAATTGTTATCGATTCGTTTTCTATCAAGTTTAAAATAGAATCAGTGCTGGAAAGTAATCAATATAATCATTGATTTAAATTAAATAAATTTTTTTGTTCGGATTACAAACTTAACCATGACAATGAGTGATTGGTTTATGTCCGCCAATTTAGCATAATAATTCAAACTAAAACTTCACAGCAAACGACTAAAAGATTATGCGAGCGGACTCCTACAACCATACATACATACCGAACATAATATTTTATGAAAAATACAAAAGCAATCATTCCATTCATCGTTACAAAAATAGGATTTTGTTGTCTGTAACAAGAAGTACAAGGTAAGTAAAGTTCGTAAGGAATTTCAGTGCGAATCTTGGGTAAAAAGATACAATGTGTATTGTAGGTCAGCAGATAAAGTAAATAGGTCATGGAGAAAAGTAGCACACCAAAGACAACAAAATGGTTTCATTTAAAGAATATCATACGTCAGATTCTGACAAGCTTAAAGGTCGAACCTGAGGTTGGGGCACATGCATGAGGTGATACTACAGATGGTAATAGAAAAGCATGGCAAAGTCGAAGTCTTGATCTTATGATGTTCCGCAACAAGTGTACTTGTTTCTAGTTGGTATAGGTTCCTGTCCAGGCACGACGATATTGGTTCCCTTGAGAAGCGCGGAGTTTCCTGCAGATTCCGATTCATTTGCGATGAGTGCTTTCTTGCTCACAACTCGATAAATCTCAGTCAATACTGTTAGGAAAGCTGGTTCAACATTGGTTGCTTCAAGGGCAGATGTTTCCATAAAGAAAAGGCTCTCTTTCTCAGCAAAATCTTTAGCATCTTCGGTCGGGACAGCTCTAAGAGATTCTAGGTCGGTTTTGTTGCCTACTAGCATAATGACTATGTTCTTGTCGGCATGACCACGCAATTCCTCGAGCCACCTAGCCACATGATCAAATGTTTGACGCTTGGTGATGTCATAAACCAGCATTGCCCCCACCGCTCCTCTGTAATATGCACTTGTCACGGCTCGATACCTAAAGTCATCCATTTTTCGGACACGAGTGGAAGAATTAGCGGATGAGAGAAACAACCAATGGTCTTCACTCTCCAAAAATGGAGGGAGGACAATTGCAAAAGAAAATTGTAGTAAAATAGAAAAGAAAAATCATAAATAGAAGAGTGAGCAAGGGCATCAAAGCTCTATATGGTCTTCCACTGTCAAACCGGAATCATTTCTTTTATAGCATCAAACTCACATAAATCTAGTTGGTAGCTACATAAGGCAAAAATTACACCAAAATCATGAGGAATTACAAACTTCAACGTTAACTATTTAGTATGTAGCATATAAAAGAAACATTTCAGGGGTCCAGTTCCAAGCTATAAAGTTATGGTTTTAATATATCCTCAATAAAATTGGGGCATTTTATATAGCAAAAGAAAGAAAATAACTTTATAGGATGAAATGAAATAATAGTGAAACAGAGAGGAATATCGAGTACAATCGTTGCATTATTGGTTCCCTTAATATTTAAGAATATATAGATTCTTCAGCCTCACTCTCCTGAGGAGAGAGAACCAGAGCATTCATTATAAGTTTACCACAGAGAAGATAGTTGAAGCCTGCATTTCACACCCCTGTGGTAAAACATAGAGAACCTACATGCCCAATCAAGAAGAGAAAAGAACCTCTAAAGCACCATATTGCTTGAATTAGTGAGTTTATAGTTACTTGCAAGAAAATGGATGTCAGCAGCCACTTAGGCAATTCTAACACAAAATTCAGCTAAACAGAAAATCATTACTCGAGTCTTATCTCGCGAAATAAATTACAAAATAACAGGAATATTGTAGTGATTTTCGTAAGTTGAGACCGAAAGGCATGTTCGTAGGTTAAGACCAAAAGGCAATGGAAGTTCAAGGAATTCAGCCAGCCTAAAGTTTCTTAGATTCTAGAATACTTCAGAAATAGGATGGAAATGCGTTGGATCCATATTATTTATCTTATAGAATTGGATAATTTGATGAAAGATCTATTCAAATTTAAGAACAGTTTCCAATACTACTTCTAAAGCTTCGGTTCCTTCTAGTTCATAGCACTTACTGCATGGAAAACTCCGAATGAGTAAGAAAAGCTAAAGAACAAAAGAATAAAAATGACCGCAAAGAATATGTAGCATAGGGGTGGAAATCTTTCAATCAATCTTGATAACACTGCGAAGTAAAGAAATAATGCTGACATTTTCAGTATTCGAATTCTATTCAGTTTGTCAGGAAAAAAATTCATACTAATCCTTAAACTTTACTAGATAAGGCAAATGCATTCGAGTGGAATTAGTTTTATTCCAAATCTTTTCCAGCATCCTAACACTCAGCTTCTTCGCATTTTCAAACATATAACTGAGTAACTGACATACTTGGCCCACTAATTTTTTAAAAATAATAGATCCCTCATCCCCCAGCTAGCTAAAAAACATTGAACAAAAACCAGCATCACACGTTATATCAATCGCTCCCTATCTTTAGGATTTATAATTTGTTTTGAAAAGATTCATGGTCCATTAAATATATGGTTACATGTAATACAAACAAAGAATTTATCAGTATTAATAATAAAAGTTTACACTGAAGAAGAAAAAAACTAATATGAAATTAGATGGAAACCCACCTAAGGAACTTGTAACCAAATCTCACAAATCTTGGGATGTCAGGTACTCGTGAAAGTACATACACTATACTGCTACAAACTTAAGAACTTAAATGGTCACTTCCATGTTGCCGGCAGCTCCATGTAAATCTATGTGTGTAACTGATCAGTTATTTGAGGACGAAAAATGATTATCAATCCAAATGAAAGACATAGAATTGCACCAACTCAAACCAAATCAATTCCACCAATAAACTCACAATAACTCATGCTCCATAACCAAATTATGGTTTAAAGGAAAACACAAGCTAAAAGGGCATAGCAACAGAAGATCACAGCTTCCCAAAAACGAAAACATATTTTAGAAGACGGAAAGCACAAAAAATGAAGGCGCGACAAGATACATCAGTACCTTTCTTGGCCGGCCGTATCCCAAATCTGGGCCTTCACGCTCTTATGATCGATCGTAAGAGTTCGTGTCTGGAATTCGACACCAATTGTGGCCTTAGAATCCAAATTGAACTCATTCCTCGCAAATCGCGCAAGCATCTGAGACTTCCCCACCGCAGAATCGCCTATCAACACGATTTTGAACACGTAATCTATCCTGTTGCTGAAGTCCCCTTTATACGTACTCGACATCTCCTCCTCTGACTCCCTCGATCAATCAAACAATCCAAATTACACACAGCACAACAGAATCGATCGATCGATCGATCGATCGCCTGAATGAAAAAGTTGGGATTTATGAATAAATTTCGTGTATATATTTTCGACCTTATACTGTGTGAAGTTTGATTATTTGTTTGACTTCCCTTGGTCGGAGTCATTCGTATTTTTTTAAAACATATAAAATTATCATTTATATTTTGCGTTTACATCTATTATTAATTATTATTTTATTTGTGAGAGCATAATAATTTGTATATATAAAATAATAAATATCATTTACATCTATTATTAATTTATTAATGAAACTACGTGAGCATAATAATTATATATATAAAATAATTTTTATAATATTTTAATCATATTTAATTTATTTATTTAAACTTAAAGAAAAGTAATATAAATATAAAAATATTTATAAAGAGTAAAAGTGAGTTATATGAATTATACTATATTATTAAGTTTGAGTACTTTAGATTAATTATTTTAGAGGACACTAAAATATTTAATTCTATAATTATCAAAATGAATAAATGGCTTCCCAAGCCAAAGTGAAGATCAAACTTGAAGATCATTGTTTCACTAGGAATACTGACTACTCCAGCTAATTGAATCAATCAGGCTTGCAGTGAACAATTCTATCAAGATTTCCATAAAAATCTGTTCAAGAATCAGAGTTCAATTGACATATCAAATAAAATCTTTAATATTTCAACAACTTTTTTGAACCCTTCAAAATGTCGATACTTCCGTGCAATATCAAATGATATTATTTTTCAGAAATGACGATGACATGGCAAAACAGCTATTGTATATGGAATATTAGATTCAAAATTTGTCCATTGGATGGAAACATAAATAGATAAGTCGCGCAAACATTCCAACTCTGCAATCCACAATCAAGCTTTATCTATCTTGTACATTTTGTGATTAAAAGCTTTCAGATTCCAACATAACAAGAGCTCTTTTAAGAACACACTTAATTGATCATATTCGATCATTGATGATCATTTGTATTAAGTGTATTTTGTTCTAAAAGACTTGTAACAGATGGTAAGTGTAAGGCCCGAGATGTTATCAATTTTGTGAGACACCGAAAAGAAAATAGTATAGATGGCATTTTTGTAATTAAGTGGAAAATACTTAATTTAAATTTGATGGCAATTTTGTAATTAAGTGAAAAAATTCTTGATTTAAATTTGATGGCAATTTCGTAATTATTGGATGAAAATTTCGTAATTATTGAGGGCTGATTTGCAAATAATGAAGAATTCAGGGGCTAAATTGCAATTATGACTTGAGTGGGACACTTGTCATGGATTTGATTATAAAATTTGGTATTCCTCAACATTTCGGAAAGGATAAACAGCCGAGAGCTCAAGGGAATTGCAAAGATTTTTTAGAATCTTCAAATCGTGATTTTATACTATCCGTAATCAGCTTTTCAATCCGAACATAGTACCGTACTCCTCTCGTCGTCAGCTACAACTGGACGTAAGTTTTATTGAGTTCTGTTATCTTTTGAAATTATGATATTGGAGGAATTATTATGTGATAATTATTATGTGTTTTGGGAATACTAGACATCGTAGAATCGAAGTCAGATTGAAGAACAAGTTGATTTTGGAATTGTTATGATTTTCTGATTTTATGGATTGAAATTGAACAGATTTGGATTATTGATTGATTACAGATTGTAGCGGATATGGGTTATGATGTGTAATTGATAACTGTTGATATTGTATTGACGGAGATATCGGGATTGTGCCGTTATGCCGTTGATTTTGAATTAGATTCAAATTGATCAGATTCAGTATTGAATTGGGAATGGAATGTTGATATTATTATTCTCGATATGTCATTTCAGATTGACAGAGACAGTCTTGAATTCAGAACTTCCAATTCTTCAGACCGAGACTACGAAAGAAAGGTATAAGTCAATGTTAAATGGGAGATTAACTTGAGTCAGATTGGACTCTAGTTTCCCTAAAACCACATACTTTATTTTATTGCTATTATTTGACATTGATATGATTAATCTATTGAATTATAGAGAATAGAGAATAGCCGATAGCTATTGAGCGAGAGTCATTGACAGAAGGGCCAGAGTGTGACAGAGTGGTCATTGGCCCATTGCACATTGTCACAGGATAGGTTTGGAAGATATGCCAAGTTTGTGGCGGATATGCCAAGACACTGGATTATTGAATTATATCGATATTGCTTAGGGGCGGATTGACTCCTATCGCTGAGATTCGATATATGTGTCACTGTCCAGAAACCGGGATCCCTAGAGTAGAAATGAGTTGAGTCGGAGATGACGAGTCAGATTGTTTTATCTGTATTCACTAATGTGTCATAAATTACGATTCATGTTCTTTGATACACGATTTATGCTTTTGTATATGATTTTATGCATTGCATGTATACATGTTTTATACTGGGATTATATTCTCACCGGAATTATCCGGCTGTTGTCGTGTTTGTATGTGTGCATGACAACAGGTGGGACAGGATCAGGGTCGAGGAGATGAGGAGAAATCGTGATTAGAGTGGAGACTACGGACTTTGATGTTGATGTAAATAGGGTTGGAACACTTGACAGTTAGTTGTTGAACCTGAGTTTAAATGGATGTTTGTTGTACAAGACTTGTACGTTTATACTGAGGTGTATATGAGATTGATTTCACTACGTTCCGCATTTAAAGAAAAAAAAATTTATGACCCAAATTACTTGATTAGTAAATTGATCCTAATGATGTTTAAATTAGCGTCCGGGTCCCTACAACAGGTGGTATCAGAGCTGTAGGTTCCTTAGACTGAGTTAGAAGCTAGTGAGCGAGGTAGATTGAGTTTTCTTTCCTTGCCTTTGAATGCTAGCATGTTTTACTGCTTTGAAATACATGTTACTTGATTATCTGATTTGATATGGTAATGTGTATTATTGAGAATGAATCAGAACCGATTCTTGATCAGCAGTAAGATGATCAGAGGAGGACTGAAACAGGTTTGTTGTATTGGGTTCCTAATCCTTTTGATAATCAGATATGCCTCCCCGACGAATTCCAGAACAGGGCAGTACATCGAATCCTCCAATGGATGTGATAGCAACACCGATGGAAACATTGCTGAAGAGATTTCAGTCATTTTATCCACCGACTCTGAAGGGTACTGAGACTTCAGTTGATTGTGAGAGTTGGCTAGATGACATTGAGATGCTGTTTGTGTCCTTGGATTATACAGATGAGCGGAGAGTGAAACTGATTGGGCACCAGTTGCATGACGTTGCAAGGAACTGGTGGATTACAACGAAGAGAGCATTGGAGCATAGAGGTATGAATGTTACTTGGAATGTATTTAAGACTGAATTTTATCAGAGATTCTTTCCAGTGTCATATAGAAAGGACAAAGGCGCAGAATTTGCAAATCTAAGACAGGGTCAACTGAACATTAAGGAATATGTGGCCAAGTTCTCTACATTACTACGATTTGCTCCACATGTGGCCGAGAACGACGAAGATGTTGCTGATCAGTTCATCAATGGCCTGAATCTTGAAATCTTTACACTGGTGAACAATAGACGACCGAACAACTTTGCTGATGCCTTGAACAGAGCAAAGGGAGCCGAAGCTGGTCTGATTAGACAGAAAAGAGCTTCGTATGTCGCAGCAGCACCGAGACCACAACAACCATCCTCAGCTCAGTTTCCACAACCTCCTCCCAGATTTGAGAGTGGCAGTAGCAGCAGTGGAAAGAGAGATCAGTTGAAAGCTTGAGGGAAACAGTTCAAGAGATCTGGAAGCAGTTCATCCAATTCTAGTAGTTCACGACAAACTGCCCAGAGCCAGAGTTATACCGGAGCTTTATTGCAGCACGTGTAGAGGGAGACATTCCACAGAGCAGTGCCGAGGATTGTTTGGCAGTTGTCGTATTTGCGGACAGCAGGGACATTTTGCTAGAGTATGTCCCCAGAGAGGTTCTCAGGGATCCCAGGGAGCAGAGTCATCTGGATCAGTGGCTCAGACAGGGAGACCATCAGCTGTTCATTCTTTCCAGCCAGCACCATCCACCCAGTCACAACAAAGGCCAGGAGGAAGCCAGACAGTTAGCCAGCCTCCTAGACAGCAGGCCATAGTTTTTGCTTTGACTGAGGAGCAGGCACAGGATGCACCTGATGATGTCGTTGCAGGTAACTGTTCTATTTCTGGTTATCATGCTTATGTATTGATTGATACTGGTGCATCGCATACATTCATATCTGAGAGATTTGCATTGATGCATTCTTTGCCTGTTGAGTCATTATCTACTTTAGTATCTGTCTCTTCACCTTTGGGGAGAGGTCTTGTATCAGTGACTTCTGTTAGATCTTGTATGCTACAGTATGATGGGCATGAGATTGAGTTAGACTGTATTGTACTTGGGTTATCTGATTTTGACTGTATTATTGGTATTGATATGTTGACCATGTACAGAGCTACCGTTGATTGTCTCCATAAGATTGTACGATTCAGACCTGACATGGCTGACGAATGGAAATTTTACGGTAAGGGTTCTAGATCGAGAATTCCTTTGATATCTGTCGTGTCTATGACTCGATTATTGCAGAAAAGAGCAGAGGGGTTCCTTGTCTACTCAGTTGATTTACTGAAATCGAGCCCATCATTGGCGGATTTGCCAGTGGTGTGTGAGGTTGCTGATGTCTTCCCAGATGAGATTCCGGGTTTACCTCCGATGCAAGAGATAGATTTCAGCATTGAATTGATGCCAGGTACAGTTTCGATCTCTAGAGCTCCGTACAGAATGACACCAGTTGAATTGAAAGAGTTGAAAGAGAAGTTGGAAGATTTACTGGCCAAGGGGTACATCAGACCGAGTGTTTCTCCTTGGGGTGCTCCAGTATTGTTTGTGAGGAAGAAAGACGGTTCAATGAGACTCTGCATCGATTACCGGCAACTGAACAAGGCGACGGTAAAGAACAAATATCCCTTACCTCGAATAGATGATTTGTTTGATCAGTTGCAGGGTTCTTCAGTTTATTCCAAGATCGATCTGAGATCTGGATATCATCAGCTGAGAGTCAGAGATTATGATATCTCGAAAACAGCGTTTAGAACCAGGTATGGACATTATGAGTTTATTGTCATGCCGTTTGGTTTAACAAATGCTCCAGCTGTATTTATGGGATTAATGAACCGTGTGTTTCAGAAGTATCTCGATGATTTTGTGATTATATTCATTGATGATATTCTGATTTACTCAAAGAATATGATTGAACACGCTGAGCATCTAAGAACTGTTCTAAGAACTCTGAGATCTGAGAAATTATATGCTAAACTGTCGAAATGTGAGTTTTGGTTGAGACAGGTTGTATTTCTGGGTCATATTATATCGGGAGATGGTATATCAGTTGATCCCAGCAAGGTTGAGGCCGTGATTTCTTGGCTTAGACCGACATCAGTGCCAGAGATACGCAGCTTTATGGGTTTGGCAGGATATTATCGCCGATTTATTAAAAATTTCTCCAACATTGCTAAACTGATTACTCAGTTGACTCGGAAGAATACTCCATTTGTTTGGTCTGAGGAGTGTGAGTCTAGTTTTGTTGAGTTAAAGAAGCGATTGACCAGTGCTCCGGTGTTGACTATCCCGTCAGGTACTGGTGGATTTGTTGTATATTGTGATGCTTCTCACAGAGGTTTAGGATGTGTTTTGATGCAGCGAGGGCATGTTATTGCTTATGCTTCGAGACATTTGAAGCCGCATGAATCTCGCTATCCAATTCATGATCTTGAATTGGCATCCATTGTATTTGCTCTGAAGATATGGCGACATTACCTCTACGGTGAGAAATTTGAGATATATTCTGATCACAAAAGCTTGAAATATCTGTTTTCACAGTCAGAGCTGAATATGAGGCAGCGAAGATGGCTTGATTTATTGAAAGATTTTGATTGTGAAATCAAGTATTATCCAAGAAAGTCCAATGCAGCAGCTGATGCACTGAGTCGAAAGGTATGTTCTTTGTCCTTATCGACGATAGGTGTTTCAAATTTAATAGAAGATTGTTGTTTGCCTGGATTGATATTTGAGACAGATAGTAAACCACTGAGATTATATGCCATTCAAGCTGAACCAGAGCTGATTTTGAGAATTAAAGCGGCTCAGAAAGTTGATCATATAGTACAGAAATCAATTGAGATGGTCAGATCAGGTCATCGGTCAGAGTATCAGGTACGTGATGATGTACTGTATGTGCATAATCGGATTGTTGTGCCAGATGTTTCAGATTTGAGACATTGGATATTGTCAGAAGCGCACGATAGTCGATTCAGTATTCATCCGGGTGGCAGAAAGATGTATAATGATTTGAAGACACAGTTTTGGTGAAAACAGATGAAATCTTACGTTATAGAGTTTGTGTCAAAGTTTCTGAATTGCCAACAGGTAAAAGCTGAAAGAAAGAAACCATGAGGTCTACTGCACAGTTTGTCGATTCCTGAATGGAAATGAGATCACATTTCCATGGATTTTGTGACGCAGTTACCAAGATCTTCCAGAGGTTGTGATGCGATTTGGGTCGTGATTGACATATTGACCAAATCAGCATGCTTTATTCCGTATCAGATGACATACATATATGACCAGATGGCTGAAATTTATGTCAGAGAAATGGTCAGACTGCACGGAGTGCCGAAGTCGATTGTATCAGACCGTGATCCTCGCTTTACTTCGCACTTTTGGCAGAGTTTACAGCAGGCTCTAGGTACGAAGTTACATCTGAGTACCACATATCATCCACAGATCGATGGACAGTCAGAGCGGACTATCCAGACATTGGAATATATGCTGAGAGCTGTAGTGCTTGATTTTAGCACTAGTTGGCATGTCATTACCACTTTGTGAGTTTTCGTACAACAATAGCTATCAGACGAGTATTGAGATGGCACCATTTGAAGCGTTGTACGGTAAGAAGTGCAGATCCCCTCTCTATTGGGATGATATCTCTGAGGTCCCTGAGATTGGACCTGATATGATCAGAGAAATGACAGAAAAAGTGAAGCTGATTCAGAAAAGAATGAAGGCAGCTCAAGATCGACATGCCAAATATGCCAATGTTCGACGTAGACCATTGGTATTTGAGGCAGGAGACCGAGTATTCTTGAAGATTTCACCTTTCCGAGGAGTTGTCAGATTTGGCAAGAGAAGGAAGCTGTCTCCACGTTTTATTGGGTCGTATGAGATTCTCGAGAAGATAGGAGATCGTACCTATCGACTTGCATTACCGCCTTCTCTATCTGGAATACATGATGTCTTTCATGTATCTATGATGTGGAAGTATCTCCCCGATGATTCTCATATTATTCAGCCAGACGAGGCCGAGCTTGATGAATCTTTGAGTTATATCAAAAAACCGATTCAAATTATTGATCGTAAAGAAAATAAACTCAGAACAAAGACCATCCCACTTGTGAAAGTCCAGTGGACTCGTCATGGCATTGAAGAAGCTACTTGGGAGACTGAATCAGATATGAGACATGAGTTCTCAGAATTATTCCACTGATGAGAGTTTTCTATTTCAGTTTCTGTTATTTCTGATTTGATTGCCTGTGATATGATTGCTTGAGATTTCGAGGACGAAATCGTGTCTCAGAGGGGGAGAATTGTAAGGCCCGAGATTTATCAATTTTGTGAGACACCGAAAAGAAAATAGTATTGATGACATTTTTGTAATTAAGTGGAAAAATACTTAATTTAAATAGGATGTCAATTTCGTAATTAAGTGAAAAAATACTTGATTTAAATTGGATGGTAATTTCGTAATTATTGGATGGCAATTTCATAATTATTTAGGGCTGAATTGCAAATAATGAAGAATTCAGGGGCTAAAGTGCAATTATGACTTGAGTGGGACACTTGTCATGGATTTGATTATAAAATTTGGTGTTCCTCAACATTTCGGAAAGGAGAAACAGCCGAGAGCTCAAGGGAATTGCAAAGATTTTTTAGAATCTTCAAATCGTGATTTTATACTATCCGTAATCAGATTTTCAATCCGAACACATTACCGTACTCCTCTCGTCGCCAGCTACAACTGGACGAAAGTTTTATTGAGTTCTGTTATCTTTTGAAATTATGATATTGGAGGAATTATTATGTGATCATTATTATGTGTTCTGGGAATACTAGACATCGTAGAATCGAAGTCAGATCGAAGAACAAGTTGATTTTGGAATTGATATGATTTTCTGATTTTATCGATTGAAATTGAACAGATTTGGATTATTGATTTATTACAGATTGTAGCGGATATGGATTATGATTTGTAATTGATATCTGTTGATATTGTATTGACGGAGATATCGGGATTGTGCCGTTATGCCGTTGTTTTTGAATTAGATTCAAATTGATCAGATTCAGTATTGAATTGGGAATGGAATGTTGATATTATTAATCTCGATATGTCATTTCAGATTGACAGAGACAGTCATGAATTCAGAATTTCCAATTCTTCAGACCGAGACTACGAAAGAAAGGTATAAGTCAATGTTAACTAGGAGATTAACTTGAGTCAGATTGGACTCTAGTTTCCCTAAAACCACATACTGTATTTTATTGCTATTGTTTGACATTGATATGATTAATCTATTGAATTATAGAGAATAGAGAATAGCCGATAGCTATTGAGCGAGATTCATTGACAGAAGGGCCAGAGTGTGACAGAGTGGTCATTGGCCCATTGCACATTGTCACAGGATAGGTTTGGAGGATATGCCAAGTCTGTGGCGGATATGTCAAGACACTGGATTATTGAATTATATCGATATTGCTTAGGGGCGGATTGACTCCTATCGCTGAGATTCGATATATGTGTCAATGTCCAGAAACTGGGATCCCTAGAGTAGAAATGAGTTGAGTCGGAGATGACGAGTCAGATTGTTTTATCTGTATTCACTAATGTGTCATAAATTACGATTCATGTTCTTTGATACACGATTTATGCTTTTGTATATGATTTTATGCATTGCATGTATACATGTTTTATACTGGGATTATATTCTCACCGGAATTATCCGGCTGTTGTCGTGTTTGTATGTGTGCATGACAACAGGATCAGGGTCGAGGAGATGAGAAGAGATCGTGATTAGAGTGGAGACTACGGACTTTGATATGTAAATAGGGTTGGAACACTTGACAGTTAGTTGTTGAACCTGAGTTTAAATGGATGTTTGTTGTACAAGACTTGTACGTTTATACTGAGATGTATATGAGATTGATTTCACTACGTTCCGCATTTAAAGAAAAAAAAAATTTTATGACCCAAATTACTTGATTAGTAAATTGATCCTAATGATGATTAAGAATTGAATTAGCGTCCGGGTCCCCACAGTAAGAGTCTTAATAATCAGATTTATTAAGTATTGAGTTAACTATGAGTCACAGTAGGCCAGAAATAAGCTTTGCTGAAGCAAGTTGTTGCAAATTATTTGCAATCGCCAAAATCTTATAGTGGAATCTTTTGTGAAAAAAGAAGGCAAGTGGTATAAGTATTTAATTCTTCGAACCTCCATAAACAATTGTTTTGTGCATTTAATATAGTTTTGATAGTTTAACTATTCTTGAGCCTAACTAATTATATTGTTCAACCAATTCAGTGAGCCTATTTTCGTATAGTGTACAAATTTTGGTTTACTGAAGCCTAATCGATAAGAATTACAATTTATGTTTTTCCACCCAACCAAATTATTTTGATGATTTAGTACGATAGTTTAAACCTTTTTCTAATCAATATATCGATTCTAATATCTTGTCTCAAACTTATGACATTGTATCAAATCTTTATTGTTTAAGGTGTGAGTATTTGTAATTGACAGAAAGAGTATTTTTATTTGTTTAAGCTGTGTTGATGTTGAGTATTAAGAGTTTCAGTAAGGCGATTAAATCCTGCTGAAGTGAGTAGTCACAATATTTGAAAATATCAAAGTGTTTTTAGTAGAATCCTTATGAAAATAAAGAATGAGAAATATAAAAGAGTTTTGTTATTCGAACTAAAAAAAATTTGTAAAATGTTTATTCACACCTCTCAAACACTTCCCCTGATCCTAACATTTAATATATTATTAAAAAATTATTTTATAAATTCTTATATAAATTATAGCTTAAAATAATGTTTTTCCTTTGTTTTTTAAATAAATTATAACAATTTTATTTTTAATTTTTTATTATTTTTGTTGTGCCATAGTTAAATTATTTAAAAATTATATGACATTGTAGTTTCTTGGATAATTTATTGTTATTATTGAATATTAAAACTAATCTTATATATTATAGATTAAAATCACAATATCAATTCAAAAATTCGAATTGCCAAAATTCAAAAAAGTTTAAATATATAACTTTTTTAATGATAAATGTATGAATTTTAAAAGTTTTGGATTTTATTTAAAATTGTAAAAATTTATTAAATTAACAATTTTAAAAATATTTTATCAGAATCAGCCCAACAAAGATAAATTTTAAAGAACAAAAAAAAAAAAAAGAATCGACTAGGTTGCATATAAAAATGTGATTCGAAAGATAAAGAGAAGAAAGATGGGAGAAAAAATAGAAATATGATTTGAATGGGAGGAAGAGAGGAGGATGAAGAGAGAGTGAGAGTTAGACTTGGCGACTGGCTTGGACCTGAACCATGGTCAAAGGGTTTGACCCTGAACTATGATCGTAACAGATCAAAGATGGCCCAGTTACAGTTTTGGGCTCTAAACTTTGTCAACCCGCCAAGGTTGACAATATTTAATTATTATTATTATTTTTTAAAAATGGACGACCACAATGATGTAATCGTTGATGATCAACAGTCGTGATGACGTGATAGTTGTGCAACGGTCAACCCGTCGGGCCGACCAATGATATTTTTTAGAAAAAAATTTTGACTTCAACCCTATAAATACCTCCACCTCTTTCATTTTTTTCACACAATTCTCTTTTAATTCTCAATCTTTATTTCTCAATTCAAGCTTTATTTTTCTATTTAATTGTCAATTATTGTTAATCGTTCATTTATTTTTCTAAATACTTCACTTCTAATTTTATACAAATGACTGGTTCAAATGATGGTGGTAAAGGAAGGGAAATAACATCATGTCCGAGTTTGAGGATCACGATTTTCCTTCTTTAAATCTTGAAGACTATGATTTTTTTCCCGATGAGGAGCAACAAGAACATGAGGCGGCCCAACAAACACATTATCATCTAAGTCAAGAAAGTATGAGTAATACGGCAACATCTAAAACTTGAGCGGTGCCTCGCCACACATCTCATACCTTCACCAAATATTTCGAAAATTTGACGCTTTCTTTCGGTGATTTGCAAGACAAATGCAAATATTATTCAAAAACTTAAAAATTTCAACAAGGTGGTCATCATGAAACTTTAATGCAGCACATCGATACAAGTCATCTGGTGAAAATTGATATTGATCGATCTCAAACTCAAATGCCGGCGTTTTCGTCTCAAACGGGTAACAATGATCAAATATTTAAATATTTTCAATCTAAATTTAGAGAAGAATTGCTAGATATTGTGCGATTGAACAACTTTTGAAACGTCCACTACTCGTTTTTCTTTAAAAAGTACTAGAATTTTTTTATATTTAAGCTTCGGCCGAATTACTACTTATACATATATATTTTTAAAATAACTTTGCACCATTTAAAAATAAGTAACCAACTATATTTGAAAATTCCAAGAAAAGAATTCAAAACATAAAATCGTCAATCGTTTACCAAACCTAAATTTTGAAATATTTCAAAATAAAATTAACTTTATCATCCTCTCAAAAACCTTTCAAAAGCATCATAAAAGTCATAAAATCTTTAACATAAACTCAAATCATACACTTAATTTAAATACGGAAAACTAGCGCTGGTCCTCGGGTTATGTGCACCTTCAGTCCAACAAGATCAACCATCAAGTCCCTCAACAACATCAATATCATGGTCACCTACATCGATCACACCTAGTGAGTCTATTGGCTCAGCAAACCTTAACCACGATAACAAGTAATACATATACAATCACAAGCAACAGTGAAAATACTTTTACTTAAAATAACTTTTCATGAACATGCATTAACATAAACATTTTCCTTTCATCATAAACTTTTTAATTTTCATCATATACATATATGTTTTCCATTTATTGAATTTGGATAGTTAATTGTGACTTTCGTTTCAGCTGAAGGTCGATGGATCTATCTACGTGTAGCCACAGTACTGGGCGACGGGGACATCAGCGACACTCTCACCCGTCAATTGAGCCTTGGCCTTACATATCACCATATCATCATAATCATCGTATCATCGTATTAGTCACAATTACTTCCCCTCCTTCAACTTTTCGTATTTTCATCATTTATAAAAATTACGGCATATATAAATAATTTTTTCTTTTAAACCAAGCATGCAACATGTCTTTTGGCATCAAAATTTCATCATATCATTTCATAAACATTTAAAATAAGCATATTAACATATTTTACAGCATTCAGGGCATTTATAGGACGTCTACTATTTTTAGGTGTAAAATGACCGTTTTACCCATAGACTTAGAATTTCTCGACTTTGACTTTTTCTTCCCTTCATTGACTCTAGACCATCCCAAATTATTATTTAAGCTTAAGTTAAATTTCTCATATTTTTATTTAGCTCAAATTCGAGGCTTTTGATTTAATTTCGTAATTATTAATTCGTATAACGTTTAATTCCCGAATTAATTCAAACTTTAATATTTAAATTTCAAATTTTAAAATAAACTTTTTGTATCTAAATTACCCTCGTGAATCATGAATCGACCTCCGTGGACCATGGTTCGACCCTTTAGCCAATTAAATCACAATAAACGAACCCTAGCTTATCCCTCGAGCCATCTCGCAAATTCATCGAGCCATGCCGAGCCACCTCGAACCAACCCCTGACCAGACCACCTATGGACCCTACTGACCAACCCTGACCCCTTGAACCAGCCCTTAGCCCACGCTGCAACCTCCTGCGCTGAAACAAGAGCCACGCGAGTTCATTTTTTGAGCGCCTAGGACTCCTAACGCAACTAGGTCCAAGCCACGACCAGCACGAGCCCTGGTCATACCCTACTAACAGCTAGACGTCGTGGCATCAAGGAGGCCATTCTCGACCCAAACTCATGTAAAAATTCAATAATTTTTTCGTGCTAACTTTCCCTAGCTTTTGTCCAGCCTTAACCCATGTCTTTAGTGACCCTTAAACCTACTGGAAACCATCCTTTAGGATGCTCTTACCATTTGTGTTGTGCGTGCTTGGTGTGCTGCCGAAGAGTCCTTGCAATTTTAAGAGGGGAGGGGCGTGTGAATTGTGAGGAAAGGGGGATGATTTGAGGCCTTTTTATTTTAATTAAAACACCTAATACATGCTTAAGCCCATTAGCATGACATATTAGGCTCATTAAGCCTATTAGTGAATATTTAAAATATTTTTTTAGGAAAGTTTGTGAAATTATTAGCCGAGTTCTCAAAAAGTTCATATTTTCGTCGAAAATCGAATACCGTTTAAAAATACGTTTCGGCGTATAAAATCACCTCAAAACACCCCATTTTCAAAAATACCATATAGCATGTACCATATTTTAAATAATTAAAAACAATTATTTAATAAAAATATTTTGCTACTTTCAACCATTGATCTCCGTTCTTCGATCGTGTCTCGAATAACCTTTAAAAATACAGTTTTATGCATTCTAACAATAAACTGTATTTTTAAACATGTAATCATGCATATCATAATTAATCCATGCAATTAAAACATTTTAATTAGTCATTTTCTATTTTTCTTAGATTCGGATGCAGTTAAATTACATTATCGCATTTTGGACCTTGCATCTTTCTTTTAGATTTTGCAAGAAATTATATATCTATTGAAAATTAAATTTCAATAATTGCAAATACTTCTATTAAACGTATCACACGAAATACACTATAAAACACACTTAAAAAATTAGTTGTTGAAAAAAAATTAATCAAATAATTTTCGAGTTTAGATAATAAAGTTTATTGGTGTTCGGATATTGGAATAATCATTGGCAAATTTATCTATATATGAGTATTATATGTCATTGGATTGACAATGTTTGGAACATTAAAAAAAATAGTTTGCATATAGATATTTTAACGAATCACATACGACAAAAAGTGTTTCTGAACTTATATATGTTATTTTAGAATAATATGGTTTAACTTCTCAAGTTTTTTCAATTTATTTTGATAATGCTAGCGCAAATATTTCTAGTGTTAGTGAGCTTATTAAAATATGCAAACCATCACTATGTGGTAAATATTTTCATATTAGGTGCACATGTAATATTTTAAATTTGTGCATTCAATATGAACTAAAAAAGTCAGAATCACGTATTGAATCAATTATGACCAGAATTCATTATCTATAGACACATCCTCAAGTTATGAAACAATGATACAAATTTTGCAAAAGTCAATGTTGTGAGGCCTAAATAGTTTGCACGGGACGTTCCAACAAGTTGAAATTCAACATATAAATTGTTATTATCTTTTTTTGCATGTAAAAGATTTATTATGTTTATTTGTTCATCAACATATTCAAGCTCGTGCTATTTATTTTTCTGAAAATCAGTGGATCTATACACTACTATTTGTGAAATTTTAAAAGTGTTTAAAGATTCTAGTGATCAATTATCGATTTTTATTATCCTATTTCTCATTTAGTTTTAACATATTGTTGCGATATCGCATGCATTTTTAGTGACATATTAAATCAAGTGATGATGCTTTAGTCAAATGTATTTATATCATGAAAGCAAATTGAGAAAACTATTTTTTATAAATTCCTGAAATATTTTTATATGTTTTTGTTTTAGATCCTATATTTAAATTAGATGGTTTACAGAAATGATAACATTATATTATGATTCTTTAGACCTTATTACGGAAAGAGTTCCATCTACCTCATTAATTTTGTTTATTATTTGAACTCATTTATAAGATATTTATAATGAATATAACACCAAATATAGTTGAAAAATTTTCCACGTAACCACAATCCATTAGTAATAACACTTTTAAACTTACTAAAACACATTTTATTAAGAGAACAGATGAAACATCCACGAGGATTGATAGTTGTCATTTCTACATGTTTTATTGCATTACTTTTGTGTGTGTTTGCATTGTGCATGCGTGCGTTTAATTTAATTTTTGTTCGTTTTAGAGTAAGCATATGCATATGATCATGTCTCACTTGTACGTGATGAAATTGCAGGTAGAATGGCCGGAAAACTGAAATCGGAATGAAAATGTCCAAGCCAAAAGTCAAAGGACGGAGAAGCTGGCGCCCGAGCGGTAATATTCTACCGCCCGGGCGCGAGATGGGTGAGTTCAGAAGAAAATTACAAAAGGTGTGGCGCTCGAACGGTAGGATTTTACCGCTCGAGTGCGGTTGGCTGCGAGAAAAAGATAAAACATAGTATGTAGCGCTCGGGCGGTCAAATCTCGAGCGGTAGGATTTGACCGCCCGAGCGCCACTTAATTTTGGAAAGATTTTTTGCACGATTTTTTCCCTGATTTTGGAGAGAGGATGATATGGTAAGGAGGGTTGGACGATTTTAAAGGCATTAAGACAATATGCAGCAGCGGAGGAAGAGGAGAAGGAGAAAAAAAAGCTTGGAGCAAGTGCTTGGATTGAATATTTTGAAATTTTCGGGCACCGTTCTACGCAGATTTCATCACGTCTAGTATTTCGAGTTTATTTTCTCTCATTCAAACATTGTTTTGCCCAGTTTAATTATGACATCGAGTAGCTAAATTTTCATATTTGTTGGGATTAAGGGGATCCTACCCGAACGTTGATTTAAGTAATTTATATTTCGATTATTGATTTATTCTTGATTATGCTACTGTTTTTCATTACGTTATTAAAACGTAGCTAACTTTAATAATCATTTCATATCGCGAGTGAGTTCGAGAGAATAGCTGATGATAGGAACGAGTAGCAGAGTCTGTGGATCTACAATTTACATAGAAATATGAAATTGTATACATGTTGATAGTCATAGTCCTAAGGGTCGAAAGCTAGGGGATTTCATAGATCGGTATGCGATTCACCTTTGATAAATAATTAAAGAAATTTAATTACTTCACTGAGTAGAATTAGTTTGACATAGCTCAAGAGGGCGTGTTCAATTGATTAGGAAATCCTGTCGGAAGCGTAAATCACTATCGAACGAATTAAGTAATTAACGAGGGGTAGGTGAACCGAAATTCCCACCAAATTCATTTTTCATTGAATTTTAACTAACCATTCTAGATTATATATCTCATCATTTAATTCTTGAATTTTATCTTTGAGTTTTTATTTAATTGTAGTAGTAGAAAACAATCATCCAATTTTCGTTGCTAAAGATTTGATAACTGAAAATAATAATTGTAAAATACAGTCTCCAGTGGAGCGATGCTCGTAATATCATACATCATACTATTACTTGACATCGTGCACTTGCGATTATTTCGAGCTTAAATATTATTAATTTTGACCAAGATTTTTACAATGCAAGTTTTGTTCGATCAAGGATCCTCAAGTTCTAGTCAGGAACTTGATAATTATTTTATTATTACTTTTGATTTTAGTGATGTAGACAATGACATCTTTGACATATTGCGATGTTGGTCACAAAAAACACATGTATTTCCAATTTTGTCTACAATGACAAAAGAAATTCTAGATTGTCTTATTTCAATGGTTGCAGTGAAGCATACTTTTAATATAAAAGAAAACACATTAGACGAGAGACGTCTTAGCTTAATACAGGAAAATTTGAAAGCTCAATGTTTGCTCAATGATTGGTCAAAAACCGTCACCCGAGCACATGGTGTTAAAAGTGATGAAAAAGTCTAAGACGAAGCTGAGGGAATATTCAGAACAACGAAAGGAGAAAATGTGAGTGTTTGAGCAACGCCACTCCTAAATGTAAGTATGTAAAGGTAAGCGAACTACAGGAACTTTAATTTCTCTACATCTAAAGAGAATACATATGCAACTTATATAGTTATAACTATATATGTGCAATTTTTTAAAATAACTTTTGTTGTTGTACGTGATACCTTGATTTTGTAAACTTGAATACAAGTTCATGAAACAGTGAGCTAGGTGTTGGGGGCCTCCAACACACCCTTCACTACCTTTGAAATCCAAGAAGTGTACCGTACGTCGGGGCGACAAAAAATGGCAGCCCTAGCGCGGACCACACTCTGGATTTTCCAAGTAGCGCCCATAAATGGCTGCCCCAACCCAGGCCCATGCTGCCTAGAAATTTTCAAGCAGCTTCTTTGCCAGTTTCGAGTTCAGGTTCTAACTTCGAGTCCCGGTGCTATCGTTTCGAGTTTTTCTTAACTTTCTTGCTTAGTTTCCATTCATTAAGCCTACAAATTCCATTTTTTTTTTGTTTTTCTTTAAATTTAACAAATGATAATTTTTAAAAAAATATATAAGGGTTGAACCAAACTTGGACTTGAAACCGACCCGAACCGCCGAATTCAGAACCCAGACTGCAACTGTCCTAGAGGGTATGATTGAGAATCAAGATTTTCCGGACCCTAAACCCTTGGTTTGACCCGTACCATCGCTCGTGACCAGGTCTAGTGGAGAGATTATTAAGTTTTTGAAGTCCAACCAAAATGTTTAGGTTGGAGTCAATACAATATTTGACATTTTATAATTGCACTTCATACGTTAATGTTTATATTTTAATGAATTTTTTAGAACCTCTAAAAGTCCATTGAAATCTTGAATACTTTCAAATTTTTATGGAGTTATTAACATCAAAGTTGAATACCAAATATATTTTAAAATTATACAAAAAAAATTTATTTTGATTATGAATAAAATTTTATATAATTTATAAAATTCTAAATTGAATATCCCATATTTTTTACTTCAAATTTTTTAGAAAGAATGATTAGATTATAAATTGAAAAATAAAGATGAGATAAGATGTTAAATCTCCTCCGTGGCATGAGCCGACGAAAAATGATTTCACGTATGTATCTAATAATATATATATATATATATATATAACAGAATTAAAGAAAATATTGAGGATCATCGTCGGAAGGAAGATACGGGAGAGGCCGAAAACCAAGATTCATCGAAACCTTCATTGATTTGATGTCCATCTTGCCCTGCCAAATTCAAGCTTCAACCCCCTCCTCGCCTTCCTCTTCGCAATCGTTTCTTTCAGACAGCAATCATGGAATCGTCTCTCCTCCCTCTTCTTTTCCAGATTCCCCTCCGCCGCCGCGCCATCGCTCAGGTTTGTCTACTCGAATCAATCAATACTCACTTGTGTCGGTACCGGGAAACGAACCCCTCACCCCCCCTTTTTTTAATAGATGTGCAGTATTGAAAACCAGATTGACTTTGATTTTTGTTGTTCGATACGAGACGGACCTTAAGAATTTTGGCTGCTCCATTTTAATTGAAAAGGTCCCATCAACTATTTGTTTTATTTACGACTGTAAAGTTCGAATTTTTCAATTGTTGGTATCAAATAGAAGATCACTTCGTTTTCTTAGAGAACATAGATTGAGCTTTTTTGAGTACTTAATGTCTTTTTTTCAATATTTTAGCATTCTGGTTAACGTGCTGAGATTTACGTATTAGCCAGCCATAAGTGTGTTCAACCTTTGTTTAATACGGTAACATGTCAAGCTAAAACATATCAAGTCTTTTTTAGTGAGTTTTTCGCTGTACCTTCTTGGTTTGTTTCTCGCCTTCGGAAGTCCATAAAGTTTTCCCTTTTTCTTCAGGAGAAGGTGTTCCTACTTCAGGCTGTTCAGCTGATTCTTCCAAAGAGGTAATGCGATGGCCGGCTTGTTTGTAAAAATAGAAATTTTCTTGTTTTTTGAATAAATTAGGCTTGTTTTTATCTCTCTCTCTTTAATGAGAATACACGCTCTTTGGTTTCTCTGTCATTCAGGTGAAAGGAAGGGAGAGACAGATCCGTGCGAAAAGTCCAGTTCACCAGAACGTTGGAAAAGCGTTTCAACCCAAGACTGGTTCTTGGGCAGGGGTTAGATTGTCAGAGCATCATGATAAACCATCTGCAAAATCTGTTACCTCAAAAGATCATCAGGGTGCTGCATCTACTAGTTCCCTGGGTAGCACTGGGCATTCATCTGGTAGAAAATCGCATATGGTCAGCGGTAATCATTTGTTGAATTTTCATTATGATCCTATCACTACTTCTCGTCCACAGCCCAAGGGCCCTCCTACACGAAGGCAACAGAGGAGGAAACCTTATAATAAGGATTTGTTTTTTCAAGCAAATTACAAGTTTGTGGTTCTAGATTCTGGAAAATATGCAACTAAGTCAATGGACCCTGACAAAATGTTGCACTGGGAGGATATCATTTGCTTGAAGTACCGCACTTTCCTTCCGGTACAGTGTCCCATATGTTTGGATGATCCCTTGTGTCCACAGATAACCTCATGTGGTCATATTTTTTGTTTCCCTTGCATTTTGCAATATTTGTGCATGGGTGAAGATGATCATATTGGTGAATGCTTGAAAAGGTGCCCTTTGTGCTTCACAATGATTAGTTCGAAAGATTTGTACACCATACACATTTCAAATGTCAAGCAATACAACATCGATGCTAAAGTAAATTTCGTGCTCTTAACCCGTCGAAAGGATTCATATACTACTTCTTTCAAGAATGTAAGTGTTAATTTTGACAAGGATATGGTGGATTCCTTCTCGAAGTTTACCTTGACTTCTGATGTGGAACAGTCTGTTAGAGAGTCGATGTCAGATCTGGATAGGTGGATAGCCAGAGCTGATTCTGGCCTAGTTGATGACATTGAGAAACTTCCATATGTTTGCGCTGCAATAAAGCAGTTGGAACAGAGAAAGAAGTACTGGAATGCACATCATGTTTCTAGTTCCAATAAGACTAATTCAACTTTGTGTGAACCTTCACCAACTTCAGATGCTTATCCTAGTAATGGTGTATGTGAGTTTGTCTGGGAAACAGTCTCTACTACTGGTGACGAGTCTAGGTCATCTAGACATGCAATTCAAGAAATTATGGTTGCTGAGCACTGTTTAACTCAAGTAGCAGATGTTTATGAGCCATTTGAAGGTCATAACAGATCTTCATTTTCACGTAATGACGATAATTCTCAGACGTGCGCTAATGGCTTCAAGGGAAATATAGATGAGGATTCTTATTATTTCTACCAGGTCATTTGATCAAATTCTTCTTATGTTTTTTGGAATGGAATGGAATGAAAAATTTCTGCAAAAAACTCTTATCTTGTTGGGGAAATCTATCTGTTATCTATCAGCATAGATAGCTAAAATGGAGAAGGCCTCACAATCTCTAATTTGTTGCTCATCCTGAAAAATTATTTGTTCTGGAGGAATGCCAATATATCATTTTAATGTTCTTCTTTCTACCTTTTTTGAAATTTCTAGGTTGATGATGGTCAACACCTTATCCTTCATCCATTCAACATGAAGTGTCTTCTACACCATTATGGTAGCTATGAAAAGCTTCCAAACAGGTACTTGTCCATTCGGTGACCATTAATATGGAATGCATCTGCCCAAGTTAAATTTTTGGTTCAGTGGCATAGAAAATAAAAACTCCTGCCAGAATAAGCATGTGACAGAAGAATCATGTCTAGCATAAGGTCTCTGATCAAGGGCTTAATGGTGTTTTCAAAATGTGGTGTTAGTTTCTATCATTGCAATAATTCACGGATGCTAGATGTGATTACTTTTTCTTTAAGTTTTTGTGTTATATTTTAATGACCGAGATTAGTCTTCGCGTGGCTGTCATTCTAACTATTGACCATTTTATACATTACCAACTAGAGAAATTGTTATGGTTATCTTTTTGGAGACATTCATATTCTTCTCGCTTCAGTTTGGCAATGGACTGAAATTGAAAGCTTTATCTAATTGTCTTGATGTTAACTTTGAGTTCTACAACTATAATGAAGAATATGATTTCGATATCTCATATAATGATTTTGGCAATAACTCCAATTTCAGAATCACTGGGAAAATTTTACAAATGGAGACCATCACACAATCAGATGTCATGAGAAGGCGCTATCGCTTCTTAAGCCATTTCTCCTTGACAACAACATTTCAGGTATTTGGCAAGAATGCATTTTTATTGTCTCCTGATTCTCAAGGAGAAGAGCTTATTTCTCGCTGTTTAAATTTTCTTTAATCGTTTTTTCTATTTCTTACGACCTTTCCTTGCTGAGCAACTTATTTTCAGTCAAGTTTTGATCTGTTGCATCATTCTTCCTTTTTTTGGTATATTTTCACAGCTTTGTGAAATCGATCTGAGTGAGATACTGCCTCCTGAATCCCTTTTTCCATTTATGGATGAAATCAAGAATAGAGAAAAGCAGAGGAAACGAATTGCTCGGAAGGTATCACATTCTATAATTCACATCCGGGGAATAATTTGTTGTTGGATTTTGAGCTTTCTGCTGTTTCACACAGCTTCATCATCTTGTATCTAGTATTATGTTGGTGAGCATACCCCACGGTGATTTTTCTTTCTTGGTTTTTAGAGGGTCTTGAGCCGTCAAGTAGTTGAATAAAACTATGACCTGATAAGGAATGTGTTCGTGGCCCATGATTTACATACTGAGTTTGCTTCAGAAGTTTGTTTAAACAATTGTGTTGTGCATTCTTGTATAAGAATTTCTGGTATATGACTTTACTGTTCTTTATCAAGGAAATCAAGGACAAAATTGAGGCTGAAACTGCTGGCTCTCAGTTTTTGCCCATGCCATGTTATTCGTACGATGCTTCGCCTAGTTTTTCCTTGGATGACTTTGAAGGTGAGTGTGATCTTGCTGGATCGTTACATGGCCAATGTATGATGTATATCTTAAATTTTGCTTCCGAGATCTTGTATGTTGCTTTTAGATTCAGTTTCAGTCTTTTACACGGTGTTCAGATTATTCTGTTGTTACTCTAGTTGATGAGTGAATATGAATCTATCAATTGCCTTGACCCTTTGTTTTAGCAATATTACCAAGTCTTTTTGACATTCTATAGTCATTGCCGGTGTTATTATTATTTTTTAAACAAAAACCTGTGTTGAATATTAAACTCCTTGATCATGATTTATTGTTCATCGAATATGATCTTTTTGTTCTTTAAAAATAGTGTTGCATGTTGCTGTTATTCTGTAGTAGTTATACAATGTCGAAATATGATGTTTTCTCTTGAGTTGTATTCTTTAGTATTACCAGCTCTTGTAGCAGGATGCTTACCTTTTGCCTTCGCGTAAAACGGTGTGGATTCCATGTTTCATCTAAAATAAACTTGATTTTGCTTGCCTGCTATAGCTTTGGGAAGTCACACTGCGGTATCCTCAAGCCCACCAACTTTTGGGGAGAGGCCTTCATTTTTAGGCGTGACAAGGCTTGGTTTTGCTGCTGCACATGATTCACCAGCTCTGAAGGCAGAGGAAATCCCGCCTTCTTCTCATGCAAAGATCAATCCGTCTCCTGGTACAACTGGTAATGATTTGATGGCGTGGTATTAATCTTGTTAACTCATCAGTGAACCTAAAACCGAAAACTAGAAACTCAGATCCAAACTGGTGAAATCCGATCCAATTAAATTCTGCCGACCCAGCTAGCCTAAAATGAATTGAAAATTTCTGTTCTCTATATACTTCTTTTGAATTTGTATGCTTAGAAAGTACAATTTGTCGTCTAGCATTTTTTTTATCGTCTAGGATTTTTTTCATAAAAAATTTCCAGTTGTCACATCTCTTGTTCTATTTTAGTTTTTTATTTTCACTTGAAAAAATTGATAAAATATAATTATAAAAAATTTACCAGGTTGATGCAATCTGGATCAGTTTTTAACTGAGCGGGATATTTTTCACGTCAGACTGGACATAATACTAGCAAATCCGGCCAGCTTAAAATTATTTGATACTCGGCATGCCATGACGTTTGCTTTATCGTTGATACATGGTGTTGTAGTATTAGTTTTTGAAGTTATTTTGGTTTTAGTGATGGCTGGTCTTTCTCTTGTAGGTTTGTCATTTGCCAACGTGACCTCCAGAACAAAGCCTGTGGAAAGCCCGGATATTTCGAAAAAGGCAAATGAGTCAGGGAAGAAGGGGAAAAGGCCGATGCGTGTTCTCCTCTCCACAGCAGGCGGGCGGCGCTATTAACTCTGAAAACTTCTTGAATAGACTATGGAACGCGATATATTTAAGACTGCTATATGGCTATATGCAGGTATGTTATAATTGGCCGACACATGGATTGTTGTAAGAAAATGATTGTTGTGCTTGGATAATGTGATCCGTTTGTTTCAGGGAGAAACAAGAACTCTTTCTCATTAAAGAATAATTGTCGGCCCACTCCTTGTAAGATAACTTTGGAGAAATCTAGGGGGCTTTTTGACTCCTATGTAGTATATGATCTCTGAAATGGTGTTCATAAATTTCAGTGGCCTTAACGTAGTGCAATCTCATTTAAGTCTTCAAAAAATTCAAATTATAATGACATGAAAAATATTGTTGGTTCCACGCGTCTTCTAGAATCAAAAGATTCAGGCAAGCAGTATTCTCATTCTTAAAATAAAAAAGGAGCAACTCTTGAGTATTATTTTTAAACATTAGTCGAGTTTGGCCACACGAACAATAAACCACAAAATTAGGCAAGCTAATGAGGAACCAATGAACAACTAATGTGTAAAATAAGTCTACTGAACATAAACTAATGCAGCCAGGGTAACCAACTATACATCGGCAGCAGTGGCCTCAACCAAGATACATCAAGTTTGCTAAGTGTGGACAGTCCAACATTGTTCTGTAGTTGTATTATTAAAGAAATTTTTTTACCTATTTTAATGGAATAATTTCATTAAAAAAAAAAAACATTGTTCTGTCGGCCGATGCGATGCTAATTCTGTGCTTCCGGTTCTTGTGAAATGAACAAAGGATGACAATAAATGCGTTGTTTGGTAAACGTTACAGGGATACCAAGCATTGTTTATGTAATCTCCTCCCGGCTAGTATCGCGATATCCGGTTCTGCCCAGAGAAGCCACCCGATCGATCCAGTTGCTATGCATTCCTCTAAAATGTGAATCCGCTCGTGGAACCAACTACTATGCATCAGGGATGTGAGACACTTCCTGCTTAGTTGATTCCCCTTTAACAAGTTCTTCAAGCCATTGACATAAAGAGCAATACATGCATATATTTCGTTCATATATGGTTGTTTACTCGTATGCTTATCCATTTTTTTTTTTATTAAAGTCCTCGAAGTTGAGTGTTTTGTAAATTCTTCATTTTTAAGCCATACTTACTCGAGAAGAAAAGCGAAGGGTGGCAACACAAATTAAGAACCTTATTGGTACACGTGATATTACAGTAGATAATATTCATCAACCAAATTTAACCACAGTTCGTTTCCTTGTCAGGAGCATATAGCTATATGCATAACACGACTGAAGTCTGCATTGAACACGATCCTGTTTTGCATAGCTTGAATCCCAGGCAACCGCGACAAAATGGCCACAGGAGCAATCACGATCATACTTAATATAAACTCTTATACACGAGCTACGGAAACATCATGTGCCCAAATCATGGTATTTGCCAACAAAGGCTTTAGTGTCGGCAAAGTCATGTCAGAGAAAGTTGGCAGACAAACAATAAATGCATTAAGGCAGGCTTTGAAATTTGCACAAGATTGGCTGATTATTGACAAACGAAATTTCAAAAGGAAAGACGCATTTATCTTATTTGGTTTCACACCTCGAAATTCGATTATAAATAGGTGCCTCATTCGTTTATTTCAGATGATCTTTTCTTCGAGTTTTCTCTCATCTTATAGCATTTGAGTGCTTAGTTCTATAATATTTACGAGGTTTTTTGTTCTCCTGTATTAAGAAAGTGCGTGTTCTTTTTGGAAACACAGTGAGTGGTTGTACACCGTAAAATATTATAGTGTAATTCATTTCATCTTACCCGTGGTTTTTACCATAATAATTTTTAGGGATTTTCCATGTAAATCTTGGCGTCCAATTTATTTTTTATTTTCATATTTATTATCTCAAATTGCCGTACGTGGGACTAACATTTAGCACGACTGGGATCGAAACCAATCGCATCCAGTTGGAAGAAAAGCCAATGGACTGGTCAATAAATCTTGATAACTGAAATCGGTGAATTCAAACAGCCCAATGATCACAACTCCTGCAAGAATGACAACTAAGAATTGGACCAGACGATAGTACATGTGTGCCTTGGTGCTGTATTTGGACCGCTCATATGCAAGTGTCACGTACACTCCAGCAGCTGTTGCCACAGGAATCCATGAAAGCAAGTAAGCACCAAGGTCTTTGCTTCCATTAGCAACCTCTAGCTTATAAACAATCCCATATTGAAAAACGAAGAATCGGAGGTTCAAATAATTTCTACTACACAAACTAGTTGTACTCGAGTGGTCATATTCTTCACACCACCACTTCTCCCAGCTCTTTTCAGCACCATCAAGGACCCGGGGCCACCCCCATATCCAGATCTTGAAGTGGCGAAACTCGTCTCTATTTTTTGACCAATCAAAACTTAGAGGATTAAAAATGTAAGGGCTCAAAACCCAGGAAACGACGAGAAACCAACTAAGTTAATGCTAGGTATACATAAGTTTTGGTAACCAGTACTGGGCTATATAGAGAATATACAGCGATAAAAAATCCAAGTTCAACCGCCTTACTAAAATGGCTCCGTGCATAAAATCTGTAGTTCTCAATGAATTCGCCCTGAAGATCTGTATTTTGCACGGCCATGAACTAGGATTTTGCCGAAGTAATGAGCTCTAGTTCCCAAAGAAAATGTGTAGAATACAGGTGGGAGATGCAATAATATGAATTCCCAAACCGAAGAAAGGAAGCCCTTTCCACTGTATTTTCCATTAACATTGTGGTAAGGAAATAAAAATGGCCAGTGAATGGCTCAAGATAGAGAGCGGCGGGGCATTTTCATCAGTCGTTCCCGATTTCATGCAGCTCTCAACACCGCTTATGGCCAGATATAGTCGTCCCCACCAATATGCATAGAAAGCAAAAACAACCATCCAGGAATTGGAAAAATATCCCACACTGCGTGAAAAAAGGAAAGCATCCTAAAGAAGTCCATCCTAGTACCCAACCAGCAAAAAACATTTGTTTGATGTAATCACTCTATAGACTAGTATTCCAATCCTCTCTAAAATCTCAAACGGGCGTATGAATCTTGGACTAAGTTTGTTTTTCTTGCCAAATCGCATAACCCTTCATAGGTGCTATTTTCACAAATATGTGGTCTCCCACTGCAAACTCTAACTCTTTTCGTCGCTTGTCGGCATAACTTTTCTGTCAGCTTTGTGCAGTCTTCATTCTAGCTCGAATTTTGACTACTAGCTCGATGACGTCAGGACCAATTTCCCTTCTTTCACCAACCTCGTCCCAATGAATAGGTTATCTACATTTTCTTCAATATAGTGCCTCGTATGGAGCCATACCTATAGATGATTGATAGCTATTATTGTAGGTGAACTCCACTAGAGATAATTTCGGTTCTCAACTTCTTTGGAAATCGATCACACAAGCTCGAAGTAGATATTCTAAAATTTGAATAACTCTTTATGACTGACCATCGGTTTGAGGATGGAATGCTGTGCTGAATAATAATTTGGTCTCCATCGCTGCATGCAGACTATTCCAGAATGATGATGTAAATCTCTGATCCCTGTTAGAAACAATAGATACGGGAATCCCATGCAGACGAACTATCTCTCGAAAATACAGATCAGCATACTGTATCATGGTGAATGTCGTTTTGATAGGTAGAAAATGCGCTGATTTCGTAAGACGATCAACTATCACCCATATAGCATTAAACCCCTTGATAGTACTCGGCAATCCCACAACAAAGTCCGTAGTATTATTTTCCAATTTTCACTTGGGAACAGGAAGTGGCTTAAGCTTTCCCGCTGGCCTCTAATGCTCTGCTTTTACTTGTTGACATGTCAAACACTCGAATACAAATCGCAGGATATCTCTCTTCATGCCCGGCCACCAATATAATAATTGCAAGTCTTTGTATATCTTTGTGCTTTCCGGATGGACCGAATATGGCGAGTCATGAGCTTTCTTCATAATGAGCTCCCTCAAAGAGTCGTCACTAGGAACCCGTAAACGATCTCGATAACGAACTATACCTTCCACCTCAGAATACAACTTCCGGCCCTTGGCTTCATCACTCACTCTCCACTTTTGAAATTGCTCATCAGTAGACTGTCCCTCACGGATCCTATCCCTCAAAGTTGATTGTACTGTCAAGGTGGCAAGATTAGGGGCCTCGCCCCTAGCATATACTGTAAGCTCAAACCGCTGCATCTTGGACTGCGATCTTTGAAGTGATAAATGAGTAATAACTGCCGCCTTTTGGCTCAATGCGTCCGCTACTACATTAGCTTTTCCTGGATGATAGCTAATCTCACAATCGTAGTCTTTCACCAATTCAAGCCATCTTCGCCGTCTCATATTCAACTCTTTTTGGGTGAAGAAGTATTTAAAACTTTTATCATCGGTGAAAATCTTGCACTTCTCTCCATATAAGTAATGTCTCCAAATCTTCAATGCAAAAACTACTGCTGCAAGCTCGAGATCATGAGTGGGGTAGTTTTTCTCGTGAAATTTCAACTGTCTTGACACATAAGCTCTAACTCGGTCGTTTTGCAACAGAACTGCACCCAAACAAAGTCTCGAAGCGTCGGTATAAAGAACATACTCTCCTTGCCCCGATGGAATAGATAATACTGGCGCTGAAATCAGAGCTTGCTTCAACTGGTCAAAACTGTATTGGCACTCGGATCCCTGTACAAACTTTGCATTCTTCTTTGTCAAGGCGGTCATGGGTACCACAATAAACCAAAATGGCATGACCATAAACTCGTAGTGCCCATATCTAGTCTGAAACGTTGTCTTATGAACATCGAACTCTTTCACTTTCAACTGATGGTATCCAGAACGAAGATCGATCTTCGAAAATATCGATGCTCCTTGCAATTGGTCAAATAAATCTTCAATTCTCGGTAGAGGATACTTATTCTTGATAGTGACTCTATTCAGCTCTCGATGATCAATACAGAGTCGCATACTACCATCCTTCTTCTTCACAAACAACACCGGTGCGCCCCACGGAGAATAACTAGGGCGAATAAAACCCTTGTCTAGCAATTCTTAGATTTGATCTTTTAATTCTTTCATTTCAGCGGGTGCTAGACGATAAGGTGCTTTAGAAATGGGTAATGTACCCGACATCAACTCAATGGAAAATTCCACCTCACGGTCAGGTGGAATGCCAGAAACGTCATCAGGAAAGACACTAGGAAAGTCTCTGACAATATCAACATCCTCTAACTTCTGACTGATAGGAGCATGTGCGGTAGTGACACATGCTAGAAAAGCTTGGCATCCTCGTCTCATAAGCTTCCTTGCACACAAAGAAGAGATAATGTGCGGCATTTGCTTGTTTCTCGCCGCCTCAAATGCAAAAGGTTTCCCGCTAGGCGGTCAAATAGACACAGATCTCTGACGAAAATCTATTGAAGCTCCATTCGCTAATAACCAATCCATACCGAGTATGATGTCAAATTCAGGCATAGGGAGTACGATAAGATCTGCTCGAACTACATCTTTAAATAAACGAAGCTCCAAATTCTTCACAATACTAGACGTGTTCATTTGGTCACCGGAATGAATAGAAACTTTGAAACCCAATCCCATATCCTCAGTTGTAATATTCAGTCGCTTAACGAAAGTCTTGGATATTAAAGAGTGTGTAGATCCCGAATCCAGCGATGCATAGGTAACTACACCTAAAATGAATAGCATCTCTGTGTCGAAAAAGTTTTTTAGATTATTCGT
This sequence comes from Primulina huaijiensis, assembly GCF_012295235.1. Classification (NCBI taxonomy): domain Eukaryota; kingdom Viridiplantae; phylum Streptophyta; class Magnoliopsida; order Lamiales; family Gesneriaceae; genus Primulina; species Primulina huaijiensis. Next base: position 12,267,364 of record NC_133319.1, read on the forward strand.
GTTGAAGCATAAGGAATTTGTATCATTAATTTCTCAAAATTTCATGAAGATGATTGATTGGATCCTATTTGTAGCGCTCAAATTCTGTACACGTATAACTCATTATTTATTTAATTGTTAAATCATTTGATTAATTGATTTTTACCATGCATGATTTATTTAAATGCATTATTTTAAATTACTTATGTGATATGATGCACGTTAAAATGTTTTTCAAGTTTCATGTTTCAGGCGATTACTCGAGGCGGGATCGAGGAAAAGACCGGTGACGATCTTGGCAAATTAAAATGCGGTATTTTTATTTTTAGTTAAGGATGGGGCGATTTAATAATTTAAGATTCAAAATTTTTGGACGAAAATTGAGTGAGATATGGAGTTTTTCGTGGGACTGCTCAAACTGCGTTTTTCAAAAAAAAAAGTATGTATTGATGCGTTCTTGAAGTTTTATTGTTGCAGGCTTCGTTGGAGATCGACAGGCGATCGTTGCTGCATATAGGTATGCTTAGTATGATGTTGAGTTGGCATTTGGGTTACCGGTTAGTGTCGATAGGCATTTGAATTCACTAGAAGTCGTAGGAAACAATTTGATGTCAATCTCCATGTTTTGAGTTGCATTGTGTCGTAGGTTGAACGCCGTTGTTTCGAGGTGTTTGTACCAATGTTGTCAATGGAGTAGCATGCTAAGATGAGTCTCGGGGTGTCGGTTCATAGTCCGTGCAACCGAGTTTAGAACGTTAAGAAATTCTTGCACAGAAAAAAAATTCGTGGGTTTTCTCCTACCGAGAGTACACGCACCCCCACACGGACCAGAGCACGGGGTCCGTGCCTTTGTTCTTCTTCGAAGGGTCTATTTACAGAGTCTACACGGACCCTTACCCGGACCTAGGCACGGGGTCCGTGCCTTCCCTTTTCTGCACGACTCATTTTACAGTATCTACACGGACCCGGAGCCGGACCTGGGCACGGGGTCCATGTAATGCCTTTTTGATTTGGGTTGAATGCTTTGAGGTCCGATGTCTTAGTTTAATGCAATGTTTTAACAAGGCCGATTCACGAGAATTTTAGAGCGTACTAGGGAAATGAATGAGCTTGGGTTGGAGCATGATTACTACGTCTAAGCTATTAAAGTTAAGTGTTTGAACTCACGTTAGTATGTTGCAGCAGCGGCCCCAAACGAGATCCAACGAAGCCCTCAACGCCAAGTAAGTATGTTGACGTGCAAAAGAAAATATTTCAAGTTTTTGAGGTATGCTAAATGTCTTGTGACCAAATTATGAATGGGTTTGGAAGTCGGTGAACGTGGCCGAGGACCTCTCCACCCCGTTAAAGCATGAACGGGTTTAGATCAGGATTGGAAAGCGTTAAAGCATGAACGTGGACCAATCCACCCGTTAAAGCATTAAAGGGGATCTCATGTATGTGGCAGTGGATACGTCCCTGTCAGCCCAGTACTGTGGTTTGTCTGATCAGGCATTTATTATGTATGGGTCACTTGCTTTGAAACATGCCTCTACGCAAAATGATGAAGTTATGTACGTCCAAGTATGTTCAAGTATTCATGCTTGTTTTAAGAAAAGTTTTATGCTGATGGCACGTCTATGTATGTATATACGTATGTTCAAGTTTTGTTATGCAAGTTCAAGTTTCATGTAAGTACTCCTTATTTTAAAATTGCATGTGATTTTATTACGTATTATTCGTTACTTCCCGTTTATACGTGTTGAGTCTTTAGACTCACTAGACTTGATCGATGTAGGTGATGAGGATGTTGAGGAGGCTGGAGGTGGGGACCAAGGAGCTGGCTTGGACTGAGTTGAAGGCTAGACCCGAGGACCGCCCAAGATTTTAAGTTTTTATGAAATGTCGAATACTCTGATTTCACGCTACTGGATATGAAATTTCAAACAAATATTTTGTCAAACTTTATTTTGAGATCTTTTGTCCACTGTTGAGACGTACGGTTTTACGTTATCAAGTTTGAAGTTTGATTACTCTTTTAAGAAATTTTTATTTTTTCCTCAAATTTTAAATAGTTAAAAAGTACGATACGTTACAGTTGGTATCAGAGCCAGGTTCTTGTAAAGGGTTACGCGTACTGCCAGTCGCAAGAAGCTCACGAAGTCACACCTCAAGTCTGTAAGTTTTAAAGTTTTGCATTATGTATGTAGTAAGCATTGAATCATGATTTCAGCATGTCCATGTTTTTAATTCAAATTACGTGCATCTTATGCTATTAGTATCATGTTCATGCATATTGGGTTTACGTGGTGTGTAAATTGTTGGAACAGTATGCCTCCCAGACGTGTTATTAACCTCGAAGCTAGAGAGGAGAACCGAGAGGCCCGAGATGAGGAGAGGGTCACCCCTCCTCGTCCACCTCCAGATATGCAGGCGCAGATGCTTGCAGGTATGACACAGTTTTTCGCGCAGTTTGCGGGGAACCAGACTGCGGTTAATGTAGAGGCGAGGCCCCGACCAGAGGCTGTGTACGAAAGGTTTAGGAGGATGGATCCTAAGGAGTTTTCGGGGACTACTGACCCGATGATAGCTGAGGGATGAATTAAGTCCATCGAAGTAATCTTTGATTTCATGGAGCTGGCAGATGCAGACCGAATCAGGTGTGCCATATTCCTTCTAGCAGGGGATGCCAGACGGTGGTGGGAGAGTGCGTCAGTGTCAGTGAATTTGCGAACACTGACTTGGGATGGTTTTAAGGAGGTTTTCTACTCCAAGTACTTCACTGAGGAAGTACGCTCCCGATTGACTAGGGAGTTCATGGCGCTGTGACAGGGAGACAGCAGCGTAGCAGAATTTGTGAGAAAGTTTGAGAGGGGGTGTTACTTTGTACCCCTAATAGCTAATGATGCCAGAGAAAAGCTGAGGCATTTTATGGATGGGTTGCGGCCGATCTTGCGCCGAGATGTCCGAGTAGCTGGTCCTATTACATATGCAGCTGCCGTGTCTAGGGCTTTGGCGGCAGAACATGATCAGAGGGATATTGAGGCTGACAGGCAGGGCAAGAGGCCTTACCAGGCACCACTGCATCAGCAGCAGCAGCATAAGAGGCCTTACCAGGGGCCGCCAGAGAAGAAACCTTATCAGGGACCGCCTAAGGGCAAGGGTCCGATTCAGTAGCAGAGGGTGCCTCAGAAGCCCGTTGTTTTCCTAGTGTGTCCTAAGTGCAACCGCTAGCACCCGGGGCAATGTTTATATGGATCAGGCAAGTGTTTCAAATGTGGAGCCAGTGACCACATGCTGAAGGAGTGCCCACAGTGGAAGCAGCCAACCCAAGGAAGAGTGTTCGCCATGCATGCACAAGAAGCAAACCCAGACACGACTTTGCTGACCGATAAACTTTTCTACCTAAGCTTAGTATTATTTTTGCCTTGCATGTTTTGAATTTTATTTGGGATTGTTAAGGTGCTAGTAATATTTTTGAGTGATTTGGGATAGTAATTTTCTACTATGTTTGAGGTTAATGTTAGAATTTTTGGGGATATAAGTTTGTGTTGTGCTAACGTCCCTCAGGAAATATTTTTATTAAGAGAATAGCCACTCAGGCCCTGATAGACTCAGGAGCCACCCATTCTTTCATATCAGAGACGTTCGCCAGCCACTTGGATATCAAGATGATTGGTCTCGACGTGAATTACTCAGTGACAGTCCCATCAGGGGAAGAAGTATCAGCTACTAGTGTGGTCAGGGACATTGATCTGGAATTGCAAGGCCACCTAGTGTATGCCGACTTGATCATCTTGCCAATGCCGGAATTCGATATTATCTTGGGTATGGACTGGTTGACAAAGAACATAGTCTTGATCGACTTTCAGAAGATATCAGTTTTGGTTAGACCATTGGGCATGGAGCAGTTTCTGTTTGAACCAGCCAGATGGAGAAGTTTCTCTCGTATGATCTCCTGCATGCAGGCTAGGAGACTTATTTCTAAGGGATGTCAGGCTTTCTTGGCCAACATCGTATCCACACCTGACATGACCACTCAGTCGTTATCAGACGTGCCAGTAGTCAGAGACTTTCCAGACGTCTTTCTCGATGACGTCACAGGTCTTCCACAAGAGAGAGAGGTGGAGTTTGCTATCGATCTTATGCCAGGCACAGTGCCAATCTCTAAGGCACTGTACCGACTAGCTCCAGCTGAGATGTTAGAGCTCAAACAGCAGATTCAGGAGCTTCTGGACAAAGAATTTATTCGCCCTAGTTTCCATCCATGGGGCGCACTAGTGCTGTTCGTAAAGAAGAAGGATGGGAGCATGAGGCTGTGTATCGATTACCGAGAGCTGAACAAGGTAACGATCAAGAACAAATACCCACTTCCAAGGATCGAGGACTTGTTCGATCAGTTGCAGGGAGCTTCAGCGTTCTCTAAGATAGATCTTCGATCGGGGTATCATCAGCTTAAGGTGAAAGATGCAGATGTTCACAAGACATCCTTCAGAACCAGATATGGGCATTACGAATTCTTAGTGATGCCATTTGGACTGACGAATGCCCCAGCAATTTTCATGGACCTCATGAACCGAGTATTCCAACCTTATCTTGATAAATGTGTCATAGTGTTTATTGACGATATCCTTATTTACTCAAAGAGCCATAAGGAGCACAGTCAACATTTGAGGACGGTTTTACAGACCTTGCAGAGTCGCAAGTTATTTGCGAAGTTCAGTAAGTGTGAGTTTTGGTTAGAGAAGGTAGCGTTTTTGGGACATAAAGTGTCTAGCAGTGGTATTGAGGTAGATCCAGCTAAGGTAGCAGCCATTAAGGAATGGGTTGAGCCAAAGAATGCTTCAGAGATTCACAGTTTCCTAGGCCTAGCAGGCTACTACAGGAAATTTATTCAGGGATTTTCTTCGATAGCAGTGCCACTTACTTCACTGACAAAGAAGAATGTAAAATTCGTGTGGAGTGATGAATGTCAGAAGAGCTTTGATACATTGAAGCAAGCTCTTATTTCAGCGCCGGTATTAGCATTGCCATCAGGGCAAGGAGACTTTGTGTTATACACCGATGCATCTAAGCTCGGTTTAGGCGCAGTATTGATGCAGCATGGTCGGGTTATAGCTTATGCTTCCAGGCAGTTGAAAGTGCACGAGAAGAACTACCCGACTCACGATCTTGAATTAGCCTCAGTAGTCTTTGCATTGAAGACTTGGAGACACTACTTGTATGGCGAGAAATGCCAGATATTCACTGATCACAAGAGTCTCAAGTATTTCTTCACACAGAAGGAGCTGAATATGAGACAGAGGAGATGGTTGGAATTGGTAAAAGACTACGACTGCGAAATTAGCTACCATCCGGGAAAGGCTAATGTCGTCGCAGACGCCCTGAGCAAAAAAGTCGCAGCCATAGCACAGTTGTCAGTGCAGAGACCTCTTCAATCTGAGATTTAGAAATTTGGTCTAGAGGTCTATCCTAAGGGCAGAGCTCCGAGGCTGTCTAATTTGACAGTCAAGTCTGATTTACTAGACCGTATCCGTCAAGGACAGTCTTCAGACGAGCAGTTGCAGAAATGGAGACTGAAGGATGAAGCCAAGGGCAGTGTGCTCTACTCAATGTCAGACGGTATTGTGAGATACAGGGGAAGAATGTGGGTGCCTAACGTAGATTCGATCAGAGAAGATATCTTATCAGAGGCACATGCATCTCTGTATTCAATCCACCTAGAAGGTACCAAGATGTACAAAGGCCTGCAGATCTTGTATTGGTGGCCAGGGATGAAGAGAGACATCCGCAGATTTGTGTCTGAATGCCTCACTTGTCAACAGGTGAAGGCGGAACACCAGAGGCCAGCAGGGATGCTTAAGCCACTCCCTATCCCAGAGTGGAAATGGGAAAATATTACTATGGATTTTTTTATTGGGTTGCCAAGGTCTGTCAGAGGATCCAATGCCATTTGGGTTATTGTGGACCGACTCACTAAATCATCGCACTTCTTGCCAGTGAAGACGACTTTCTCTATGACGCAGTATGCGGAGCTTTATATCAGGGAGATCGTTCGATTGCATGGAATCCCAGTTACCATAGTGTCTGACAGAGATCCGAGGTTCACATCTTCATTCTGGAAGAGTCTACATGCAGCCATGGGGACGAAGCTGCAATTCAGTACAACTTTCCACCCGCAGACAGATGGCCAGTCGGAGCGAGTGATTCAGATTTTGGAGGATCTATTGCAAGCATGTATGATCGATTTCCAAGGGACTTGGGAATCGAAGCTACCTCTCGTGGAATTTACATACAACAACAGTTTTCAAGCATATATAGGTATGGCTCCCTACGAGGCATTGTACGGAAGGAAGTGCAGATCGCCGATTCATTGGGATGAAGTCGGAGAGAGAGCAGAGCTTGGGCCAGAGATAGTTCAGCAGACTGCAGATGTGGTGGTCAAGATTCGAGACAGAATGAAGACCGCCCAGAGTCGTCAGAAGAGTGATGCTGATAAAAGGAGGAGAGATCTCGAGTTTGCCGTAGGTGACCACGTTTTTATAAAGATAGCACCTATGAAGGGTGTTATGAGATTTGGGAAGAGAGGCAAGCTGAGTCCGAGATTTATTGGAACTTTCGAAATTCTTGACAGAGTTGGGACAGTAGCGTATCGTGTTGCCCTTCCGCCGAATCTGGCCGGGGTACACAATGTGTTCGACGTCTAAATGCTGAGGAAGTACCTAGTTAATCCTTCACATGTTCTGAGTTACAGTTGGCTCCAGACCTGTCTTACGAGGAGAGACTTATCTAAATCCTAGACAGACAGGAGCGTAGACTTCGGAACAAGGTGACGAAACTAGTCAAAGTCCGGTGGCTAAACCAATCAGTGGAAGAGGCCACTTGGGAGACTGAGGCAGATATGAGGATTCGCTATCCGGAGTTGTTCGGTAAGATTTAATTTCGAGGATGAAATTTTTATAAGTGGGGGAGGAACTGCAGCGCCCAAATTCTGTGCACGTATAACCCATTCATTTATTTAATTTTTAAATCATTTGATTAATTGATTTTTACCATGCATGATTTATTTAAATGCATTATTTTAAATTAATTATGTTATATGATGCACGTTAAAATGTTTTTCAAGTTTCATGTTTCAGGCGATTACTCGAGGCGGGATCGAGGAAAAGACCGGTGACGATCTTGGCAAATTAAAATGCGGTATTTTTATTTTTAGTTAAGGATGTGGCGATTTAATGATTTATTGAGTTTTAGTGTTCTTTTAAGCTTAAATCATTTAGTTAGTAATTTTAAGAGTTTAAAACTTTTAAAATTTTGCATTTTTTGGTGTTATTTGAATTAAGGAATTTATTTAAAATTAGTGTGTATTTTACTTTAATTAGGGGGGACTTAGTATTCTTTTTAGATTGGCTAGTTAAGTTAGTGTTTTAATTGGTGACTAATTATTTAATTAAGAAATATTTTAATCCCCTAATCTAGCCAAACACACACACTACAAGATTTACACACTTTTACACACACCGAAGCCGTAAAACACACACACACTATAACAATTCAGATTTTTCTATTTTTGAGAGTGCAAAACCTAGAGTTTTCATCTAAGAAGCGGCCGCCCCTCTCCTCCAAAACTTCCAGCAAATTTTCTTTAATTTCGTTGCAAGATTTTAGCGCCACGATCATCCCGGATCAACCTCGCATCTCTCCCCGCTTCGGTAGCGTCATCACGGTATTTTTAAATACAAAAAGGCACGTATATTCTTTCATTCCTGTATCGATCTCGTCATATTATGCGTTGTGTTGATGATTATGCGTAAAAATTCTTGTGAGATGAGTAGAAGTTTGAGCAATCATGTTTAGATCAATTTTGAAACGATTTTGGATCACAAATTTACTTTTTTGATGTCATTTTAAATACTACGATTTTTCGGTAGTGATTCTGAGAAAACTTTTAACACAAAAATTGTAGAACTTTTTGATACCTTCAATTTGATATAAGATTCAAAATTTTTGGACGAAAATTGAGTGAGATATGGAGTTTTTCGTGGGACTGCTTAAACTGCGTTTTTCAAAAAAAAAATTATGAATTGATGTGTTCTTGAAGTTTTATTGTTGCAGGCTTCGTTGGAGATCGACGGGCGATCGTTGCTGCATATAGGTATGCTTAGTAAGATGTTGAGTTGGCATTTGGGTTACCGGTTAGTGTCGATAGGCACTTGAATTCACTAGAAGTCGTAGGAAACAATTTGATGTCAATCTCCATGTTTTGAGTTGCATTGTATCGTAGGTTGAACGCCGTTGTTTCGAGGTGTTTGTACCAATGTTGTCAATGGAGTAGCATGCTAAGATAGGTCTCGGGGTGTCGGTTCATAGTCCGTGCAACCGAGTTTAGAACATTAAGAAATTCTTGCACAAAAAAAAAATTCGTGGGTTTTCTCCTATCGAGAGTACACGGACCACCACACGGACCAGAGCACGGGGTCCGTGCCTTTGTTCTTCTTCGAAGGGTCAATTTACAGAGTCTACACGGACCCCTACCCGGACCTAGGCACGGGGTCCGTGCCTTCCCTTTTCTGCACGACTCATTTTACAGTATCCACACGGACCCGGAGACGGACCTGGGCACGGGGTCCGTTTACTGCCTTTTTGATTTGGGTTGAATGCTTTGAGGTCCGATGTCTTAGTTTAATGCAATGTTTTAACAAGGCCGAGTCACGGGAATTTTATAGCGTACTAGGGAAATGAATGAGCTTGGGTTTAAGCATGATTACTACGTCTAAGCTATTAAAGTTAAGTGTTTGAACGCACGTTAGTATGTTGCAGCAGCGGCCCCAAACGAGATCCAACGAATCCCTCAACGCCAAGTAAGTATGTTGACGTGCAAAAGAAAATATTTCAAGTTTTTGAGGTATGCTAAATGTCTTGTGACCAAATTATGAATGGGTTTGGAAGTCGGTGAACGTGGCCGTGGACCTCACCACCCCGTTAAAGCATGAACGGGTTTAGATCAGGATTGGAAAGCGTTAAAGCATGAACGGGGACCAATCCACCCGTTAAAGCATGAATGGGGATCTCACGTATGTGGCAGTGGATATGTCCCTGTCAGCCCAGTATTGTGGTTTGTCTGATCAGGCATTTATTATGTATGGGTCACTTGCTTTGAAACATGCCTCTACGCAAAATGATGAAGTTATGTACGTCCAAGTATGTTCAAGTATGCAAGCATGTTTTAAGAAAAGTTTTATGCTGATGGCACGTCTATGTATGTATATACGTATGTTCAAGTTTTGTTATGCAAGTTCAAGTTTTATGTAAGTACTCCTTATTTTAAAATTGCATGTGGTTTTATTACGTATTATTCGTTACTTCCAGTTTATACGTGTTGAGTCTTTAGACTCACTAGACTTGATCGATGCAGGTGATGAGTATGTTGAGGAGGCTGGAGGTGGGGACCAAGGAGCTGGCTTGGACTGAGTTGAAGGCTAGACCCGAGGACCGCCCAAGATTTTAAGTTATTATGAAATGTCGAATACTCTGATTTCACGCTACTGGATATGAAATTTCAAACAAATATTTTGTCAAACTTTATTTTGAGATCTTTTGTCCACTGTTGAGACGTACGGTTTTACTTTATCAAGTTTGAAGTTTGATTACTCTTTTAAGAAATTTTTAATTTTTCTGCAAATTTTAAATAGTTAAAAAGTACCGTACGTTACACTATTGTTCTTAGAAAAATTCATAATTTCCCCATTATAATTTCTGATTAATTGCATTTTGACCCTTCAATTCTTCAAAATTTACATTTTACTCCCAGCAATCTTTCGAAAATTTGCAGATTGACCCTTAAAATTTTGTAAAATTCAATTTTGGTCCTTATATTTTCTAAAATCACAATTTAGCCCCTTAAGTATTCGAAATTTTCAATTTGGTCCTCAAACTTTCGGCAATCACAATTTAGCCCCTAAATTTTGGCTAATTGCATTTTGGTCCTTATATTTTTGATAATTATCATTTCAGTACTTAAATTTTCGAGAATTAGCATTTTTGCCCCAAAGTTTTCAAAAATTGCATATTAGTCCTTCCAAAATTTCAAAAATTCCTAATCGTGCCCTTGGTTTCTATCTTCCTCAATTTATGCCCTAAAACTTTCATTTGGAATTATTACATCATTTACATAAATTAAGGCTCAAAAATCATGTTCAATTTCTATAGTTTCCATCATTATTCCTTAATTCCAACTAAGGTAGAGCAATGAACCTAATTTCCACTAGGTTATCCTTACTCCCAAATCAATTCTAATAACAAATTTAACATTTCATGCAATAAAGCAATACAAAAACATTATGTAGGTGCCTCTAAATTCGTGTTTGAAAATTTGCGAAAAAATTTAAAAATTTTCTCTTTAAATAATTAAAGTGTCTCATTCATAGATAAACTGATAAATAAAGTTTAATGTTCAAAAATGACAGCGGAAGTAAATATTTGTTTCCAAAATAATAATTTAAAATAATCCAACAAAGATAAAAATGTCTGAGCATAAAAATAGTAAATGCTGAAAATGAGGTCCTCGGGTTCCACTACTGCCGACCCAAGCTAGCTCACTGGTCCCCGTCCTCGGTCCCGACCTCGTCAGTACCTACAACAATCAAGTCTAGTGAATCTAAAGACTCAGCATGCATATATCGTAATTAACAAGTAATAATAATAAAATTTTGCATGCGAAATAAAAATAACATATCATGAGTCTGGCATAACGTGAAAATATCGTGACAGGAGTAATTATAATACGTGCATAACTGAACTGAAAATCGTATCATGGATAATTGTAAATACGTGCATAACTGAACTGAAAATCGTAAATGTTTGCTCCGTAGAGCCCTGTCATAAAATAGCATGTATTAATTTTTCTATTGAGATTATGTTCTACGCAAGTGGCCCCATGAACTGAACTGAACTGACCGGTAAGTGACCACCGGGTGAAGCAATAATCCCATGATAGTGCAATGGCCACAAGCAATATCGCATAAATCTCAAAATGAATATTTTCTATTTTTATGCACGTAATATAATTGAATAACGTAATTAAATATCCTGTATTAATTTTACTGAATGGGTTGAATCGCTCCCAGGCTCGCTGCGACTTAAATCTAACATGAAAAAATATGCAAATGATTTAACTTGACCAAACTTTGTAATTGAATCCAAAAACGAGACAATTACAGCCAATGACTTAGTATTTAATCATGACTCCGTGCCAACCCGAACCAACACCAAACCATAATTTAGTCATGATTAAAATACACCTAAAATGATGAAATAATGTTCCTAAAATGACAGTACTCGAAATTTTGTGGAATGGAGGCCAAAACATGAAACGCTCTTTCGAGAGTCACTTTGGCACATTGCACCGTAAATTCTCGTACGACCTCTAAACTTAACCGAATCACAAACGGCCAAAAACATGACCATCCTAACATGATGAGGTACTGTCCAGTCCAAGGCCATAGGCTAAAAGCCAACCAAGAACTCAAACGAGCCTCTGAACCGAAGCACCAACTTGCTGTCCAAAAATACAGCAGCAGCGCTTTCGTTTACTTGCGTCGTTTTCAAGGCTAATGGCCATTGGGGCTTGAACCACCAACTAGAGCCTCTTCCCAACATCCTAAGGGATGGTTTGAACCATGGCTAAGGGCCATAGGCCAGCCACAATTCGCACCACACCAAGAATCATCCGAGACTCCCACCCGAGAGGCCAACCTGCGCGTGGGCTGTTGCAATCGTTCTTGCTGTCATGGACCGTTCCATTGGCCATTGATTGACCATGGTACAATCTAGACATCAAGAGGTATGGTATAAACCATGGCTAAGGGCTAAAAAGTCAACCAAGATCCACACCACACCACAAAACCGAAAACCAACTCACACACGCAAAGAAGCAGAAAACAGAAACCGAACGGGACTCGCGTTGTTACTGTCCAAACGACTTGGGACGTGGCTCAAGCCACTTAAGGCCGACTTGAACATGCCCTATGCTTGCTAGGGAAGGGTCCCAGCCATGGCTACCGGCCCTTGGCAAGCCATGACTCGAGCCCTAACCCACGCAAACCATTAACAGCAAAAGTGTTTCGAAAATGGCACTTGTTTCATGCTTGCGGATTGGAGTATCTAACTCGCGGTTTTGGGACTTGAAACCTTGATCAAATTTGACCCTAACGTACCCTAGGACATGACCATAAGCAGCCTTGAGTCCCTGGAAATCGAGCCAAACCCTGAAACCACAAAACCAACAAAACCGTGAGGTGCACAAGTGAAGGGCCGAAAATCTGCACAATGTTTTTCGAAAGTTTCTTGACATGATTTCTGTTTTGCTTTTAAAATTATGCACTTGAAATGTTTTAAGATATTAATATGACTTTATTGAAGAGTAAAAGAATGATAGAAACATGCCTTAGATTTGTTTGAAACGAAAACAAATCGATTACGACGACACGACGCGGAGGAGACGGAGTTGCTTTTCTGCTCGATTTTCTCTCTTTTTTTTTATGGTTACCTCACGATTTTTCAGTGCTGGAGGAGGCTGAATTTCGAAATAATGGAGAGGGAGAGAAGGCTAGAAGAAATGAAGGGGAAAGTCTACAAATAAAATGGGATAGAATGGCAAGATCATATCTTTCTATCCTAGAGTTTGAGAGATAAGGAAATGGGGTGTGATATCAAGGGATTTTAGATGGGGTGATGGCCGATTATTTGCTAACAAATATGGGTAGGAATATTGCTTAATTGGTTAATTGTTGAATATTAAATGGTGAGGGAATTATCTACAAAGAATGGATTAAGGAAATGAATCAAGTAGTGAGTTGTAAAATATTTTTTGAATTTAGAATAGGGATGGCCGAATTCATCTAGTTAAAATGGGTAGGGAAATTGCTTAAATATTAATTATTGAAGATTAAGTGTGATAGAATTATCTCCCAAGAAAATGGATAAGGAAAAGAATCAAAGAAATGAATTGTTAAACTTTTTAAATCTACCAAAGGAAATGGCCGATTTTTATTAGGTAAAAAGGAGAGAAATATTTCTAGATAACATGGTAGATTATTGCTTAAATATTGATTAGTGGTGAATAAAAATTTTAGGGAATTATCTATCATGAATGGATAGGGAAAGATATTAAATAATTGGATTGACAACTATTTTTAAATTAACTAAAGAGGGTCGAAAATCTTAAGAAAAATAAAGTGAAAAATATTTCTTAATTATTGAATTTTAAATCTCTAGTGTTTTATCTACCCATTAAATATTTTAGTGATTTAAGAAATTAATTATTGAATAAAATTATCTTGCATGCATGGCTAAATCTTTAAATTACTTAACTAATTCCTTAAACCTTCTTTTACATTAAATTAACTTTTTATTTATCTAAAATAAATTCTAGTAATGTTTTCTTAATATTAAATTTTATCTCAATACTCCAACTCCAGTCCGGCCTCACTTAATTAACTGAAAGGATATCAACTAAACTACTACATGAAATAATTAAATTTAAAGAAAAGAAATTAAATACTCATGCAATAAAAATCATTTTAGTTTAAATACTAGAATTATGCATGGCTTATACGTAGTCTGATTTACGGGTTCTACACCCTTCCCCTTTAAAAGAAATCTCGTCCTCGAAATTAAAACTCACCAAATAACTCGTGATACTGACTCTTCATTTCTGGTTCAGACTCCCACGTAGCTTCCTCCTCTGAATGGTTAAGCCATTTGACTTTCACTCCCTTAATCAGCTTGTTCCGAAGCTTCTTCTCCTGTCTGTCTAAGATCTGCACTGGTCTCTCTTCATAAGACAGGTTCGGAGTGAGCTGCAACAGTTCAAAATTCAAGACATGCGAAGGATTTGCCATATACTTCCTCAGCATAGAGACGTGGAACACATTGTGTACTCCGGCCAGATTCGGCGGAAGAACAACACGATAAGCTAACATCCCAACCCTGTCGAGGATTTCAAATGGTCCAATGAATCTCAGACTGAGCTTCCCTTTCTTTCCAAATCGCATGACACCTTTCATAGGTGCTACCTTCACAAAATCATGGTCGCCGACTGCGAACTCCAGGTCTCTCCTCCTCTGATCCGCATAACTCTTCTGTCGACTCTGAGCAGTCCTCATCCTATCACGGATCTTGACTACTACATCGGCAGTCTGCTGAATAATCTCCGGACCCAACTCTGCTCTCTCCCCTACTTCATCCCAGTGAATAGGCGATCTGCACTTGCGATCATACAGTGCTTCATACGGAGCCATACCTATAGACGACTCAAAACTGTTGTTATAGGTGAACTCCACTAATGGCAAGTTCGACTCCCAACTCCCTGAGAAATCAATAACACAAGCACGGAGGAGGTCCTCCAAAATCTGAATAACTCGCTCTGACTGCCCATCTGTCTGAGGGTGGAAAGCTGTGCTAAACAACAACTCCGTACCCATAGCCGAATGCAAACTCTTCCAAAAATGAGGAAGTGAATCTGGGGTCTCTGTTAAACACGATAGAAACATGAATACCATTGTGAGAACCCGGAAAATTTGATCCGAAGAAAATCACGTAAGGAATACAAACTTTAAAATTTAGCTTAAACGAAGTTCAACAATTTTCATTCTAACTATAGAAATTCAATATGAACTTAGATTTCAGGTAACTTAACTTGAGGAAATGGCTTCAAAGTTCAGAGATTAACTCAACATGAAGCCGAGCTGCGGATAACCACATCCATTGAAGTATTTTCACTAGAAGAGTAAAACCTCAGCTCAAGGACTCGATCTTTCAGCTCGAAACAGCTCAACCAAGCTTGTCCTAACAAGACCAAAAAAGGAGCTAAAAGATGAGCCAATGGATTGGAAAAACTTATTATGCAAGAAACAACCTTTGAGATAACCAAGGAAGAAGCTAAAGGATGAGCTAAAGGTTAGGACAAATTAAGTATGCAAGAAATGACCGTTGAGATAATCCATGAAGGAGCTAAGGGAGGAGGTAGGAGATCAGGACACATTTATGGTGCAAAGAATGACTCTTGGTGCTTGGCATTTCTTTGACCACCATTATGATCATCATTAAATCATTTCTTGGAGCCCAAGTGGTCAATCCAAGTGGCTAGGTGGAAGGTCTTTTTTTTACCTATAAATACCACTCACTTGGTTGAGAGAAAGCACACCACAAAACCTCTCAAAAAATTCTGCTACTCCCCTCCACCAAACTCTCCAAAATTTCGGCCAAGGCTAGCAAGGAAGAAGGAAGAAAGTTTCGTGCAGTCAAGTGCTAGAGTTCTACGTCGAGGTCATGCCGAATTGAAGACAGTATTTGTTAAGATTACATCGAAGTGCTGCCAAATTTTCGGAAGGAAATTTCGTGTCAAAGTCTGAAAATTTCGAACCTACCTTCGAAAAACTACGGTAAGTGGGCTTTTGATTAAGTATTGGTTTCTATTTTAAACCTTGAATAAAAGTAATATGATATGCTTATAAGTATGATCATATTTTCAAAAATTGTTACATGTTCTGTTTAAAATTTCGATCGATTATGTATTTCTTCTATGTTTCGAATTCCTTTGATTCCGCTGTGTCTGTTGAGAAATATGAACTTTGAAAATATGAAAAGTTCTGTCTACTACTTCTGAATTCTGTTTACACTGTTATGTTTCGAATTTGAAATGGGACGAGAATTGTGATTCTGTCTGGCCCCCAATGGTGTGTATAAAACCATTTGCGTTTGGCCCCCAATTGTGGGTATAAAACCATTTCTGTCTGGCCCCCACTGGTGGGTATAAAACCGAGTTCTGGCCTCACCCCTTAGAGGACTAACATATTGGGGACAATTTGACCATGGAAATGAGATGAGTGACAGTGTTTTGTCTGTTCCGAAATGATCTGAATTGTTTCAGTTTTTTTTGATAAGTTCTGTCCTTCATTCGATTCGTTTCCGTCTTGTCATATTAAGAATATTAAGTTTTGAAAGTATGTTAAAGAAAATTTTTAAAGAATTAAGTTCTATATGTATATTTGGAATCGATCGACCCCCACTTGCTGAGCATTTCCTAAAACACTCACCCCTTACAAATTTCAGATAAAGATGAGGAACAACTGAAGGAAGAGGAGCAGGAAGCATTCTGGGGATGGTGATCGACAGACAAGTTTCCGGAATTTTAGACTTTATTTCCCTTTTGTTCAGTTTCCGCAATTGCACCTCTGATGTAATTTTTATTTCTATTGTCATTGTAAAGACAATGTTTAAATTATGAAAAGACTGGTTTTTGGCATTTTGATACGAGGCTTAATTGTTTTCAAGTATTTGGTAAACAATGCCGGATGTCACTGTCGCTTTGGATACGGGGCGTGACATTTAAGTGGTATCGGAGCCGCCAGGTTTATAATCCCGCTGGGATTTTGATAGACAAAATTTGGCGAAGTCAAATTTTGGCAAAAGCCTAGTGTATACCAATCTGAATCCAACTTTCATTTGTTCCCGAAATTTTCGATCAACTTCAAAAATCTATCCCTTCAATCGTTTCGCAACTCTTAGTATCAAAAATTTTCCACGTCAACTTTGTTCTATTATTTGTGCCTTTCTATCCTTTATACGATTCTGATGCTTTACCTCGATCTTTATCCTGGGAAATGGCTGCTCCACATACGCACGCACAGGCTGCCCTTCGTATGCTCAGCTTACCATTGATAATAAAGCTAGGGAGATAGCGACCTTGAATGCGCAACTGGTCAAGGAAAGATTGGAGAAGCAGGAGCTTGGTGAGATTAGACACATACATGAGACTGACGTGCAGCGATTGACTCATCACTTGGACTTGGCTGAGAGCCAACTTCTACAGATACCGACTGATTCGGCTCGCATTGCGCGCTTAGCTTCACTAAACAAAGATCTGCTAGAAAGAGTTAAGACAGAGAGAGAGAGCGCTACTCAGGCTCATCAGCGTCAGGAAGAGATCAGCGCCAAGCAAGAGCGGTACATGTCAAAGCTCCACGTCACTATGGACAGACTCCAAGTTCAGAATAACTATTTGCACCTGGTAATAGAGAACATGAAGGAAGAAGAAGAAGCACCGATCGAGGTGGCCGATGACGACAGTGACAGCGACAGCGACAGCGACAACGACGGAGGAGAGATGATAGACTAGATTAATATCAAGATTATAATAAAAATATTTGGATTGTAATGAAATTATGATTAAGAAAATATTATGTACTGAATTATTTTTAAATGAAACTTTCTATTATCTTATTACATATTTAAAAAAAAAAATTGGATGAGTATACTATCAATAAAATTGTGTTTTTATCTTTATAGGAAAACAAACATGGATCTTCAAAGCATTATAAATGAACTTCAAAAACAACTTCAGGAAAAGGAGACAAAAATTAAAACACTGAAAGAATAAAAATGAAAAACTTGAGAGGGACAACTACCAGCTGGATGGGAATAACGTATGCATGATGGTGGATCTTCGTGAAGCCAGAGAGGAAGAAAAGAAACTACACGAGGATGTTAGACGTTATGCTGCCTATCATCTAGAGTCGGAGCGTCGGCACGAGATCACCAAGCAAGAGTTAAACAAAGCTCAGGATAGGATTCTTACACTCCAAATCCGGGATGATAGCCTTCTCAAAACACAACACCGTCTTGAAGAACGGATCGAAGAACAAGAAATTGATGAGAAAGTAAGCCAATCAACAATACAGGAGTTTCAGGAGCAAGTAAACAACCTTGACCACCACAACACACAGTTGCAAAATCATATTGATCAGCTACAGAATAACATGATCAATATGGAGGAGCTCTTGGAAGAACTTGAAGCTAACCAAGAAGAAAATCCTATTGTAGAAGAGGAGATTAATGAGGCAGTAGGAGACGGTGAAGTCATAGACGAGTAGGGAGAGAACTCTAGATTAAATTTCAATTGTAACCAGAACTATCTGATTAATCATTTATTAGAAACTTTTGGGTTGTATGAAAATTTTACAAATTAATGAAATTATTTCTTTAATTAAATATTGTGACAGACAAATTAATAAATTACATGTTTATAGGATATGGCAGGCAGACCACCCCGAAACAACCGTAACCCTCGTGGTGCCAACCAAAATGAAAATCCACCACCACCAAGAGTGAATCTCAGTCTAGAAGACATGATGGCGATAGCTACCATTGTAGCCGCTACGTTGGAAGGAATCGTGAATCCCCTTGCCAACGCCATACAGCCACCACCTGAACCACAACCCCTTGGAATTAAATACCATTACGAATCTCTCAGGAGGAATCGAGTCCCGAATTTTGATGGGAACCCAGATGCAGAAGTCAGCCATAACTCGCTTAAGTATGTCGAATCACAACTACACTTACTGGAAGTGCCTGAAGAATTGAGAGTGGAGGTTGTGACACCATTTTTGGAATACCGAGCAAGGAAATGGTGGGAGACTGTGGCACCATCTCTAGCTGAAGTGGAAGAGATCATATGGCAGATTTTCAAGAGAGAGTTTTTGAAACATTACTACCCAGCCGAATTTCGTCTGCAGAAGTTGAGCGAGTTCGAAAACTTCAAACAGGCTCCGGGCATGACAGTGATGGAATACACTTCACAGTTCAATGATCTGGGAACCTATGTCCCAACGATCATGTCTGATGAAACGCTAAAAATGCACCGTTTTAAAAAGGGACTCAACAACCGTATTCAGTCAGCTTTGGCAGTATTCAAGCCAAACAGTTTTGCAGATTTGATGGGCGCTGCAATGAGCGCAAAAACGGATATCAAACGCCGCGAGGAAGAAAATAAGAACAAACGACTGATGGTCAATCAATCCACTCAGAATGGTCCCAAGTTTAAGAAGCCAAATTATTCAAGAGGGCCTTATGAAGGAAGTTTTGGCAATCCTGGCAATAAGGAAGGGAAGTGGTGCGACACTTGTAAACAGTATCATACCGGAGAATGCTATCGGAAGACAGGTGCATGTTTCAAGTGTGGACAAGTGGGTCATAGAATCAAAGATTGTCCAGATAACAAGAACAAGGGGATGGGACCCAACAAGCAACACGAAAACAAGACTAATGCTCGGGTGTACGCGATAACTCAGGAGGAGGCTGATAACACCAATGAAGTGATAGCAGGTACCATCTTACTCAATGAAATGCCTGCATATACTTTGTTCGATTGTGGTGCCACACATTCATTTGTGTCTAGAAGGTTTTCTAAGAAGCTTAGACTTGAACATGATACTCTTAATGAACCATTAAGAGTGGCAACACCGGCAAGCAAAATAATAGAGACACACAAAGTATACCGAAACTGTAAAATTTGTATCAGCGAACAAACTTTTGAAGTAGAATTGATTCAACTCAATATGGTTGAGATTGACATCATCCTTGGAATGGACTGGTTAGCTAAAAACCATGCCATAGTAGACTGTCAAAAGAAAGAAATTAGACTTCAGACTCCGACCAAAGAGGAAGTCGTATATCACGGAAAATCCAAAGAAAGAAAATCTTTGCTATCTGCCTCACAAGCCTGGAAGGCCATTAGAGGAGGAGAAGAAATTTATCTGGCAATGATCAATGAGATTAAAGAAGAAGAAACCCCAAAGTTGGAAGATATTCCAATTGTTCAAGAATTTCCAGACGTTTTTCCGAGGAATTACCGGGTGAGATACCCGATAGAGAAGTAGAATTCGAAATTAATTTGGTCCCTGGTGCCGCACCAATCTCAAAGGCACCATACCGAATGGCTCCAGCCGAATTGAAAGAGTTAAAGGAACAACTCCAGGAATTACTGGACAAGAAGCAGATTCGTCCCAGTGCATCCCCGTGGGGAGCCCCAGTGCTGTTAGTAAAGAAAAAGGACGGGAGTACGAGGCTATGTATTGATTACCGGGAGTTAAACAAGATAATCATAAAAAATAAGTACCCACTCCCGAGAATAGATGATCTCTTTGACCAGTTAAAAGGAGCCAAAGTTTTCTCAAAACTCGATCTAAGATCTGGTTATCATCAACTGAAACGTCAAAACTGAGGACATCCCTAAAACTGCTTTTAGGACGAGATATGGACATTACGAATTTACAGTAATGCCTTTTGGTTTAACAAATGCTCCTGCAGCATTCATGGACCTGATGAATCGAGTGTTCAAACCATACCTCGACAGGTTTGTGGTTTTTTTTTATAGATGATATCTTGGTATACTCATCAAGTGAGGAAGAACACCGAGAACATTTGCGTCTCACGTTGCAAACACTGAGAGAAAAGGAACTTTATGCCAAATTCAAGAAGTGTGAATTTTTGTTAAAAAGCGTGGCGTTCCTAGGACATATAATTTCTGAACTTGGAGAGTCAGTAGACCCAAAGAAAGTAGAGGCAATCAAGGATTGACCACAACCGAAGACAATAACTGAGGTAAGGAGTTTTCTTGGTTTAGCTGGCTATTATAGGAAGTTCGTGGAAGGATTTTCGTCAATTGCCATTCCTCTTACTAAACTTACTCAGAAGAACTCAAAGTTCATTTGGAATGAAGCATGTGAGAAGAGTTTTGAAACCCTGAAAACAAAACTCGCAACTACACCAGTATTAATCCTCCCTGAAGATGTCAATGACTTCACAGTATATAGTGACACTTCAAAAGGAGGATTAGGGTGTGTACTTATGCAAGAGGGGCATGTAATTGCTTCTGCCTCACGGCAACTAAAACCATATGAGCAGAATTACACCACTCATGACTTGGAATTAGCCGCAGTGGTATTTGCGCTTAAAATCTAGAGGCACTACCTTTATGGAGTAAAATGTGAAGTTTTTACTGACCACCAGAGCCTCAAGTACATTTTCACCCAAAAAGAATTAAATATGAGGCAAAGAAGGTGGATGGAACTACTAAAAGATTATGATTTGGTAATCAATTATTATCCGGGTAAGGCGAATAAGGTGGCAGATGCTTTAAGCCGAAGAAACTTTGGAAAAGTGAGCTTATCTTCACTATCAGCACAATCAGGACTCCGGGAAACCATCAAATTGAAGCAGAGCCAAGACACCTCCATTTTTAAAATTAAAGAACAGATCCAAGAAGGAAAACTTCCAGAATTTCAAATTGATGAGAATGGTATCCTTTGGATGGAAGGACGGTTGTATGTGCCCGCTGTCGATGGAATTCGAGAAGAAGTAACGACCGAGGCACATAAATCGAGATTTTCAGTACATCTAGGAAGCACTAAAATGTACAGAGACCTAAAGAACAACTACTGGTGGAATGGAAGGAAGAAACACGTAGCCGTCTTTGTTTCCAAATGCCTAACCTGTCAACAAGTCAAGGCAGAAAATCAAAGGCCTGGAGGACTTTTACAGCCATTGGAAATACCAACATGGAAGTGGGATAACATCTCCATGGACTTTGTAGCCGGACTACCAAAATCAAGACAAGGTCATGATGGAATCTAGGTAATCGTTGACAGATTGACGAAGTCTGCACATTTCTTACCGGTATGGATGACTTACAACCTGGATAAACTCGCTACCTTGTATATGGACAATATAGTGAGACTACATGGAGTCCCGACAAGTATACTGTTTGACAGAGATCCAATATTTGTAGCAAGATTCTGGAAAAGTTTTCAAAAGACGATGGGAACCAAAGTCACTCTCAGCACAGCCTATCATCCTCAGACTGATGGTCGAACCGAGAGGACAATTCAAACCCTCGAGGATATGCTGAGAGCATGTGCACTGGATTTTTATGGAAATTTGAGTGAACAGTTACCCCTGATAGAATTCGCCTATAACAACAGCTATCATAGTAGCATCGAGATGGCTCCGTATGAAGCTTTGTACGGGAGAAAGTGTAGGTCGCATCTATATTGGGACGAAGTCGGAGAAAAAGCTGTTACCGGACCAGAACTTGTACAAATTACGTTGACAAAGTAGCCATAATCAAGAAAAGACTCAAGACAGCCCAAGATAGACAAAAGAGCTGGGCAGATTTGAAGAGAAGACCGTTGGAATTGGAGATCGGTGAAAAGGCTTATGTCAAGGGCTCTCCCATGAAAGGAGTAGTTCGGTTCAGTAAATCCGGAAAGTTAAACCCGAGATATGTAGGACCGTTCGAAATATTGGAAAAGGTGGGAACCTTAGCCTACCGTCTTGCTTTGCCGCCTGATAAGTCCAGGATTCACAATGTTTTCCACATCTCACAGCTGAGGAAATATGTTCCAGATCCGAGTCAATCATCTTAAAATTTCACCACTGATGATTGAAGGAAATCTCAATAAAGGACTCAAATACGAAGAAGTCCCTATCCGAATAGTGGACACAAAAGACCAAGTGTTGAGGCACCGGACAATCCCATACGTCAAAGTGCAGTGGTCAAATCATACCGAAAGGGAGGCAACTTGGGAACTCGAGGAGAAAATGCGTTCACAATACCCTCAATTATTCAAAGGCTAGAGCTGATCCAAGTTTCGAGGACGAAACTTTCAATAAGGAGGGAGAGATGTGAGAACCCGGAAAATTCGATCCGAAGCAAATCACGTAAGGAATACAAACTTAAAATTTAGCTTAAACGAAGTTCAAAAATTTTCATTCTAACTATAGAAATTAAATATGAACTTAGATTTCAGATAACTTAACATGAGGAAATGGCTTCAAAGTTCGGAGATTAACTCAACATGAAGCCGAGCAGCGGATAACCGCATGCATTGAAGTATTGTCACTAGAAGAGTAAAACCTCAGCTCAAGGACTCGATCTTTCAGCTCGAAACAGCTCAACCAAGCTTGTCCTAACAAGACCAAAAAGGAAGCTAAAAGATGAGCCAAGGGATTGGACAAACTTATTATGCAAGAAACAACCTTTGATATAACCAAGGAATAAGCTAAGGGATGAGCTAAAGGTTAGGACAAATTAAGTATGCAAGAAATGACCGTTGAGATAATCCATGAAGGAGCTAAGGGAGGAGCTAGGAGATCAGGACACATTTATGGTGCAAAGAATGACTCTTGGTACTTGGCATTTCTTTGACCACCATTATGATCATCATTAAATCATTTCTTGGAGCCCAAGTGGTCGATCCAAGTGGCTACGTGGAAGGTCTTTTTTTTGCCTATAAATACCACTCACTTGGTTGAGAGAAAGCACACCACTAAACCTCTCAAAAAATTCGGCTACTCCCCTCCACCAAACTCTCCAAAATTTCGGCCAAGGCTAGCAAGGAAGAAGGAAGAAAGTTTCGTGCAGTCAAGTACTAGAGTTCTACGTCGAGGTGCTGCCGAATTGAAGACAGTATTTGTTAAGAATACGTCGAAGTGCTGCAAAATTTTCGGAAGGAAATTTCGTGTCAAAGTCTGCAAATTTCAAACCTACCTTAGAAAAACTATGGTAAGTGGGCTTTTGATTAAGTATTTGTTTCTATTTTAAACCTTGAATAAAGGTAATATGATATGCTTATATGTATGATCATATTTTCGAAAATTGTTACCTGTTCTGTTTAAAAATTTCGATCGATTATGTATTTCTTCTATGTTTCGAATTCCTTTGATTCCGCTGTGTCTGTCGAGAAATCTGTACTCTGAAAATATGAAAAGTTCTGTCTACTACTTCTGAATTCTGTTTACACTGTTATGATTCGAATTTGAAAGGAACGAGAATTGTGATTCTGTCTGGCCCCCAATGGTGGGTATAAAACCATTTCCGTTTCGCCCCCAATGGTGGGTATAAAACCATTTCTGTCTGGCCCCCACCGGTGGGTATAAAACCGAGTTGTGGCCTCACTCCTTAGAGGACTAACATATTGGGGACAATTAGACCATGGAAATGAGATGAGTAACAGTGTTTTGTCTGTTCCGAAATGATCTGAATTGTTTTTGTTTTGTTTGATAAGTTATGTCTTTCATTCGATTCGTTTCCATCTTGTCAAATTAAGAATATTAAGTTTTGAAAGTATGTTAAAGAAAATTTTTAAAAAATTAAGTTCTATATGTATCTTTGGAATCGATCGACCCTCACTTGCTGAGTGTTTCCCAAAACACTCACCCCTTACAAATTTCAGATAAAGAAGAGGAACAACTGAATGAAGAGGAGCAGGAAGCGTTTTGGGGATGGTGATCGACAGACAAGTTTCCGGAATTTTAGAATTTATTTCCCTTTTGTTCAGTTTCCGCAATTGCAACTCTAATGTAATTTTTATTTCTATTATCATTGTAAAGACAATGTTTAAATTATGAAAAGACTGGTTTTTGGCATTTTGATACGAGGCTTAATTGTTTTCAAGTATTTGTTAAACAATGCCGGATGTCACCGACGCTTCGGATACGGGGCGTGACAACCATGAAGTCGGACTATCTCCCGGATATACAACTCTGCAAGCTGAATTATGATGAAAGTCGTCTTGATAGGCAAGAAGTGCGCTGATTTGGTGAGACGATCTACAATCACGCAGATGGCGTTTGATCCTCTAACTGATTTCGGAAAACTGGTCACGAAGCCCATGGTAACATTCTTCCACTTCCACTTGGGAATAAGAAGAGGCTTGAGCAACCCTTCTGGTCTCTGATGTTCCGCCTTTACTAACTGACAAGTTAGACACTCGGATACAAAACGTCTGATGTCCTTCTTCATTCCTGGCCACCAATATAATATCTGCAGATCTTTGTACATCTTCGTACTCCCAGGGTGAATAGAGTGCGGTGACATATGGGCCTCTGATAGAATATCCGCTCGAATGTAATCACTACTAGGAACCCATATCCTGTCTTGGTATCTCACAATACCGTCACTAACTGAATACAAGACACTGCCCTTGGCCTCATCTCGCTGCTTCCACTTTGCCAACTGCTCATCTGCTGGCTGACCACTGCGAATATGGTCAATAAAGGAAGACTGAATTGTCAAAGTAGATAGACGGGGAACTCTACCTTGAGGATATGCCTCTAGATCAAACCTCTGCATCTCAGACTGAAGAGGTCTCTGAATCGTCAAATGGGCCATCACTGCAATTTTCCTGCTCAATGCATCCGCAACTACATTAGCTTTACCCGGGTGGTAGCTAATGTCACAATCATAATCCTTCACAAGCTCCAACCACCGCCTCTGACGCATATTCAGCTCTTTCTGCGTAAAGAAGTACTTGAGGCTCTTGTGGTCGGTAAAGATCTGGCACTTCTCCCCGTATAAATAATGCCTCCAAATCTTCAAGGCAAAAACCACGGCTGCCAACTCTAGATCATGGGTAGGGTAGTTCTTCTCATGAGTTTTCAATTGTCGAGAAGCATACGCTATCATCTTCCCATGCTGCATCAACACTGCGCCGAGATCGAGCTTCGAAGAGTTGGTATACAGAACAAACTCACCGGGCCATGACGGCATGGCCAAAACTGGTGCTGAGATAAGAGCTTGCTTTAAAGTATCGAAGCTCTTCTGACACTCATCGCTCCACACAAATTTCACATTCTTCTTTGTCAATGATGTGAGTGGAACTGCGATAGAGGATAATCCTTGAATGAACTTCCGATAATATCCTGCTAGGTCAAGAAAATTGCGGATCTCTGATGCATTCTGCGCCACAACCCAATCTCTGACTGCTGCAACTTTCGCTGGGTCTACCTCAATACCACTGCTAGAAACAATGTGGCCTAAGAACGCCACCTTCTCCAACCAGAATTCCCATTTACTGAACTTTGCGAATAATTTATGCTTCTGTAAGGTCTGAAACACTGTGGTCAGATGTCTGCCGTATTCCTCATGATTCTTCGAGTAGACGAAAATGTCATCTATGAATACTATCACAAACTGATCAAGATACGACTGAAATACGCGACTCATGAGATCCATGAAAATCGCTGGCGCATTCGTCAAACCGAACGGCATCACAAGGAACTCGTAGTGGCCATAACGAGTCCTGAAAGCAGTCTTGGAAACATCAGTATCTTTCACCCTCAACTGGTGATAACCGGAACACAGATCAATCTTGGAGAATACCGAAGCTCCCTGCAACTGATCAAATAGATCCTCAATCCGCGGCAGTGGGTACTTGTTCTTCAATTTCACCCTGTTCAACTCCCGGTAGTCAATACATAGCCTCATGGATCCACCCTTCTTCTTCACAAACAAGACTGGCGCGCCCCATGGTGAGAAACTCGGGCGAATGAACTCCTTGTCGAGAAGTTCCTGAATCTGCTTCTTCAGCGCTGCCATTTCTGTCGGCGCTAGTCGGTACGGTGCTTTTGAGATCGGAACCGTACCTGGCATAAGTTCAATAGAAAACTCCACCTCTCTCTCGGGTGGCATACCAGAGACGTCATCAGGAAAAACGTCTAGGAAATCTCTGACAATGGGAACATCGAAGGCTGACTGACTAGGTGCCTCAGGAACGGATACAAAAGTTGCTAAAAATGCCCGACATCTTCTATACATGAGCTTCCTAGCCTGGACACAAGGTATAATGCGCGGTAAAGGAAAGTACCTTTCTAGCTCGAATAAGAACTGCGTCATCCCAGGCGGTCGTACTAGAACAGATCTCCGCTGGAAGTCTATCAACACTCTGTTCCATAATAGCCAGTCCATCCCCAGAATGATATCAAACTCTGGCATCGGCAATAAGTTGAGATCCGCATAAACAAGATTTCCATGCAGCTCAAGGTCTATGTCTCAGATCACATTGGTGGCTGTTATCTCCTCTCCAGAAGGCAATGCTACGGAAAATGCGACATCTAGTCCAATAGTCTTGACCTTGAGGGAATTAGCGAAGGTCTCCGAAATAAACGAATGAGTAGCCCTTGAATCTATCAAGGCTTTCGTAGCAGAACCGGATATAAAAATTCTCCCTGAAAGGTTAGGACACTAAGCTGAACCCAATAACCACAAGAACTAAGCTTATTAACATGCAAAGGTCAAAGTTCTTCTAACTAAAATCCCGGAATAATACTGAGTAGAGCATGCAATCCTACTGCAATTCTATGTTCAAAATCTTAACCCCAAAACATAAAATCCAAATTATAAATTTAAAGCTTTTAAGGTACCTGTCATAAGCATGGTTTTTGGGTTCGTCTCCGCTGCATGGAGAGCAAACACACTGCCTTGGGTAGGCAGATTCCTCTGAGGGCACTGCGGCAGCACGTGGTCTGGACTGCCACACTTGTAACACTTTCCTGAGCCATACATACATGCTCCAGGATGGCGGCGTGAGCATTTAGGACAGATTGGATGCTCAAAAGTCTTAGGGACTGCGCGTCCCCTCTGATGCTGCTGCTGCTGGCCTTTGTTTCTGGGTGGCACGTGGAAAGGACTCTTATTCTGCTGCTGATGCTGATGAGGAGGAGGGCGGTGTGGTACTTGGACTGGTCGCTTGCCCTGGCGATCCCGCTCAATATCAATCTGATCTTGCTCTGCAGCAAGAGCTCTGGAAACCGCAACTTCAAAAATAGTAGGTCCTGCCACCCTAACATCGCGGCGCAAGATCGGCCGTAAACCATCTTGAAAGTGCCTCAGCTTGGCAGCGACATCGTTCGCAATCAGGGGTACAAAATGGCAGCCCCTCTCAAACTCACGGATGAACTCCGTAACAGTTAGATCTCTCTGCCTCAGGGTCATGAACTCCCTGGTCAACCGAGAACGCACTTCTTCAGTAAAATATTTGGAGTAAAATACCTCCGTGAAGCGCGTCCAACTCAGTGTAGCCAAGTCCAGGGCTACTGATGCTCCTTCCCACCATAAGCGGGCGTTTCCTCTAAATAGATATGTCGCACAACGAACTCGGTCTACATCCCCAAGCTCCATAAACTCAAAGATAACCTCGAGGGACTTGATCCAGCCCTCGGCAATCATGGGGTTTGAGGTCCCTAAAAACTCCTTAGGACGCATCTTCATAAATATATCATAAGTAGCCTCAGGCCCTGTCGACCTGGCTGCTCCAGCATTGTTCCCCGCAAACTGTGCGAAGAACCTAGTCATCCCAGCTAGCATCTGGGCATTCATGTCAGGTGGAGGGGGTAGAGGTCCGTTCCCCTCTTGTCTCTGCTCCTTCCTGTCCTCATGACGAGGCTCATCCTCTCTCACTCGCTCAACAAGGCGTCTAGGAGGCATACTGTTCCATACATATAACCCATACGTAACTAACATGCATAATTCCATAAGTTCTTTATATTTTAAATAAATACTGCATAAATAAAAGCTTGACATAAAATATTTCATGGAAACATGCTGTTAAAATATTTCATGCTGTAAACGAAATGCGTAAAAGTGAAACTTACAGACCGAAGACGTGACTTTGTGAGCTTCTCGAGGTCAGTAGTAGTACAACCCTTTACAAGAACATTGGCTCTGATACCACCTGTAGAGGCCTCTAAATTCGTGTTTGAAAATTTGCGGAAAAATTTAAAAATTTTCTCTTTAAATAATTAAAGTGCCTCATTTATAGATAAACTGATAAATAAAGTTTAATGTTCAAAAATGACAGCGGAAGTAAATATTTATTTGCAAAATAATAATTTAAAATAATCCAACAAAGATAAAAATTTTTGAGCATAAAAATAGTAAATGCTGAAAATGAGGTCCTCGGGTTCCACTACTGCCGACCCAAGCTAGCTCACTGGTCCCCGCCCTCGGTCCCGACCTCGTCAGTGCCTACAACAATCAAGTCTAGTGAGTCTAAAGACTCAGCATGCATATATCGTAATTAACAAGTAATAATAATAAAATTTTGCATGCGAAATAAAAATAACATATCATGAGTCTGGCATAACGTGAAAATATCTTGAGAGGAGTAATTATAATACGTGCATAACTGAACTGAAAATCGTATCATTGATAATTGTAAATACGTGCATAACTGAACTAAAAATCGTAAATGTTTGCTCCGTAGAGCCCTGTCATAAAATAGCATGTACTAATTTTTCTGTTGAGATTATGTTATACGCAAGTGGCCCCATGAACTGAACTGAACTGGTAAGTGACCACCGGGTGAAGTAATGAGCGTCTGATCAGACTAATGCCACAGTATACTGGGTGGTAGAGAACTGAACTGACCAGTAAGTGACCACCGAGTGAAGCAATAATCCCATGATAGTGCAATGGCCACAAGCAATATCGCATAAATCTCAAAATGAATATTTTCTATTTTTATGCACGTAATATAATTAAATAACGTAATTAAATATCCTGTATTAATTTTACCGAATGGGTTGGATCGCTCACAGGTTCGCTGCGACTTAAATCTAACATGAAAAAATATGCAAATGATTTAACTTGACCAAACTTTGTAATTGAATCCAAAAACGAGAGAATTACACCCAATGACTTAGTATTTAATCATGACTCCGTGCCAACCCGAACCAACACCAAACCATCATTTAGTCATGATTAAAATACACCTAAAATGATGAAATAATGTTCCTAAAATGACAGTACTCGAAATTTCGTGGAATGGAGGCCAAAACATGAAACGCTCTTTCGAGAGTCACTTTGGCACATTGCACCGTAAATTCGCGTACGACCTCTAAACTTAACCGAATCACAAACGGCCAAAAAAATGACCTTCCTAACATGATGAGGTACTGTCCAGTCCAAGGCCAAAGGCTAAAAGCCAACCAAGAACTCAAACGAGCCTCTGAACCGAAGCACCAACTTGCTGTCCAAAAATACAGCAGCAGCGCTTTCGTTTCCTTGCGTCGTTTTTGAGGCTAATGGCCATTGGGGCTTGAACCACCAACCAGAGCCTCTTCCCAACATCTTAAGGGATGGTTTGAACCGTGGCTAAGGGCCCTAGGCCAGCCACAATTCGCACCGCACCAAGAATCATCCGAGACTCCCACCTGAGAGGCCAACCTGCGCGCGTGGGCTGTTGCAATCGTTCTTGCTGTCATGGACCGTTCCAGTGGCCATTGATTGACCATGGCACGATCTAGACATCAAGAGGTATGGTATAAACCGTGGCTAAGGGCTAAAAAGCCAACCAAGATCCACACCACACCACAAAACCGAAAACCAACTCACACACGCAAAGAAGCAGAAAACAGAAACCGAACGGGACTCGCGTTGTAACTGTCCAAACGACTTGGGACGTGGCTCAATCCACTTAAGGCCAACTTGACCACGTCCTATGCTTGCTAGGGAAGGGTCCCAGCCATGGCTACCGGCCCTTGGCCAGCCATGACTCGAGCCCTAACCCACGCAAGCCATTAACAGCAAAAGTGTTTCGAAAATGGCACTTGTTTCATGCTTGCGGATTGGAGCATCTAACTCGCGGTTTTGGGACTTGAACCCTTGATCAAATTTGACCCTAACATACCCTAGGACATGACAATAAGCAGCCTTGAGCCCCTGGAAATCGAGCCAAACCCTGAAACCACAAAACCAACAAAACCGTGAGGTGCACAAGTGAAGGGCCGAAAATCTTCACAATGTTTTTCGAAAGTTTCTTGACATGATTTCGGTTTTGCCTTTAAAATTATGCACATGAAATGTTTTAAGATATTAATATGACTTGATTGAAGAGTAAAAGAACGATAGAAACATGCCTTAGATTTGTTTGAAACGAAAACAAATCGATTACGACGACACGACGCGGAGGAGACGGAATTGCTTCTCTTGTTTCTACTCGATTTTCTCTCTTATTTTTTTTTTATGGTTACCTCACGATTTTTCAGTGCTGGAGGAGGCTGAATTTTGAAATAATGGAGAGGGAGAGAAGGCTAGAAGAAATGAAGGGGAAAGTCTACAAATAAAATGGGATAGAATGGCAAGATCATATCTTTCGATCCTAGAGTTTGAGAGATAAGGAAATGGGGTGTGATATCAAGGGATTTTAGATGGGGTGATGGCCGATTATTTGCTAACAAATATGGGTAGGAATATTGCTTAATTGGTTAATTGTTGAATATTAAATGGTGAGAGAATTGTCTACCAAGAATGGATTAAGGAAATGAATCAAGTAGTGAGTTGTCAAATATTTTTTGAATTTAGAATAGGGATGGCCGAATTCATCTAGTTAAAATGGGTAGGAAAATTGCTTAAATATTAATTATTGAAGATTAAGTGTGATAGAATTATCTCCCAAGAAAATCGATAAGGAAAGGAATCAAAGAAATGAGTTGTTAAACTTTTTAAATCTACCAAAGGAAATGGCCGATTTTTATTAGGTAAAAAGGAGAGAAATATTGCTAGATAACATGGTAGATTATTGCTTAAATATTTATTAGTGGTGAATAAAAATTTTAGGGAATTATCTATCATGAATGGATAGAGAAAGATATTAAATAATTGGATTGACAACTATTTTTAAATTAACTAAAGAGGGTCGAAAATCCTAAAAAAAATAAAGGGAAAAATATTTCTTAATTATTGAATTTTAAATCTCTAGTGTTTTATCTACCCATTAAATATTTTAGTGATTTAAGAAATTAATTATTGAATAACATTATCTTGCATGCATGGCTAAATCTTAAAATTATTTAAATATTTCCTTAAACCTTCTTTTACATTAAATTAACTTTTTATTTATCTAAAATAAATTCTAGGAATGTTTTCTTAATATTAAATTTTATCTCAATACTCCAACTCCAGTCCGGCCTCACTTAATTAACTGAAAGGATAGCAACTAAACTAGTGCATGAAATAATTAAATTTAAAGAAAAAAATTTAAATACTCATGCAATAAAAATCATTTTAATTTAAATACTAGAATTATGCATGGCTTATACGTAGTCTGATTTGCGGGTTCTACACGTTAAATAACTAGGTCACCGATAATGAGAGTCGTATCTGGCTCCTCTTCGGCCTTCTCGAATTTTTTTTTCAATTTGATCCTCAAACATTCAAAAATAACCCTACAAACCCAATGTTTTGATTTTATCTCAAATTTTAAGCACTAAAATTCTTATTTGGATTAAATACTGCTCAATATTCAAGTTCAATATTTATGATTTTCATTGTCACCTCTTAATTCTAACTATGGTAGAGCATGCAACTTATTTTCTTCTAGGTTTTTCTTGATCCCAAATCAATTCTCATACCCAATTTAATATTTCATGCAATAAAAGCAATATAAAAACACTAAAAAACTAGGTTACCAGTGTTAGGGTCGTGTCGTCTGGCTCCTCCTCGGCTTCTTCAGCATGCATTACAAGCTCTTCCTGTAAGATCCAAAAATAAGACGACGTAATCCAACTGCATGCAAATTTAGGAAAAATGACAAATAGCTAATTAATTGATTTTAATTGCTAAATTGAATATGTTGATATGTTTATATGATTTTAGAGTAGTTTTCTACTTGAATGCATTAAAATGTATTTTTAAAGGTTATTCAAGTTGCGATCAAGGAACAGAGACCGAGGCTGAAAAATGGAAAATGTTTTTATTAAATAATTTTTTTAAATTATTTAAAAAGTTCAAGGGCTGAAATTGTTAAAATAAAAAATTCTAGGGTAATTAGATAATTTTTTTTAAAAAAAAGTTAAGGGGCAAATGCATTAATTTCGAAATATAAAGGGGGAAATTGCAATTATTCCTAAAATTATTAGGTTCCAATCACTAAATTTTGAAAATATTTGGAAAATAATGCTAGAAATTTCTTTAAGCTTCAACATGAATGAATTTAACGGTATATTCGTCGCAGGAAGGATATTCATACAAGGTGTAGCTACCTACGCATTGCTGGATTTGGGGAGCTACACACTCATTTATATCCGATACATTCATCAACCGACTAAATATTATACCTGAGGATATGGGATTGGGTTTCAAAGTTTCTATTCTTTCCGATGATCAAATGGTCACTACGAGTATTGTGAGAATCTGGAGCTTCGTTTACAAAAAGATGTGGTTCGGGCAGATCTTATTGTACTTCCGATGCTTGAATTTGACATTATACTCTGCATGGATTGGCTGACATCAAATGGTGCTTCGATAGATTTCTGGCAGAGGGCAATGTTTATTCGACCGTCTAGTGGAAAGTCTTTTATATTTGAGGCATCAAGGAACAAGCAAATGCCATACATTATCTCATGTATGTGTGCAAAGAAGCTTATTAAGATAGGATGCCAAGCTTATCTAGCATGTGTTACTTCAGCACATGTTCCCGACAGTCAGAAGCTAGAGGATGTTGACATTGTCAGATATTTTTCTAGCGTCTTTCCTGAGGACGTCTCTGGCATTCCACCGGACCGTGAGGTGGAATTTTCTATTGAGTTGATGCCAGGAACAATACCGATTTCTAAAGCACCCTACCGTCTAGTGCTCGTCGAAATGAAAGAATTAAAAGATCAAATCCAAGAATTATTAGACAAGGGCTGAATTCGCCCTAGCTGTTCTCCATGGGATACGCTAGTATTGTTTGTAAAGAAGAAAGATGGTAGTATGCGACTTTGCATCGACTATAGAGGGCTGAATAGGGTCACCATCAAGAATAAATATTCTTTGCCAAGAATTGAAGACCCATTTGATCGATTACAAGGAGCATCGATATTCTCAAAGATAGATCTTCGTTTTGGATACCATCGGCTGAAAGTGAAACAGGCGGATGTTCATAAGACAACGTTTAGAATTCGTTATGGGCATTATGAATTTATGGTCATGCGATTCGGTCTGACCAATGCGTCAGCGATCTTCATGGATCTCATGAATCGCGTATTTCAGCCGTATCTAGATCAATTCGTGATTGTTTTTATTGATGATATTCTTATATACTCGAAGAGCAAAGAAGAGCATAGTCAGCATTTGAGGACATCACTGCAACTATTGTAAGATAGGAAGTTGTATGCCAAATTCAGCAAGTGTGAGTTTTGGCTTGAGAAAATGGAGTTCTTAGGCCACATCATTTCTAGAGATGAAGGTGAGGTGGATCCAAGCAAAGTTGAAGTAGTGAAAGAATGGTTCGTACCGAAGAGCGTAACCGAGATATGTAGTTTCTTGGGACTAGCTGGTTATTATCGAAAGTTTATTCAAAGATTGTCATCTATTGCGGTACCCTTGACCGTCTTGACAAAGAAGAA
This sequence comes from Primulina huaijiensis, assembly GCF_012295235.1. NCBI lineage: Eukaryota > Viridiplantae > Streptophyta > Magnoliopsida > Lamiales > Gesneriaceae > Primulina > Primulina huaijiensis. Next base: position 12,301,330 of record NC_133319.1, read on the forward strand.
TGCAAAGTTCATATGGGGATTCGAGTGCCAAGAAAGTTTTGACAAGTTGAAGCAAGCTTTGATCTCAGCGCCAGTATTATCAATTCCATCGGGGCAAGGAGAGTATGTTCTGTATACAACGCTTCGAAACTTGGTTCGGGTGCAGTTCTGATGCAAAATGATTGAGTTATAGTCTATGCGTCGAGACTGTTGAAGGTTCACGAGAAAACTAACCCACTCATGATCTTGAGCTTGCAGCAGTGGTATTTGCACTGAATATTTGGAGACATTATTTATATGGGGAGAAGTGCAAGATTTTCACCGACCATAAATGTTTGAAATACTTCTTCACACAAAAAGAACTTAATATGAGGCAAATAAGATGACTAGAGTTGGTAAAAGACTATGACTGTAACATTAGTTACCATCCGGAAAAATCTAATGTAGTAGCAGACGCATTTAGTAGGAAGACAACAGTTATTATGCAATTATCGCTTCATAGACCTTTGTAGTCCGAAATACAGCGGTTTGAGCTTACAGTGTATGCTAGGGGCGATGCCCCTAATCTTGCCACTATGTCAATATAGTCGACTTCGAGAGATTGTTCGACTGCGTGGGATTCCCGTATCTATTGTTTCTGACAGAGATCCGAGATTTAAATCATCTTTCTGGAAGGGTCAGCATGCAGTGATGGAGACTAAATTATTATTCAGTACAACATTCTATCATCAAACCGATGGTCAGTCTGAGAGAGTAATTCAAATTTTGGAGGATATACTGCGAGCATGTGTGAACGATTTTCAAGGGATTTGGGAGTCCAAATTACCTCCAGTGGAGTTTACCTAAAATAATAGCTATCAATCATCAATAGGGATTGTAACGTCCCGAAAATTCGAAGGTCCACGTGAACCATATGGATGCAAGATTATTAAATTACTATAATATTTTAATTAGATTATTTTGGACGCATGAATGATATATTTTGAGTGAATAATGAGTAATTATGTAATTTTGCCCGATTCCATAATTTAAAGATTTTCAGGCAAATATCGGTGGTTGGCTGGGGACAGAGAACCGGAGACGATTAAGATTTTAAAGATTTAAAAGTTAAAATTTTATTTTTAGTTAAGAAAATATTATTTTAAATATTTTAAGAATTTTAGCATTGTTAAGGTAAAATTAAAATTAATTAGAAGGAGCAAGGAATTTTATGTATTTTATAAGGGGATTTTTGAAAATATGTATTTTTAAACATTTTTAATTTAAGCCTAATGATTTTATTAATCTTAATGGAACTAATTTATTAATTAAAAATTATGGTTGATTAAGCCCATTAATTAAGTGATTAAAGAAGGCTTTTATTATTTATTTTTTTTAAAGAAGAAGATGATAAATAAATAAGAGTCCTAGTCCTACACACATCTAAACACCTACACATACCGAAACACACACACACACAAATTCACGTGAACTCAAGGTGGAGGAAAACGTCCGAACCAAAGGGAATGCTTGCAAGGGAGATTTCAATTTTTTTCTCCTTCGTTCTTCGCTTTTCTTCCTCGTTCTTCCTTCCAACAACGACCATCCGACTCCCTTATATCCCAAGGTGGGTTTTTGGTGGGGTTTTGACAAGAGAAAAGGGTAGAAAAAAATATAAATCGTCCTCCGTTCGTCGCCGACTTTCACCGCTATGGTATTCATATTTCGAGCGTTTTAGACGCAAATGCACGTCTTAATTCTCTTTTTTCTCATCTATCACATCATATTACATGCTTTAATTATGTTTGCATGAAAAGCATGTGGGTTTGTATTTATTTTCGTATTTATGCCAACCTATGCTTAGAACATGTGTTTTTGAAACCAAAAACTCTTCATAATGATGCACAAAGAGGCTGCCATGGTAGGGGACCTTGAAGGGATGTGTTTCCACATGTTTGAGGACCCTTGGGAGCATGTTTAAAGGCTAGAAAATATAGGACACTATTATGAACGAAAATTGTATGTTTTAGAGTCCTAGGGTTTGGCTAAGGTGTGGTTGCTTTCCTAGGCGCATGCGGCTGCTAGCTACTGTCAAGGGCACGTCCCGTGGTCTCAAAATACTGAACCAGGGTCCTTGATGGGCTGCACAATGGCTGGAACAAGGGAGGACGGGATCCGCGCCTAGGAGGGTTGCGCAAGGAGTCCTAGGGTATGATTGAAGGGCTAGGCATGTTTGGGCTGGTAGGTTCGGTCCAGCAGCATGTCATGGGTTTGTTCTAGGTCCTAGGATGCTTGGGTAGAGGCTGGACATGGTGGTTAAGGGCTGGAGTCGAAATTAGCCTAGGTTCGAATCATATTAGGACTAGAATTCTTAGTGCAGAAAAATTCAGTAGCTTCCTAGACGTGTTCAAGGGACTTAATGGGCTTGATTTGGGTAGAATATGGTTTAATTAGGTGTTGTTAAATTTTAGTTCAATTTTAGTAAAATTTGGTTAAGTTTCGAGTCCATACTAGTCAAAACCGGGAGGTACGCATAAGTTTAAAAACGAATCGGGGAATCTATCAAAAAGCTAAGTTTTAAGCCTAAGGAATATTTATGGGAGTGTTTTAAGGTTATATGTTAAGTTTGGAATGATTTGGGATGTCGTTCCGAGGTCTAAGGATAAATACGAAAAATTATGCTACTAAGGGTAAAACGGTCATTTTACACCTAAAAATTAGTAAACGTCATGGCAGTGCTCTGATTGCTGTTTTATATATTAAAATTTTTATTTTAAATGTTTATGAATTTTTATGATTTAATACGAACATTTAAAAGATATGTTGCATGCTTGGTTTAAAAGAAAAATGATATTAATATGCATGATTTCATAAAGTGATGGAAATATGAAATGTTGAAGGATGTGAAGGGATTGTGACTAATACGAATACGATGATATGTTAATACGTAAGGCCAAGGCTCAGTTGACGGTTGAGAGTGTTGCTGATGTCCTCTCCGCCCAGTACTGTGGTTACATGTAGATGGATCCATCGCCTTCAATACGAATACAGAAGTCACAATCAACGATCTGAATTCAACGAATATGAATATCAATATGTATATGTTTATGATGGATATGAATATTTTGATGATAATATGAATATGTTTAAGTTATACATGTTTATGATAATGTTATTTTAATTACAAGTATTTTCACTGTTGTGTGTGATCTGTATACGCATTATGTTGTTATCAAGATTATAGAGTGTTGAGTCTTTAGACTCACTAGGTGTGATCAATGCAGGTGAGTTTGATGTTGATGGTAGGGGAGGTCTTGATGGGTAATCCGACCAGACTGAAGGTGCACATAACCCGAGGACCAGCGCTTCTAGTTTTCCACACTGACATTTATGATTTATGTTAAAGATTTTTACGACTTTTATTTATGCTTTTGAGAGATCTTTGAGAGGTTGATAGTATGAGCTATAATTTTCAAATAATGCTTTTAGATTTGGTAAAACGTTTTGAGAGGTTGATAATATGAGCTATACTTTTCAAATAATGCTTTTAGATTTGGTAAAACGTTGAATGATTTTATGCTTTAAACTATTTCCTTTGATTTTCAAATACTAGTTGGTTGTTTTATTTTAAAAATGGTGTCAACAATATTTTACGTGTATTGGTACGTTTCGGCCGAATTGATTAGTGAGTATTTTAGAAAAAAAAATTCTATTACTTTTTAAGCAAAACGAGTAGTGAACGTTTCAGGGATGGCTCCATACGAGGTACTGTTGCGACTTTGATTGTTGCACTCCCAAGAGCAAGTTGTCCACAAGTAGTATAATTCGATGACTTCGAATATCGTATCCACATGGAAGCTAAGGTAATTACAAGTCCACTACAATGTCTTTTTGTTTTGTTTTGTTTCTTTTAATTGTTTGAATCTTTAATTTATAATTTTTAATTGTTCAAATTTTTAATTTAAGTAGTTGAGATTAGAGGATCCACTTTTCATATTTTAATAAAGTTAAAATTAATGAACATTATTGAAATCCACTTAATAAAATGGTTCCAATATATTAATAATCATATTTATATTATGTTATATATTATTATTTTATATGTATATAATATATACCAAAACTTATAAATGTTGTCAAGTATTTATGTGCTATATATATTTGTAAACACTAAATCAAGGTTCCCACTTTAAATAGTTGATAATACCAAACTAAAATTTAAATGGTACCAAGAAATTAATATTATGATATATTCATATATAATAAATCAAGGTATCCACTTTAAATAGTTGGTAATATCAAACTAACATTTAAATGGTTCCAAAAATTTAGTGTAACATATAGCAACAATAAATCAAAACTCCCACATATAAGTAGGATATAATAATGCTTAAAAAATAAATATAACAGAAAATAAATAATGATTAAATAATATAAAACATAGATTATTACCTTTTAATAACCTTATTATCATACCAAGAGTTTCACCTTTTCATTTCAACTTTAGGAAGTTAGCTACTCATTATTCAAAGTATAAAACTTTGAATATGAAATTAACATGCTAATTATATTTAAATGAAGAAATAAAAGAAAAACAAAGAGAGAAATATTATGAACTCAATAGTTTATTCATTAAATGAGGGATATCTCAATACATTACAATGCACCCCTATTTATAGCCAAATTTGGGGAGACAACAACAAATAAAATATTATTTTTTTACACATAAGTCTTCATTGGTGTTCCAAAAAATTTTGTCATCATACACATCACTTTTGAAAATCTTCCCATCAGAATTTTCTTTTCCACATAAAACAAAACATGTAGATAATTGAGTTGTTTGAATTGTGATATTTTTTTTACCATTTGACCAAGTAATTTGAGAGATATGGTCAAAATACTGGAGTATGGTAAAAATGTAACTCATTTGGTAACTTTATTTGTTGGTTAATTTGATCCCAATTGTGAGAGGATTTTTATCTCATGCTTGTCACCAATATTGTAGATATTAAAATCAACTTTCTACATGTCCAAGAATCATCTTAATCTCATTTGCAACCCCAAAGTTATTCTTGTTTTATCGAACCTATAAAAATAGAAAAAACTTATAATTACACAACAACTTATATTTTATACAATTTATTATAAAACATATAATATTTAAACATTTAATAAAACAAAAACTATAAATTTATATTATAAAACATTTAATTAATGTATACTTTTTTTTATGTTTACCACACCCCAACCATCTTATTGCTAGTCCTTAGCAATTTAAGATTTAATAGCAATACAAAACATATGGATTAATTTAAAAAGAAATGTAATCGGAACTATCCAAATGTTTAAATTAAAGTTGAAAACTGTCAAAGTTATATCAAGATCATCATAATTATAATTTATGAAATAATTTGAGCTGATCAATTCAAAGCTTATTTTCAGGTAATTAAATGTACATGGCCTTCAGAAATTCCTAGTAAGAGTCTCAACTCCATATGCTCACATGTTAATAAATGTTTCAATTAATGTGAATGATTTCTATTATGGAGTTGGAATACAGATAAATACTCAGGAAAATGGTTTACAGAATACAGATAGACAAACGAGTCAAATTAATCAAAAGATAGGAAATCCATTGATTCAAAATCTAGTTATTCTTATTATATATATGTAGGACCGAGCGCTTGCCGCTTTACCAAAAGTTATAGCTGGTGGCAATGGTGCAACTCAAATATTTTAAACCGCACAGTAGCACAAGTACCACAGTTCGATCGCTCTACCCAGCAGGGACAATTATTGCACCCAACAATCTCCCTCACAATGATTGCACTCCTTGCAATCAATGGGAATCTAACCCGTGACCTTGGCTCTGATACCAATTGTAGGACCGAGCGCTTGTTGCTTTACCAAAAGCTGTAGCTGGTGGTAATGATGCCACTCAAATCTTTTAAACCGCACAGCAGCACAAGCACCACAGTTCGATCGTTATGCTAAGCAGGGATAATTATTGCACCCAACAATATATATTTTTTTCCTGATCTTTTTTTTCATAACATCATGGAATCAGACTAAGTTTATGCTCCTTGACCACATATTTATTTAATTTGTACAATATATTTCTCTCTTTCTATTTTTTCTTTTTTTTTATTAGAGATAATTGGGTCGTAGCATATAACTTTAAAATTACATAGATCTTCAACAACTTTTTTCTTTTTCTCTTTTTTTTCCACGAAATATCTATTTTTTTCCTTCAAAATAAGAACTCAAAATCTAAACAATATATAGCATCTCTAATGATCGATAAAAGCTCGAAAGCCGTTTTCTCAGTCCTCTCCACTCACTTACAAAATAAGTGTGAGTTTAAAATTTTAGGCACTCTTATAAGGTATAATGAAAGAGATATCACCTGAAATTTTATTGAAGATAACAAACTGAAACAAACACAAACCAATCCACGACTTTTGAATAAGTGATCCAACTTTCTTTTCTTACCGTTTGATTGCAACCAATTGATCTTTGTTATCATCGGATCGGGTTTATGGACAAAATCTTCCAAATCATCAATTAATTGGTCGGCAGTCGAAGCAGAGATGAGCATCCATCGTGAATTTTCTTAAATGAAATTATGTTCCACAGCTTTATCAAGAAATGTCAACAAACAGTCATAGTAATTATTGATATTCAACAAGCCCACAGGTTTATCATGGATATTAAGTTGTGCCCAAGAAACAGTGTGAAAAAATTTTCTAATGTACCAAAACCACCTGGTAGTTCGATAAAAGCATCAGAATTTTCAATCATTTTGGTGATTCTTTCATACATAGAAGAAACTTTTAATTCCTCCTCAATCGTAACAATTGTAATATTTTCTTCAGCTAAAGCTGTAGGAATAATACCCAAAACCTGATTACTTCAAAGATGAGAAGATGTTAAAATAGATCCCATTAATCCAATAATACCTCTCCCATATACCAAGTGAATTTTTCTCTCAGCCAATATCTTTCCAAGATTATTCGCTGCTTCTACAAACACTTCATTTTTTCCAGGACTCGACCAGCAAAATACACAAATATTTTTCAATGTTTGTGCAGAGGATCCAACCATGTTTTTTTGTAACGCTCTGACCCGATTTTTAAAAAAAATAACAGCGGAAATTAAAATTCTCTTTGAAGGGAGGAAGGATTTAAAATACATTACAATATATAAACAAAAGTATAAACACATGATCAATAAAATGATACAACAAAATACGAAATGTCATTTTGATCATGTATATCAAAATATCTTTCTTCCTTCCATCTTTCATACATATGACCTCGGCTCCAATCAACGTCCCGGCTCGTCACTCTTATCTGCATCACATGAATAACTGAAATGAGTATGAAACTCAGCAAGTGGAAATCTTACATAACAATGTACATATACCATACTCTGTAAAACGTGGCTTTGAAAACATTAAAATACCATCAACTCTGAAACACGAATATCATAAAATGAATAACAATAATGATGGTATTTCTCTTTTCTCTGTTGGATTGATATCTATATAGTATCTCTGTCTCTGTGCCTCTATCCCATCGATATGAATCGATAACTCTGAGGGATATCAGCCTATGGTCGTTGATCAACTTATTGCATGCAATCTCTGACTATGTATCTATCAATCCAATAAAACTTTTGAATTCTCTCTTTGGCATTAAAACAAACACTTTGAAGACTATCTTTTCTCTTGTATTCCCTTTGACATGGTTGAGACATAAAATGCCTCTAATATACAACAAGGTGTATTAATACATAGCATGAATCAAATGGAAGGGAATAACACTTTAAAACCATTGAAACACAATACATATATTATCATGTGAGCACAAGAAATGAAATTCCACTTACAACACTTGGAACCTTGAATCTACTCTCTTGGTACACAACCTACAACAATAAACCATGAATAGAACCATCAACAACCCAATAATCCAACAACCATACCATAGAATCCATAAAACCAACACAATCACAATCTTCATAATTTCCCCCAACATCAAAATCCAACAATAATTAAACCATAAGCTTANAGCTATGCCTTCGGCATCTCATCCAAAAATCTGAAACAGTAGACCACATGTGCGCTATATTTTGGAGCGCGGGTGCACTCTGGTCACCGTGGGTGCTCTAACTTTTGGAGTGCGGGTGCACTCTGGTTACTCTTCGCACAGCTTCTCCAAAGATTGCCTCCGAAACGCCGCTTCCCTTCATAATTTGGAAAAATGGTAAACTACAAAGTTGTAGCTCTATGTCGTTTCCTGAACCTCTCCAAATATCAGATCATTTGGAGGTCTGAGTAAAACGTTATGCTAAATCTCCCAACATGTGTCACTGGAGGAACGTCGAAATACACGACCCACTTCGGGGCACTTTTGGCTTACCTTCCACAATGATTTGAACAAAACTCAAAATAAGATAGTTACACCTCTATGTCTTATCTAACCACACCAATTGGCCTCATACCAATTGGCTCAACATACAAATTATCATGAATTTAATCGCAACAACACTATTGTATCACCACACATCATCTATAACCACAATACTATAAATCATAAATCTTAACTCTTAACATCAAAACTATACTTAAACTTAACCAAGGAGTCAATAAACATACGAAATCTTAAACCGTACCGATCACCAGGCTTGGATATTACATTTTTACTTTATTTTTGTTCTGCGAAAATAGAACGAAAGATGAGAGATTTTATAGGGGTAGGGGTAATATGTTATCATGACAAAACTATGGGTCACATCTGTAAGAGAATAAACAGTAAAAAAAATAATGACAGACATGCATATAGACAGTAGTGTGATTGTGGGTCACAATTTTCCTCTGGTTTTACGTCCAGAAACGGCTTCAACGCCTTCTATGAGTCGATGATATGCTTCCTATACAATTTTCTTATAAATTGGCAAACATGGTCTTTTTTCGTCGGATTCTCAAGACTATTATGATGACGCTCATCTTGGAATTGTTTCCATAAACGGAGAAGTTCAATATGAACGTGTCCACTAGAATGCGTCTCAAGAGTCAATAAGATGTTATCTAAAGACTCCTTACTCAGCCCATTCTTAATGAAACCAATTTTATTTTCTCTGTTATTGGAAACACATCCCAAAGATCTGCATCGTTTGTCACAAGTCCATCTTGCACACTTATGACAAACCTCTAACCTTTTGGCCTTCGTTTTTCGCATATGTTCTTTTTCTTAATCCAGGCAAATACCGAATGAGCAATGATTGTGGAACTTCTCCTCCTAATCGGACCTTTGCTTTTGTTACAATACAAATATCTTCTGGAATTCTTTTTTGCATTAGCAATCTCAATCTTTCACACCTACCTGCATAAATTTGTCTTAGAACATTTTTAGAAACAGAGGGAAAATATTTACAAATTTTTGTGAGAATTTCATCCATTTTGAAAAGAAAAGAAATGATTTTTTTATTTTTGTATCAGTAATTGTGGGAAACTGATTTAACCGACTATGAGACTCACGGAATATCGTTATCCGCCAATAAAAAGATTAAGGAAACTTCAAATAAAAACAAACAAAAATAAATGCAACACAAAAACTCAAGGATCGGAAAGAGAAATAAACTCTTCTTGAAAGATTTCATTTTCTAAAAATAGTTTAAGTCTTTGTCCATTTACTTTAAAAACATCACCATTTTTATGATTTTCAATGTCCACAGCTCCATTAGGATACACATGTTTTACAATATATGGGCATGTCCATCTTGATCGTAATTTTTCTGGGAATATGTGAAGTCGAGAATTATAAAGCAAAACTTTTTACCAATCTCAAATAATTTTCTAAGAATTGTTCTATCATGAAATGATTTGATTTTTGCTTTATAAATCCTTGAATTCTCATACGCGTCATTTCTGACTTCATCAAGTTCATCAAGTTGCAATTTGCGTAATTTGCTGGCATCATCCATGCTTGAATTAAATGTTTTGATTGCCCAATAAGCTTTATGTTCCAATTCAACCGGCAAATGACAATTTTTTCCTTAAACCAACCTATAGAGAGACATATTCAATGATGTTTTAAAAGTTGTTTGATATGCCCAAAGTGCATCATTAAGCTGTAGAAACCAATATTTTCTATTTGGGTTAACAGGTTTTTCCAAAATTTGCTTTATCTCCTTATTAGCTAATTCAACTTGTCCATTTGTTTGAGGATGATAAGAAGTAGTTACTTTGTGAGTAATACCATATTTTTTCATTAATGAAGCGAATGGTTTATTAACAAAGCAAAACTTTTTTACCAATCTCAAATAATTTTCTAAGAATTGTTCTATCATGAAATTATTTGATTTTTGCTTTATAAATCCTTGAATTCTCATACGCGTCATTTCTGACTTCATCAAGTTTTCCAAGTTGCAATTTGCGTAATTTGCTGGCATCATCCATGCCTGAATTAAATGTTTTGATTGCCCAATAAGCTTTATGTTCCAATTCAACCGGCAAATGACAATTTTTTCCTTAAACCAACCTATAGAGAGACATATTCAATGATGTTTTAAAAGCTGTTTGATATGCCCAAAGTACATCATTAAGCTGTAGAAACCAATATTTTCTATTTGGGTTAACAGTTTTTTCCAAAATTTGCTTTATCTCCTTATTAGCTAATTCAACTTGTCCATTTGTTTGAGGAGGATAAGAAGTAGTTACTTTGCGAGTAATACCATATTTTTTCATTAATGAAGCAAATGGTTTATTAACAAAGTGAGTTCCCCCATCACTTATCATAGCTCGAGGAATTCCAAATCTACAAAAAATATTTTCTTTCAAAAATTTGATGACGATTTTATGATAATTTATTCGACTTTGAATTGCCTCTATCCATTTGGAAATATAATCAACTGCAACTAAAATATACAAGCATCCAAACAACGGTGAAAAAGGTCTCATAAAATCGATTCCCCAACAGTCAAAGATTTCAATTTCAATAATATGATTCAAAGGCATCATGTTTTTTTTTTTTTGAAATCGCACCTAATTTTTGACAATTTTCATAGATCTTACAGATTTCTGGGTGTCTTTAAATAAAGTGGGTCAATAAAATCCACACTGCAAGATTTGTGCAGCCGTTTTCTTTGAAGAAAAATGTCCTCCGCATGCTTCTGAAAGACAAAATTTAATGACACTACTTACCTCATTGTCGGGTATGCAATGTCAAAAAATTTGATCTGGACAATATATGAACAAATACGGATCATCCCAATAAATTTTTTTACCTCATTCAAAAATTTTCTCTTACCTTGGGAACTCCATTGCGGTAGCATTTTTCCTGTCACAAGATAATTTACTATGTTAGCAAACCAATGTGTAGTAGTAACTGAAAATAGATGTTCATTAGGAAAATTATCATCAATTGGTGGCATTTCACAAGATGATCCTGTTGCTAGTCTCGATAAATGATCAGCTACGACATTCTCGGTTAATTATTTATCTTTGATCACATTTTCAAATTCTTGGAGCAACAAAATCCATGTTATCAGTCGTGGCTTTGCATCCTGTTTGGTCAATAAATATCTAATAGCAGAATGATCAGTAAACACAATAGTCGTTGAGCCAATCAAATAAGAATGAAATTTATCTAATGCAAATATTACAGCAAGTAGTTCTTTTTCAGTTGTGGAGTAATTCATTTGAGCATTGTTAAAAGTTCTACTTGCATAATATATCACATATGGCTTACCGTTTCTTCTTTGACCCAATACTGCACCGACTGCATAATCACTCGCGTCGCACATGATTTCAAATGGTAAAGACCAATCAGGAGGTTGCATGATAGGAGCTGATGTTAAATGTCGAATGATTTTATCAAAAGCATTTTGACATTCTTGAGTCCACTCAAATGCAGTGTCTTTTTTTAAGAGGTTACAAATGGGTTTAAAGATTAAACTAAAGTCCTTTATAAACCTACTATAAAATCCAGCTCGTCCAAAAATGAGCGAATTTCTTTAATGGTTTTTGGATGAGGTAAATTGGTAATAACATCAACTTTTGCTTTATCAACTTCAATTCCATGAGATGACACAACATGTCCCAAAATAATCTTAGAAGTAATCATGTAATGACATTTTTTCCAATTTAAAATAAGACCTTTTTCCTCGCATATTTTTAAAAAATTTTCCAAATTTTCAAGACAATTATCAAATGTATTCCCAAAAACAGTTAAATCATCCATGGAAATCTCCAAACAATTTTCAACCATGTCGCTAAAAATGCTTAGCATGCATCTTTGAAATGTTGTTGGGGCATTGCATAAACCAAATTGCATCTTTCTGAATGCAAAAGTTCCAAAAGGACATGTGAAGGTAGTTTTATCTTGATCTTCGAGTGCAATGTGAATTTGATAATAGCCTGAATATCCATCAAGAAAGCAGCAGTAGGGATGACTTGCTACTCTTTCTAAAATTTGATCCAAAAATGGTAATGGAAAATGATCTTTTCTAGTGGCGTCATTTAATTTTCTATAATCAATACACATGCGCCAAATAGATGGGACTCGACTTGTTAACAATTCAGGTTTTTCATTTTTTTTTATCACTGTGATGCCAGATATTTTGGGAACTACTTGTGTTGGGCTTACCCACTTACTATTAGAAATATGGTAGATAATCCCAATATCAAGTAGTTTGAGAACTTCACTTTTCACAACATCTTTCATGTGCGGATTTAATCTCCTTTGTGGTTGTTGAGTTGTTTTAACATTTTCTTATAAGTGAATTTTGTGAGTGTAAATTAGTGGATTAATGTCATTGAGATCTTTTAGTGTCCAACCAATTGTATTTTTATGTCTTTTAAGCATATCAACTAATTTACCTTCTTGATCACTTGCTAGTTTGGAAGAAATTACCACCGGATATGTTTCATTTTCTCGAAGAAATGCATACTTCAATTCTTCTGGCAAGGGTTTTAACTCCAATATGGGTGGTTCATATTTGTTCTTATATTTTGCCTCAAATTCTTTCTTTGATCCTAGTAACGAGTGATACCTGATAAAATTATCAATTTCAATATTTTCTTTAACAGTATCAATTGAACAAATATCTAATTGGTCACGAGTACTCCCTTCTTGAATGTTTTCTTCCACAAGAGTTTCAATAAGATTTTCATCTTCACCTTCATCTCCTTTGTCATATGGTTGCTTACAAAGATTAAAAACTTTAAGCTCCAAGGTCATGTTACCAAATGACAACTTCATTATTCCATTTCTGCAATTTATTAGAGCATTAGAAGTTGCTAAAAATAGACGAACCAAAATTACATGAATTGCATTACAAGCTTCGATAGGTTGTGTATCTAAAACTATGAAATCGACAGATTATACAAAGTTATCAACTTGGACCAACACGTCTTCTACCATACCTCTTGGCACTTTAACAGATCTATCGGCAAGTAAAAGTGTTACCAAAGTATATTTTAACTCGCCTAGATTGAGTTCTTGATAAAATGAATATGGAAGTAAATTCACACTAGCTACAAGATCAAGCAAGGTTTTTTTTTAATCTTTCGTTCTCCAATAATACATGAAATAGTAGGACAATCAGGGTCTTTGTATTTCAAAGTATTATTATTTTTAATGATTGCACTTACTTGTTCGGCTAAAAATGCTTTCTTCTTCACATTCAATTTTCTTTTCACAGTGCACAAGTCTTTCAAAAAATTGGCATATGATGGTACCTGCTTTATTGCATCTAATAAAGAAATATTTACTTCTACTTTTTTAAAAATATCATATAAATCATAATTCAAATTTGATTTTTTTGTATTTTTCAATGCATGAGGGAATGGTCGTGGCACTATCTGTTGAATCTCCTCTTCGCAAGTTATGGGTTCCACTTCCTTACCCTTTGGAGTTGATTTATCATCATCTTCACAAGGTTCAAGAATGGATTTTTTCACGACCTTACCACTGCGAAGGGTAATAACAGTTTTTACCTGATCCATCGGTTGAGTTATAGAAGTTCCAATTTGTGAATGATGATCCTTGGGATTAGGCTGTGGTTGTGAAGGAAATTTACCTTTTTCATGAACATTAAGTGCAAATGCGAATTTAGCAAGAGTATCTTTCAAATCTGTCATGGTTTGAGCAGTTTGAGTATTGATAAACTCTTGCTTTGCAATGAAAAAATTCAATGTATCTTCCAAATTTCTTTTAGGTGGAGGAACATAAGATGCATAATTTTAAAATTTTGTTGATTTTGGAAATGTGGTTGTGAATATTGTGCAACATTATCATTCCTCCAACTAAAATTTGGATGATTTCGTCAACCTGGATTGTAACTTTGAGAAAATGATTCAAAATTTGGCCTTTTGAAATTGTTCAAACATTGGCTTGTTCATGGAGACATTCTTTAAAAGAGAGCAAAGTGGGACAATCTTTTGTAGAATAATCACTTGTATCACAAATGTGACACAATTTCATGAACAGATTTTAATTGAGCATTCTTTTTCAATTCAAGTGCCTCAACTCTTCTTGCCAAAGAGGTAAATCTGGCTTGAAAATCATGTTCATCCTTTACGGTGTACATACCTCCACCAGATGTGGGAGATTGAATCTTGTTTCATGGTTCGATTGTACCTATAGTGTCCCAATTTTGAGCATTTTCAACTAATGAATCAAGATACTCAATTTCCTCGTTTGGATCTTTATCTTCAAATGTCCCATTACACATAAATTCAACAATTTGTCTATCTTTAGGTGTTAAGCCTTCATAAAATTGAGAAACAACTCTCCAAATTTAAAAACCATGATGTGGACAAAGATTAAGCAATTCTTTATATCTATCCCAGAACTGATAAAAAGTTTATCCTTGTTTTTGAGTGAAAGTGATGATTTGCCTTTTAAAAGAATTTGTTCTATAAGATGGAAAAACTTTTTCAAAAATTCTTGTTGCAATTCATCCCAAGTTCGAATTGATCCCTATCTATGATTTTGTAGTCAAGTTTTAGCTTTATCTTTTAAAGAAAAAGGAAACAGCTTAAGTCGAATGGTGTTCATGCTATAATTTAGATCATTATATGTGTTGCACACTTCTTCAAACTCACGTAAATGCATGTATGGATTTTCAGAATCTAAGCCATGAAAATTGGGTAAAAGTTGGATAATACCAGGCTTAAAATTGAAATGAGATGCATCAGGGGAAAAACTAGACATGAAGGTGCACTAGTACGTGTAGGATTCATGTGATCTCTAAGTGTTCTTCGTCTATCATGATCCTGTTGAGATTGAATTTCATCTTCATTTTTTTGGATGGGTTCTTTCGCCATGTTTTGTGAAAATAAAGGGTTATTTCGAATGAGTCTACCAATAAGTGTACGTTACCAAATGCTCATGCAAAAGAAAAATAAGAAAAACACACAAAATCAATAAAAATTCAAAGAAAGAAAATAAACTATAAACAAAATTAAATATACTTGAAATTAAATTATACTTCCCCGGCAACGGCGCCAAAAACTTGATGCGACTTTGATTGTTGCACTCCCAAGAGCAGGTTGTCCACAAGTAGTATAATTCGATGAGTCCGAATATCGTATCCACAGGGAAACTAAGGTAATTACAAGTCCACTACAATGTCCTTTTGTTTTGTTTTGTTTTTTTTTTCTTTTAATTGTTTGAATCTTAATTGATAATTTTTAATTGCTCAAATTTTTAATTTAAGTAGTTGAGATTAGAGGATCCACTCTTGATATTTTAATAAAGTTAAAATTAATGAACATTATTGAAATCGACTTAATAAAATGGTTCCAATATATTAAATAATCATATTTATATTATGTTATATTATTATCTTATAAGTATATAATATATACCAAAACTTATAAATGTTGTCAAGTATTTATTGAGCTATATATATATTTGTAAACACTAAATCCATGTTCACATTTTAAATAGTTGGTAATACCAAACTAACATTTAAATAGTACCAAGAAATTAATATTATGATATATTCATATATAATAAATCAATGCATCCAATTTATATGGTTGGTATTACCAAACTAACATTTATATGGTTCCAAGAATTTAGTGTAACATATAACAACAATAAATCAAAACTTCCACTTATAAGTAGGATTTAATAATGCTTAAAGAAATAAATATAACATAAAAAATAAATAATGATTAAATAATATAAAACATAGATTATTACCTTTTAATAATGTTATTATCATACCAAGAGTTTCACTTTTTCATCTCAACTTTGGGAAGTTAGCTACTCATTATTCAAAGTATAAAACTTTGAATATGAAATTAACATGCTAATTATATTTAAATGAAGAAATAAAAGAAAAACAAAGAGAGAAATATTATGAACTCAAGAGTTTGTTCATAAAATGAGGGATATCTCAGTATATTACAATGCACCCCTATTTATAGCCAAATTTGGGGAGGCAACCACAAATAAAATATTATTTTTTTTACACATAAGTCTTCATTGGTGTTCCAAGAAATTTTGTCATCATACACATCACTTTGAAAAATATTCTCATCCGAATTTTCTTTTCCACATAAAACAAAACATGTAAATAATTGAGTTGTTTGAATTGTGGTATTTTTTTTACCATTTGACCAAGTAATTTGACAGATATGATCAAAATGATAGAGCATGGTAAAATTGTCACTCTTTTTGTAACTTTATTTGTTACTTAATTTGATCCCAATTTTGAGAGGATTTTTATCTCATGCTTGCCATTAATATTGTAGATATTAACATCAAATTTCTACAGGTCCAAAAATCATCTTAATCTCATTTGCAACGCAAAGGTTATTCTTGTTTTGTCGAACCTGTAAAAATAGTAAAAACTTATAATTACACAACAACTTATATTTTATACAATTTATTATAAAACATATAATATTTAAACATTTAATAAAACAAAAACTATAAATTTATATTATAAAACATTTAATTAATGTATGTTTATCAGGCACTATATGGGAGGAAATGTAGATCACCCATACATTGGGACGAGGTTGGAGAACGAGGAGAGTTTGGACCGGAATTGATCAAGCACACCTTCGAGTTAGTGGTCAAGATCGAGGTAATATGAATACTGCACAAAGTCGACAGAAAAGCTATGCCGATAAGTGTCGAAGGGGGTTAGAGCTTGCCGTAGGTGATCAATATGTGATTGTAAAACTAGCACCTATGAAGGGTGTTATAAGATTTGGCAAGAAATGAAAGCTCAGTCAGAAATACATTGGACCATTTGAGATTTTGGAAAAGGTTGGGACACTAGCCTATAGAGTGGCATTATCACCGATGCTAGCCGGAGTGCATAATGTGTTCCACATCTCGATGCTGCGAAAGTACATGTCGAATCCTTCATATGACTAAATTATGAGCCTCTGCAGTTGACTCCAAATATGTCACATGAAGAGAGACCTACGCAAATCCTAGGAAGACAAGAAAGAAGACTACGAAACAAGGTTATTCCAATGGTCAAAGTCAAGTGGCTAAATCACTTGAAAAGAAGAAGCTACTTGGGAAACCGAGAGGTACATGAGGAGTCACTACCAGGAGTTATTCAGTAAGTTCTAATTTCGAGGACGAAATTTTATTTTAGGGAGGGAGGAATTGTAAGGTCCAAAATTTAAAATGACGTAATCCAACTGCATGAGAATCTAGGGAAAATGAGAAATAATTAATTAAATGATTTTAATTGCCTAATTAATTATGTTTGATATATTTATATGGTCATGAAGTATTTTTCTACATGAATGCATGTAAACTGTATTTTTAAAAGTTATTCGAGATGCGATTGAGGAACAGAGACCGATGGCTGAAAAATGAAAAATATTTTTATTAAATATTTGTTTTTAATTATTTAAAATAAGGTTGATGCTTTATGATATTTTTTAAGATCAGGAGTTTTGAGGTGATTTTATACAATGAGACGTAAATTTTAACGGTATTCGATTTTCGACTAAAATATGAACTTTTTGACAACTCGGCTAATAATTTCACGAACTTTTATAAACGGAATATTTTAAATATACACTAATATGATTAATGGGACTTGTATATCATACTAATGGGCCCAATCTTAATCTATACCTTTTAATTAAAATAAATAAGCCCAAAACCCCATCCCAAAACCCTTAAAGTACACGCTCCCTTCCCCTAAACCACACAAACTCTTTTCCTCCCCTCAAAATACACGCACACATGTAAGATCAGCATAAAGGAAGCATTGGTTTTCTTAGGAAAAATTCTGCCAAGGTTTTACGTCGTCGTTCTTCGCATCATCGATTCGTTTTCGAGCGTAAATTACGCAAAGACATGTCATAATCTTTATTTTCTCATCTATAACATCCTAATATGTGTTTGCTTATTGTTTGCATGAAAAACATGATTTATTTTTGAATATTTTCTTTTATGCACTAATATGTGAATAAGGTATGATTTTATGTTCCAAAACTTGATGTATTATTGCATGAAGGGGATACCATCATAGGAACACCAAAAGGGAAGATTTTAAGGGTGTTTAAACTTCCCTAGGCCATGGTTTATAGGCTGCACAAGAACAGAAACCGAGTTTGATCGAATCGAAGCATGTTGATGCACTAAGGTCTCGGTTAGGGGGTAACCAGGGCATGGCCCGACTAGGGCTTGACCAGGGCTTGGGCCAGGCATGGTTGAGTGTGAGGAAGAGTCCTATACACGCTAAGACTCGAGCACAGCGGCTGGGAAGGGGTCCAAGCTAGCTAGGACTCTTCCCGAGCCAAAACGGGAGAGGCTGTTGTGCGTAAGGGTTTGTGGCTCGGCCTGGGTAGTCAAGGCTGGTCTAGGCTAGGTCACAGAGAGGTCCAGAGATGGTCCATAGGGTGAGGGCTCGGGTAGTGGCTTGGGCGAGGAATCCTAGGGGTGTTAGGAGTCCTAGGCGTAACATGAAAGACTCGCACAACTTCTTGTTCACGTGCAAGAGGATTACAGGGGGTTAGGGGCTTGTTCAAGGGGTCATGGTTGGCCAGTAGGATCCCTAGGTGGTCTGGCAAGGGCTCGGCTCGAGGTGGCTCGGGCATGGCTCGAAGAAAATGAGAGATGGCTCGAGGGAGAGGTTAGGGTTCGATTCTTAGGGTTTAATGGTAAAAAAGGTTCAAACATGGTTCACGGGGTCAAATCATGGTTCACGAGGGTAATTTAAGTATAAAAAGTCTATGTTTAAAATTAGGGAGAGGTTAGGGTTCGATTCTTAGGGTTTAATGGTAAAAAGGGTTCGAACATGGTTCACGGGGGTCGAATCATGGTTCACGGGGGTAATTTAAGTATAAAAAGTCTATGTTTAAAATTTGGAAATTTAATAAGAAAGTTTGAATTAATTCGGGAATTAAACGCTCTACAAATTAATAATTACGAAATAAATAGAAAGCCTCGAATTTAAGCTAGATAAAAATATAAGAAAATTAATGCAAGCTTAAATAATTAATTGGCATGGTCTAGTGTCACGAAAGGAAGAAAAAGTCAAAATCGAGAAATTTTACGTCTAGGGGTAAAACGGTCGTTTTACACTGAAAAATGGTTAGACGGCATGGCAGTGCCCCGAATGTTGTAATATATGATAAAATGCTTATTTTGAATGTTTAAGAAATTTTATGATAAAATGTTAAAGTTAAAAGATATGTTGCATGCTTGGTTTAAAAAAGAAAAATGATATTTATATGCATGATTTTTATAAGTGATGAAAATATGAAACGTAGGAGGATGTGAAGTAATTGTGACTATTATGATGATATGATTTGGGATATCGTGAGAGAAAAGGCCCCATAAGGAGCTCATTTACGGGAGAAAGTCCTAGAGGGAGCCCGTCTATGGGAGAAGGCCCCAATGGGAGCCCGACGATCGTATTTCCATATGATGATGATAGGCCAAGGCTCAGTTGACGGGTGAGAGTGTCGCTGATATCCCCGTCGCCCAGTACTATGGTTATATGTAGATTGATCCATCGACCTTATGATGAAATGAAAGTCATAATTAACGATCTGAATTCAATAAAAGGAAAATGTATATGCTTATGATGAAAAGGAAAATGTTTATGATGAAATGATATATGATATGAAATGATGAAAGGAAAATGTTTATGTTTATGCATGTTCATGAAAAGTTATTTTAAGTAAAAGTATTTTCACTGTTGCATGCGATTGTATATATATTACTTGTTATCAAGATGATGGTTTGCTGAGTCATTAGACTCATTAGGTGGGATGGGTGCAGGTGAGCATGATATTAATGTTGATGGAGGTTTCGATGGTTGATTTTGCTAGACTGAAGATGCACACAACTCGGGGACCAGCGCTATATTTTCCGCATTATGATTATGATTTACATTTAAGTTTACGTTAAAGATTTTTACGATTTTTATATGATTTTGAGTGGTTTTGGAGAGGATGTTAGAGGAAAGATGATTTTGAAATATTGCTGAGTTTAGGTTTGGTAAAACGTTTGACGATTTTATATTTTGAATTATTTCTTTTGAATTTTCAAATATAGTTGGTTGTTTTATTTTTAAAATGGTGCAATGTAATTTAAAGTATATATGTATGTATCGCCCAAGTGTAGTAGAAAAAAAAATCTTTAGTATTTTTTTTAGAAAAACAAGTAGTGGACGTTTTATAGTGAGTCTAAAGACTCAACACACATGTAATGATAATACCAAATACACATACATACAGACGACAGTGAAAAGTACCGTAGTAAAAATACAATTCATGTTCTTAAAAAGTCGTATGCATAATCATGACCTGAAAAAGCATAAATATTTACATAACATATAACATCATATCAACATATACGTGTTCATTTTCTTAATTTGAATTATGTTCATTAGTTGTGACTTTCGTATCATCATGTCAGACGATGGATTCATCTACGTGTAACCGAGGTACCCGACGGTGAGGACGTCAGCGATAACATTATCCGTCCACTGAGCTCTGGCCATTCATGTCATCGTGTCATCGTGTTAGTCACGACCAAATCTCATCCTTCAAAACATGACATCATATTCGTCACTTAATAAAATCATGCGTATACGTAAATTTTTCTTAAAGTCAAGCATGCAACGTATTTTCATAATTATGTAAAAATCATATACATGATACATAAACATTAAAAACATGATAAATTTGTGCTCAGGACGATGCCAGGACTAAAAACTCAACTCGGGTGCAAAATGACCATTTTGCCCCTGGGAACCCGAAATGACCCTTTTACCCCTGGACCTCTAAATTTCGACCCGAAGCTTACCAAACTCCTCAAAACATAATTAAAATTATTTCTTAGACGTAAACTCGAGCCCGATTTAAAACTTAATCGATTCGTTTTAATACTTGGACAGGGTCTCGGTTTTAACTCGAATCAATATGAAACTTAATGAAATTGTTCCCAACTCAATTCATGACTTAACTCTACTAGACCAGCCCCTAAACCAACAATTCTAGACCCCGTATGACCCCCAAACCCTTGCTGAAAGTTGCTGGAAAAATCTGCAAGTTACAACTTGAAACCCTAGACGCACCACACCACCTTCCATATTTTCGATCCTAGCCTACACCAAACGGGACCAGCCATGCACCAGCCCCTCCTAGCCCACCTTAGGACCCTACTGGACCTACTTGACTCACGGCCACAGCCCCATGCAAGCTGCTACATGCCTACGCTCGCTAGTCACCAAAGAAGTACCACCTGCGGCCAACCTCTACTCCACGACTCCAAGTGGCTCTAAAGACAAGACCAGCAGCGTGCAGGCCACTCTAGGCCATGACTCAGACCCACCAGGGTCTAGTCCACGGCTTGGAACAGCCCCTCATGCCATCGGCTTCACCCAATCTCTTGATCTACCCAAAGCCGTGACAATACCTCAACAACACACCGATCGGCCCTCCTCTTATCTCGACTAAACCTCAACTCCAGCATAATGATACAACCTTACCACCGAGAAAAGCCCTTAGAATGCACAAAAACGGCATCCCCCTTGCACAACTACAAGAACACGTGAGTTGTTAACAAGAGGAATGCATTTACATGTCAAATTATTGCCTGAAAACGTAAGTCCATGGTAGATCAAAAGATTGTCATGAATTTACATATATTTCAGCATATTTATGGCATGAATGAGGAGAAAACAAAATACAAGTGTGCTTTGATGTGTAGATGCTCAAAAACTCGAAGAAACGCGCATCGGGGAAGCACCGGAGGAGCGGGGAGAAGACTTGCTTGGAAGAAAAATGGAGGAAACGTTTTTGCTGCTGGTTTTTTTTTTCTTTTTTACATGAAAGGGCTGCTGATGGAGAGGGGAGGGCGGCTGCTAGGTTAGGGGATTCTTAGGGTTAAATAAATTAGGTTTAGGTTAAGTTAATAACACCTTAATGGGCCCCAAATAAAATTTTAAGAGGATTAATAGGCTTTGAGTTCATTTAACATTAAAACAAACCCAACAAGTCCAATAATACTCCCGAAAAATATTTCGTTTTAGTACGTTTTTGAAAACATTGCCCGAGCCTTCAAAAAAAGCTAGAAATTTGTCAACAACAAATAGCATTGGCTGCATTTCAAGAGGAGAATAAAATTTTGTACATGGATCTGACCACAATTGGTGATCCAGAAATGCGTCAAATGGTTCAAAATGAAAGAGCAAGAATTATGCAGAAAAGAGAGGAAGAACGTCGACAACGTGAAGGTAACACATTTGGAAAATTTTTTGGTGATTTTGGAGGATCTGGATCTGGATCAGGACCTGATTTTCCAGATTATTGATAATTTAGTTAGTTCTCTTTTATTATCCTTGCACTTAAATTAAATGTATTTG
The DNA here is from genome assembly GCF_012295235.1 of Primulina huaijiensis. Classification (NCBI taxonomy): domain Eukaryota; kingdom Viridiplantae; phylum Streptophyta; class Magnoliopsida; order Lamiales; family Gesneriaceae; genus Primulina; species Primulina huaijiensis. The sequence continues at coordinate 12,324,160 of NC_133319.1, forward strand.
ATTTCGTTTTTTTATTTTAATCGTGTGTTTGAATGTTTAAATATTATTCAATAAATTTGTGTATTCGATTATGTTATTTACAGTAATGATTTACATCAACCTTTCAATTTATAGATTAATATGTTAATCAAATAAATTTCAATTATTAATACTAACAAAATATTTTTTATTTAATATATTAATTAAATGCTTTTAAATCATTTAAAATATATTAAAGAATTCATATATTATTAAATATATTATTTATTAAATTAATCATAATTTAAAAATAATAAAAAAGTAAATAAAAAATTCTAAAAAAAAAATACAACACCCTGCGTCAATTTGACGTCAGGAGGTGTAGGACAGCAAAATAGGGTGAAATATTATTTTCAATTCTCGGTTGGAGATGCCCTACGACGTAAAGTATAACTGTCCAAATTAAGAGAAATTTTTTTATACATTTCGCAATCTAAACCCAATTTATCCACTGGAGAATATATAAATACAGTTGGCGTGAGTCGGTATGTTAGCATCGTCTAGACGTTTTAGGAACAAGAGAGAATATCCACATTAATGGAGGAGGATACCACCGCCGCGGCCACCACCACGAAGAATAATCGGAAAGAGTTGATACGATTGGAGAGAGAATCCGTCATTCCAATTCTCAAGCCCAAGCTCATCGTTCACTTGTCCAACCTCATTCGTATGCATAGATTTTGTCCTCCTTTTTGTTGTAATCTCTTCAATTGATGTGAACCGTGTTGCGATGAAAATGCTGTTCTAATTAAGATAATTCGGCCGCTTTGTTTCGACAATTGCTTGCAGAACATAGTGCTGATCGTGCCGAGTTTTTGAAACTCTGCAAGAGAGTTGAATACACGATTCGAGCTTGGTACCTCTTACAGTTCGAGGATCTTATGGTGATTTCCTTCGAACTTCTTTATTTTTTCGCTGCTGATTATACGGACGTTATCATGCTTTTCTTCTTCTTCTGGCTTACGTTCAATAATTTGTTTATATGCTTATTCTTTGCTTACAGCAACTCTACTCCCTCTTTGATCCTTTACACGGTTCCAAAAAATTGGAGCAGCAGAACTTAGCTAAGGATGAAATTGACATTCTTGAACAGAATTTTTTGACCTATTTATTCCAGGTAACGTGGTGTCATGCCAACAGATATGAGCCTTCGGTAGAGGCTTTCTGATTCTGAAAGTCTGAAACTTTGTCATCATGGTCATATATTAGATTCCACGAAAAAATCCTATGTCCACTATATCTGCCTATGATTTTGCTGCAGACCACAATCCATTACCCGGTCTCAGATATTATTTTCTAGTCAGGAGTTTCCTTTACAGTTAGGACTATGTTTATACTCCCCAGCGATTCTGCCCATCCTTGAGGTGGAGGGGGAATGGGAAAGGGGAAATAAAATCGTGGAACAACCATTCTATTTTTGATGTCTACTTGATTCCTTTTTCTGCAGGTTAACTGCAATTTATTTGATCATGCAGGTTATGGAAAAGAGCAATTTTAAGATAGCCACTGACGAGGAGATTGATGTTGCACAGTCAGGGCAATATCTTCTCAATCTTCCCATTACGGTCGATGAATCTAAGGTAATGCGCAAAAATAAGATTTATCCATTCACATGCATATACAATAGCGTGTTTGTTCATGGTACAATTTTTTCTGAATGTAGCTTGATAGAAAGCTTTTGAAGAGTTTTTTTGAAGCACATCCTCATCAAAACCTCCCAAACTTCGCAGATAAGGTCTATATCTCTCTTTCTGTGTGTGTGGCATCTTTAATTTTAATATCACTTTCAGATTTTTTTAGATGAATATAATTTTGATCCTTGTATAATCTTTGACTCAGGAGAACCAATTTGCCATATTCCTTAAATTTTAGTATTTCTATTACTATTCTTGATCTGTTCACACACATAAATATTTTGTTAAGTAAAGGAGTGATAAATATCAGATTACATAAAATCTTCAATCGTATCTCATAATGAATAAAATGTTCAAATTATATAAATGCAACTGACTAAAGAAGGAAGGATAAGCAAAATCCGTGCAAACAATTAAAGAAAATAAAAACAAGATCAAATAATACTAATATTATTAAAACGAACATATTGTAATTCAACTTATCCACCTTTATTAACTTATTCTTAAAGATCTGCAACACCCTTCCTCAAGCTGAATGATATATGTTGGGCATTCACGGCTTGCCAACTAGCTCTATAAAGCTTGATTTGGATAAACCTTTTGTGTGGAGGTCTGCAACTTGTTGCTCGGTTGGAATATCATTCATCCATATATAATGCCATTTTCTTTATATTTTTTTTAAAATAGTAGTGTTTATCAATCTCTATATGTTTAGTTTTGTTGCAATAATTGGATTCTGAGCGATGCTCATTTTTTCTTTGTTATCTCATATCCCTTGGGCTCACCATGCTATACTCGCGGGGAAGGAAAAACGAGAAGCTTTTTCCTTCGCTTCGAGCTGTAATAAGAATACAGGCACGTTGGTAAAGTTAAATGATGAGAATACAGGCAGGTTGGTAAAGTTAAATGATAACAACGCGTATTATCAACTTTTATTATATTCTATTATATATACATCATCGGATGATCTAATTTTTCTTTCGAATTCTTCCAGTAGTCTTTCTAACCAGGTATCATCCTTGTGCTATAGGCAAAATTCAAATTTGGGACCGCTCCTTTGCAACAACTGATTGTTTATCTCTACTCTAAGTTGTCTTGTACACATGTACAATACGACAATTACCTGAAGTTGCTTGCTTGATGAGTATAGACCTTACCAAGTCTGCATCTATTTAAATTTTTTATGTTTCTTTCATGATGTTCTTATAAGGCAAATTTTGCCTTGGAGCATCTAAGGAATCTACGAACAACATCTTGCTTAGTGTAGTTGCCCTTTCAGGTAGTCCAGGAAGGGATTCTTGTAAGCTACTAACAGCATTATCTGAGAGTTATCTACTCATAGATTTTGACCTAATCTATTTGTAGTTATTTCATTACATTCTACATGTAATTTAGTCACATAAAAATAAAAAAAGTATGATCTGTGAAAAATTAGTTTCAAGTTATATACTTTGTTTTTTCTTTAGAATCAATTTTAATATGCGCTCAACATTCTAACATTGTACTTGTACGCATTTCTTGTTAGTATATAATCTTTCGACGTGGGATTGGCTTCGATAAGACCACTGATTATTTTTTTATGGAGAAAGTGGATGTCATCATTGGACGTTTCTGGGCATGGATTTTGAGGAAAACCAGGTGATTGACTTCTTACGACTTAGTGTCTTGTAGCATTACTAGGGGTATTGATTCAAGTACACGTAAAACACAGGTTATCTGTTCAGGGCTCTATTGGGCACTTTTGTCTGCCCTTTTGAGTTTTGCTTACAAAGTATATTTGGTTCATATTCATCCTTTCATGTTTATATACACTGAACTCTAAGCAAGCATTCTTTTGTAATATAGATTAGAGAAGGTTTTGCAGAGGAGGTCAAGTTCACACCATAAAAAGAATCCAAAAAAGGATGATGAAGTTACCTCTGGGACTGGAAATGAATTCCAAGTTGAACGCATTCGTCTCGAGAACATGGAAATCAGGTCTGAATATTAGTGTTTTTATTCCTAGTTATTATGGCCTTTTACCTTTTTTCCCTTATCCTTCAGTTATTTTCTTTGTATTCTCATCTAATTAATAAAAAATTTTCATTAATGCTTTTCACTCAATAAAACGGAACTCAATTATGGAAATTTTTTTACGTGTTTAAGTTTTAAAATTGGGGATGAAATGGTATATCATTCTGATCAGATTTCTTTTTGTCCTCGTTCCTCCCTTATGAGCATCAAGGCTCCTTTTTTTTTTCTCTTGACGGACTTGGGCTTCCTTTTCTCCTCGATGGACTATTTTTTCCTCCGGAGTTGTTTTTAAAATATATTCTCTCAATTTTATTAATAATTTTGAGATGGAAAAATACGAGATGATAACAGAAGATAGCCAAATATTCACATGCTTTTTCATCTTTTGAATATTGATGACATAGGGTAGATTTATGCTAAAATTGTCGATTTATTATTTGTGTATTGATTAGATTATCTTGTTAATTGTTTTTTTTTTTTTTTTTTTTTTTTTTTTNATTTAATATTTGTTATCTTGTTAAAGCATATCATTTATATTTATTTTGCAATTTTTTCTTATAATTTTCATATTCATGTATATGGCAATGTTCTAAAATTCAGCCTAGGCGCTAGACGCGGGCCAACTGCACCGAAAAATTGCTAGTCGGCCAGCCTAGGCGGGAAGCACGCCTAGGCGCTTACCAACTTCCCGCCTAGGCGCTTACTAATCGGTCTATGCGTCCTAGACGCCGCAAACGATTAGGGCTTTTTGGTTTTTTTTGGGTTTTTTTTTGAAAATTTTTCAAGTTAAAAGCCCAATTTTAAAAAATGAAAGTTATTTTTTAATAGGCCCTAACCCTAAACGGCTAAACCAAAGTCCAACAAATAATGTGATTTGTTTATTATCCTAATACACCAAACTATATCTTCGTCTGCGATTTAAAGTTAGAGAACTCCACGAGGATGATTTTGCATCCGAAGAATTTTGCATCTAAAGAAGAAGATGAGGATTATAACGATGATATTGAGTCTGTGCCTGACGACGAACAAATTGTTGAAAATTTATGGAGAAGAAACGAAGTAAATTTGTGATATTCTATTAGTTGTATAATTTTGAACGCATTTTAAATTTGATGTTATTGTATTTGAGTTATAGTTTGTGATTTATTATACTGATACCGTGGAATCCGCCTGGTAGCGTCTAGTTCTACCTAGCAGCGCATAATCTCCGTCTAGGTTGAATAGGCGCTGTCTGGCGCCCGACTAGTTGAGCTGAGGGATGAGAAAGTGAACGTGTTGAAGAATCTGAGGAGGGACTTGAGCTTTTTGTTAGGATCTTTAGGGAGGAGGGGCGGGGGAGGGGTTGACGGTATCGAGGTTTGGGACGGGGATCTTTCAGGAGTATTCTCAGTCAAAACTTTCTATGAGTATTTCTTTCCGATCAGTGGGTTTCCTTTATTCCCTCTCTTTTATGTCATTTGGAAAGCTCTGGTCCCACCAAATGTTCAAGTCTTTTCGTGGACCGCGGTGCTGGGTAAGCTGCCTACTTGTAAGATGATGCAAAAGAAGTGATCTTCGTGTGCTCTGTGTCCGAATTGGTGTATGTTGTGCTGGAATGAGGTGGAGAATCAGCACATCTACTTATTCATTGTTCTTTCACGAGCTATCTTTGGTTTAGAGCTTTGGAGGAGATGAGTCCGATTTCGGTGGTTCCAAGATCTTCGTATGAGGGGTTTAATTTTTTGGATAATAACAGTTCATTGTATTTGTTGCTCGGTATGGTTGGAGCGGAATAAAATGATTTTTGACAGATTTGAAGAGTTGGTTGAAGAGGATTGGGACAATATTAAGATTCGGGTATCTAGCTGGATTGAGAAGCATGTAAAGTTTAAGAACTTCTCGATTTCAGTCATAGCGAGAAATTGGAGTTATATATGTTGTCGATTTGAGCAAGTTTTTGTCTTTTTTCGCGGATCACTTTTTTCGCTATCTGTAATTATTGCTTTAATTAATAAATATAATATATTTTCCTATAATAAAAAAAAAGACTCTGAAAACCCTTATCTGCAATCGCTATTATGAAAGTTCTGTAGGTGGGTGCATCGGTTTATAAGATCATCGCCTGAAAAAAACTTAAGAAAGCCATATTTAACGTGTTTCTTCTTGATGTTATTCATTGGTTTTTACCCAAGGTAGGGTGGTTACCTAGTGCTTATGGTAATCTGAGGATCTTTTTGGGTTTTATGAACAACAATTGTCTATCCTTCGTTGTATGTTAGACTGAAGGTTGATGGAAAATAGTTATTGTGTAGGAGAGCTACTTCCTTAACAAAGCCAGAACGAGGCATATTTGTGAAGCATTTCAAAAGCATCCCTATGGCTGATATGGAACTTGTTCTTGTGAGCGATACTTTTTCCTTGTACTTAGCTCATTTCAATTTTGTGCTATGGTGTCTTCTTCTAGCATCGTATTTTGAATTGCAACTAACCAAGTTCAGACTTTTGCTTTCTTTTGATAGCCCGAGAAAAAAAATCCGAGTTTAACGCGGATGGACTGGCTTAAATTTATTGTATCGGCGGTGGTTGGACTGGTAAGATATCTCATGGCATTAATAACCCCCTTAGTTTGAATTATCCTAACATTATTAATGTTTTTGATATGGTTGTTTCGTGGACTCTTCCAGGTTGCTGTAGCTGGTTCTATTGAAATGCCCAAAGCTGACCTCTGGGTCATTTTTGCTATCCTTTCCACGGTAATTGGTTATTGTGCAAAAATATACTTCACGTAAGTGTTCTTTTCATTGGACTTGGATGCTTTTCATTGTATATTATTCAGTTGAAAATGCTAAATATCTGAAATCAACGCTGTAAGAAAAATTTACTGTCAAAGCCATCGAGAAGAATGTGTTATTTGTAAGCCTTAAACATAAATATCCACCATGGATATCCATTAATGGCCATTTATGGGGCTTCAGGACAAAATAGGTTCTCCATGCCCAGTGGAATTTTTTGGATGCCATTTCGAAATAACTTCTTGCTTGCTAGTATTTACTATCCTATGTAGCAAACTGAACCATCCACTCTAAATCTTGACTGAGAATTAGAAAGAACCAACTGTTTCCGTATCACAAGGCAGCTTAAAATGATCTTAATCCATCATCCTTTTCGCCTTAGACGTGAATTGTCTGATTATTTAATATGATTACATCAATATTTATTGCTCAACATTGCTTTTTTATTGTTAATTCTAAGTTTCTAACTAAGGTTTGTTTACTTGCTCGCAGGTTTCAGCAGAATATGGCTACATATCAGAACCTAATCACGCAGTCAATGTATGACAAACAACTGGATAGTGGAAAGGGCACTCTTCTCCATTTGTGCGATGATGTTATTCAACAAGAAGTAAGTTGTAAAAATACTCTATTTTTTTTAAAAAAAATTGATAGCCAACTTATACTTGGATAAATTTTTCTTTTTTCTTTCCCAAAACATGAAGAAGCCGTCTATAATGTTTTGGTGAACTTGTTAGACACAATAAGCAACTTTGCAAACTCCATGTATGATGTACAACTCCCACGATCTAATATTAGCTTACATTCATCAAGTAATTATCACAAACTAGTGTCTGTCAACATCAATTTTTTTCACTCAGTTTTTGTGAGACGGGCGAGGCTTAAAAAATTTATTTACTCTTAATGTACATTGCTTGGCCGGATATAGGAAGTTTCGGTTTGTACATGTGGCTTATTTGGTATTTTAAATATTTGTTTTCCATATTCTTTCGTGAATTTCAAATATGCAAAATTTCTAGTTTCTTAATGTGATATGCCGCTGTTTATTTAGATGCTTACTGCTGCGTAACCTCCATGTTTCAAATGTGCAGGTGAAGGAGGTCATTATTTCATTCTTCATACTAATGGAGCAAGGAAAGGCTACTTTAGAGGTGCACAGAGCTGGTCTTATGGACATTTTGATGTTTATCTGCCTGTTTGATTTCGAGTTTGAAATGCTTGGATCTACTAGTACTGACATGTCATTTTTATTACTCAAAAAGGATCTTGACCAGCAATGTGAGGAACTGATTCAAGATGAATTTGGTGAAGAATGTAATTTTGATGTTGATGATGCACTCCACAAATTGGAGAAACTAGGCATCGTGTGTCGGGTGAGATTCTTTTCCATCTATTTTGTGAGGAGTCTAGGGGTACCCTGGATACATAACTAGGGTTGAAGATAAATTTTAAAAAAATCCAGAAAAGACTTCGAGCTGTGTATCCTATGTTGCAGATGTGACCATTTTACCCCAGGCATCGCTTTGGTACTATTCTCACGCACAGCCACTGCGTGCCACTACACAAACTATCTCGTTTCCTTCTTTTTGAAATAATGTCATTTTTTCGGAGGACTTGATTTTTTTTATTTTTTCCATTTAACTTGACCATAATTTTGTAATCAGTGTTGAAAATATCACGAGGAAAAAATTATCATTAGAGGTTTTTGAGTACAGAAAGAAACGTGAGGTGGCTGAAGTCTGGAGGAGAGGGAGAAAATGAAAAGGAATGAGTAAACTGTTTTGAAGTGGAAATGAAAGGTGCAATGGTAGATGCCACTTCTACGGCGGGTGCAGTGGCTGTAGATGGGGAAAGGAGAAAATTACAGAAAGAGGTTGACGGTATTTGACAATTAAAAGGGTTGATTTTTTAAGTTTTACTTTTGAATACGGTATTGTAGCAGGGTCCAAATTTAAAAATAAAAGGAAAAAAGATACAGAAAATGAAGAATAATAGAGGGGTAGTAGGAGTTGCAGACTCATTGATTGTTTTATAATTTAGTATCTACATGTTCAACGAGATGATGCTCTAATCTGTTGGATAACTCTTCCATGATGATGATGGCTTCGTCACCCCAGTTTTGAGTACAGCCTTTTTTTGTGCCTTTATTGAATTTTGAGGGTGGTATTGGCAATGCTATCAGGGGTTGTTTTCTTTAGCATATTTTTTTGGAGAGGTATAACTTTGAAGATATGAAGAGTTTAAATAAGTATTGCTAATTTTGACATAATAACGGAGGGACTATGTATTTCAGGATACAATTGGAAGGTATTACTGTGTCGGCCTGAAGCGTGCCAATGAAATTATTGGAACGACGACTGAAGAACTTGTGCTGAAAGCTAAACAGGGTTCTGGTAATTCTTGATCTTCTGATGAACGTCAGTCACGGTTGTCTGAAGCAAAAGATCGATTATCTTCTCAAGAACCCTTGAATGTGAGGAGATTCATGTATGATCTTTTCCTTTGCTCATTAATCATGTTTCGATTCGTGGAAACGAGTTTATATAAATTAGTTTAAATTGTTTTTGTAAATCAAGTAGTAGTTTTGTTTGTTTCATATCAGGTTTCGAGTTGAGAAGTAAGTCTAGCTTTATACTGCACTACGAGCGCAGTCGTATAATAAGTGTATCTGGGGTCATTTGAAATTCGTGATATCGAATCTAAATTTTTTTATAGATTGTTTTGACTGAGCAGAATTTCAATTTCATTATTTATTAATTTACATCATTATATTAATCAATGCAGTAGATTTCAGGTGCACCGAACGCATGTGTAATTTGATCATCTGTCTCATTTTCAGCTCCGCCTATTTCGATAATAATTTCATTATTTTATGATCGGTAAAGATGGGAAAAGTCTCATCTTCGATAAGAATACATTGGTTTTCCCAGATCATGTGAATTGCATTTAGTCTCATGAGGTTTCAATAGACCTGAAGCGCAAGTTTTTAACATGTCCGTCCTGAAACATTTCACACCCTAAGCGTTGCAATGACATATCTGTGCATACAAACTATTATCCAATAAAACTGGGGGGAAACAGTTAGCACAAGAATCTCTCGTACCCCTGGTCAGATAATTGGCAAAATCATCTGAATCTTCTATACATTGTATTAGTAGTGGAAACAAGATGCATGATTACGTCAAAACCAAGATCCATGTTGTAGGAACAGAAAACCATTATTAGCACTATTGCATGCATGTTAGGCAAAAGAAGTCGATCAAGCTACGTATAATACCTTTGTCTGCAGTTTATAATTGATGTTAAAGGTGAAAAGTGCAGAATGATTTTCTTCGAGGCTAATGCGATGATTGAAGATGTAGCAGCTGAAAAATTAATCCGGTAACATACATGCAGTGTTTCATTTGACCAACTTTTCTTGTTTAGAAATCATCATACTTTGATTTGTCTGTGATGGACCAAAATCGAAGATCTCTCCGAATGAGTATATAGCAGCAGCCAACGACAAGAACTATTGAACATTATTATGGTGACATCATATCATCACTTCTCCAACTTTTGTACACAACTAGCTATATCGATGTTAATCATGTGCGCATTACATTTGAGATAATTTTCAGAAAGGGTAAGCCTATATGGAACAACACAATGACAGAATTCCTCTTTCACCTCTTAAGTGCCGGTTCTTCTGGTAAAAGTTTCTCAAACATGTAATAAAATAACAGCCATTGTTCACTCTGGGGAACAAAATATACAAATTTAAACGAGTATAAAATAAGCATTGTTATGTATTACCTGCCGCACGCAAGCAATACCAGCCCATTGAGAGGAAAGAATCAGAAGATCAAGTTTTTCAACCTCTATCGGATGGCCAACAAAGAGAAGCTGAGTTGAAGTTTGAGCCAATCCTCTGCAGTAAATAGAAGAGTACACGTTATAAGCTTAAAGAAAACTATCATAAGATTCAAAACTTAAATTGAATTATGTAAAGTAGATTACAGTCATAATTAATATAATAAAATCTACAAATCCCACTCTGTAAATAAATAAAAGAAGCTTTATAAAATATCATGTTACTACAGATAAATGCAGCTATTAATCACAAGCAAAATAGAATACGTTATCTGTGTAATCTTTTTCCACCCCCAAGGTAAAATGGGTAAACCAACTTTGAAACAGAACTTTCAAAATGCACAAAAGCCTCGACAAGTTGTTGTTTCTGCACAGTATCTGCCCCCATGATAAGCAAAGCTCTTACATATCCAGGATCCTTTTTAAGAGCAAGTCTGCAGTTGTAGTTTACAAGCATAACCATGACAAGGGAGGGCAATTATCCCAAGAACAAAGGATTTTTATTACCTTAATAGTTTAATTGGCCGTCGGTTAGAACGTTTCAGAACTGTCAAAATGCACTGAGATAAACTGATTTTGACATAAAAAACTGAAGCATTGGCATAACATCATCACTCACAGCAGCCAGTTATTTTGGAGACAAATTTTCAGCAGAGATTTTGTCCAGCCCTATATACTTCAGAACACTAGGATTTTTGAGACATGATTGCTGAAAAAGAGAGAGAACGGATTACAAACCAAACAACTGATCCGTGCATGTCGGGCATGGATGACTCTACACATTATCGATGAAAAGCAGGACAAATTACATTCCACACCTCTATGAAAATTCAAAAAAGAATAAAACCGAACATGTAAAATAATTGTAATGCCCGGTAACTCCTAAAAATGATTAATGAATTAATGTCGTTTGTTATGCGCTTATCGATTCATTATGACTTACATGAATGATGCCGCTAATGCTCCTTGTAATATATATATGGACCTATTGACATCGATTGATATATTATATTGAGATTGAATATGATTTATATGTTGTCCATGTTGTATTGAGAATGAATATATGTCTAAATAGGGATAGTAAGATGTGTAGGTAAAGTAGTGTAATGGAAGTTGATATGGAAATGCAATAAATGAGATGAAAAATATGGCAGTTCTTACGGGTTTTAGCATAATAATTTGGATATTTATCCAAATTGTGTGAGGCCACAACCATTAGAAAGTAAAATATAAGGCTATAACTTTCATGTTTTGGGTTTTGTCTAAATCATTGTGGAAGACAAGCCAAAAGCACCTCGAAATGTGTTGTGTGTATCGTCGTTCCTGCACTGACACATTTTGGTAGAATGAGCATAACTCTTTACTCAGATATGCAAATGACATGAGGCCAATTGGAGATGAAAGCCAAGAAATAGAGCTACAACTTTTATGTTGACCACTTTCCAAATTATAAAAGGAAGATGTCTATTTTTAGCAAACACTGACGAGGCTGCGTGTAGAGGCGCGCCCGAGCAGTAACATTTTACCGCCCGAGCGCCCCTGTACCGAAATTTTGGTGTTTCTACAGAATGGTTCACGCTCGAGCGGTAAAATGTTACCGCTCAAGCGCCGCCTGGACAAAATCGTGAGTTATCAACATTATTTTGTGATGGAAATGGATAAGTATCGAGTCTTCAGCCATTTTTCACCATTCCACCATCAAATCTCAAGGAAAAAACAAGGGAGAAGAGAAGGGTTTGCCAAGTTCTTCCCTCAAGTGATCCTCCATCTTATCTTCGTCCTCAAATTGAAGCTAAAATTGAACTCTCCACCAAAAGAGCATCCTAGGGTTGTAAGTATTCAGCTATGAAATGTTGGTTTTCATATGTAGAGGACCATATAGAGTAACTTTCAACCATATGCTTAAGTATGAAGGTAGTGATTGAATTATTGATTTATTTTACAGCATAGGACCAAAGAACTTTATTCTACGGTTTCGTACTCTTGGAAAGTAAGTTGACATGTTCTTGAAGTAATACATGAGTAATATTATGAGTTTCAAATGTTTTCTTTTGATTATTGTTATATGTACTTTGTTAATATGTTTATTGATGAAAACATAGCACCATATAGCATTGTTATGTATTAGATATGAAAGATCATGAATGTTCAAGAGAGGTGCTATGTCATGACATGAAAATGGTACGAAACGAACAAAACAGGTTATTATATGTATACGAGCTCGTTGACATCATGGGTGGTTTCAAGTCCACCAACCTATTGACCAATATATGTTCATGGATCGTGGTGTTATCACAGGGCATTCTGTCTGACGGTCAACACAGTAGTAGCAATATAATAAAGCAATCACAATAGTAAAGGTCAACAAATGGGGCTCAAGTACAACAAGGAACCTGTTTACATGTTATGCATGAATATATGATATGAAATGATTTAAGAATTCATTGTTGCTCACAATTTGATATGAATGTTCCTTCTACGCATATTGATACGTATAAGTGCCAACTTATTGAGTTTTATAAACTCACGTAGCTAATGTATTACAGGATCAGGTAATGAAGGTGAATAGGATGCCGGTTCACCAATGGATGCTTATGAAGTGTCTTACCTCGACAAGAACCTGGACATGCTATCGTTAAGGCTTCCACATATATGTATTATAGTTGATTTTATGTTAGGGTTTGAAACAAATTTTACGTTGTCTATGCCTACATGTATAACGGTAAAGGAATGTGTTCGTATATAGAATGGATTGAGAAATACTGTGGATGAAACATTTGTCTTGTGATCATGTTGTTGTAGACGCGTTTATGTTTTTATAAGTAAGTTGTGGTACGGTATACGAATTTAACTATTGCTTGGATTATTGGATCGTCTGAAATATAGGGACATCATGTCAAAATTTTTATAAATCATCACACTAGTGTTAATAGATTGAATTGTTCCATGATATAGGTATATCTATCAAACTCTATTTTAATTACGAGCGTAATGATAATTAATTACTCCAATCATAGAAGAAGGGTGTTACAGTTTATAGTAGCTCAATTGGTATCAAGTCTCTTTGAACTATGTACTTATGCCAGGAGGTCATGGGTTCGAGATTTGGGGAGGTATCACTCCACCAACATGGTGTAGAGAGTGTTAGAGTAGATGCTCTGCAAGCCAACTGTTGGCTAGAGAATTTATTGACTCAAGTGTAATAAACAATCTTTATTTTAATATAATTTAACTTTTTATAGTTTCATTTTACTTTATCTGTATACCCATGCAATTAGCATAAATAGAGTCCTTGATTATTCTTTAATACAAATGAATTGTAATTCGATGTTGAAACTCATTTGTAAACACTGTATAATCTAAATTCGTTCTTATTCGATTCAGCCGCCTAAAACATGGATAAAGGTCGCTTGAGCTCGAAACTAGCATCTCTAATGTTGTGTACCACATTTCTTGGTAAGGGCATAGAGATATCCAAACATGCAGATGGGTAGTCATATGATGATTATACCAAACCACCCTCCCTAGGACTTTCCAAGTGATTATCATTCATCGAGAGAATAAGTCCGTGGTTATGATTGTACACCATTAGTCTTTACGACCCGGGACAACATTGAGGCTCTGTATGCTAGGGTTATGCGTTGACTCGTTTATCGACTTCAAGAGGGTCATCAGGTGGCCAGATTGGGTACAGTTGCGAAACATGTAGGAACCAGTGCATTGTAGTCGGGGATTCACCGCTCACCTACGGGTGTGGATACCCTATGTGATCTAACAAAATAATAGTGCATGAAATCTCTGGTTAGAGTGTCAGATGTACATTAGAAAAATAGTTATCAATTGCACATACGATGACACTATTAATGTTTCATGATTGTATCACATAGCTATCGAATTCTCATGCAACCCCCGATGAATCAATGGTTGCAGATTCGATTGGGATATATGAGATGAAGAGACCATACTGTACGTTAATCATAACCGACTGGTTCTTGCAGGCACTATTAGTGATACCTAGAGAATCACAGGGCGATGCTACTAGGCGCTCTTACCATGATTCTATGGGTTTAATCAGAAAGTGGTTTATGACATTATCATGATCAAATGTTGGTGCATGGAATGTTGGCAAATTAAGGTAAGCCCTAATAAAGTAAATTGTCCTGAATCACAAAGAGTTGTGAACCCACAGCTAGATGTATCCCTGAACCATTGAGGGTCACACAAGTACTGGTTTACTTCTTCCTGTTGAGATAATAAATTCAATGAGTCGAATTTATAAGAAATAAGTTTGATATGATCAATCGATAAGTTTATAAATAAAGTTTATAAAAGCTTATATAAATTTTGAGAACATGACGGATAAAGACAGTAAGAAGAAGTGCACCCGCCTTATTTAGACATTGATGATCTCGAAATTAAAGTATATATCATAATAACAAACAAGTTGAAATTGTCACATCGATGATATTGGATCGTCGATCGGGATTATGATGAGATTAATGTAATGAGAGCATGGATCATGGGCTTGTAAGAGTATAAACACATCATGCTAATTTATTAAAGTTCAAATGGGCTTTAATAGTTAATTATATTTCAATTGAGTTAAAATATAGCTCATTAAGCTTTTATAAAATAGGGTATTGAATTATGTAATATGGAAATATTCATGATGCCATAATTTTATAAAACTTGCACACAAAGCAAAATAATATTAATACATGATATTCTCACAAAATATATGTATTAATATTCGAGATTGCATTTAATATGGCATGGATTTAGAATCTTTAGTTAACTTAATTAATTAGATTAATTAAGTAAAAAGAAAGGTTAGAAATATAATTAGAATATTTTTTTATTCTAATTGAATGGCATGCAATCGAGATTGGCAAAAAAGTTGGCATGGAATTTTAGAATCTTTAATTACCATAATTAATTAGATTAATTAAGTAAATATAAAATTAGAAATAATAATAATAAGAATTTTGATTCTTATTAACAAGATAGCATCCGACACTTTTGCAAGAAAAAAAAAGAGGATTTCGGCTCTTCCCAAAATTTCGTGGGTTGCTCTGTTTTGCAAGAAAAATTCAGCCACTCCTAGTTTGAGAGTTGTGTCGGTTTTTAGTGTTATATCTCTACGCAAAATATCTTCTAATTTTCTAGTGCAAGTTAAAATAGGAACAAGTAATTCGGTCGTAGACCTAATTCGGTGATCGAAAAAAGTTCGTAGAGAAATTCAACAAGAGCTATATCCGGCAATACCGGAATAGTTAGAGCCAAGTGAAATAATTCACTAAAGATACAACTTCTAACACCCTATGAATGATTATATCATTTAAACCATAATAGTGTCCAAAATTATTTTGAATGTCAAATAAAATTTTTTTAAACTTTCGCTGCGTTTTTGGACACGAGAAAAACGATATCCCAACAAGTCCTATGAGTAATGACGCATGGGAAAGCCCGTGAGGGAAAAAGCCCCAATGGGAACCCAATACGAGACAAGGCCCCCGAGGGAGCCCAAGATTGGGATAGCCCATGATCGTTACGATAATGGTCCTTTTTAAACAATGTTTTTTTAAACTCAGGCGTAAACATAAATGGGGCAAATGCAGCCTAAACGGTAGGCGGCCCTCGACCGCCCCGCCTACGCATGAGACGGCAGTTTTAGGCGGTCCGAGCTATACGACGATGGGCAGACAGTCGAAGGCGGTGGGCAGGGGACCGAGGCGGCTGGAGGCGGCGTGCAGGCAGGCCAGGTGAAGAAATCAACATTTTTAAGTTGTAGTCAACAAATTTTTAAAACCTCATCAAAGTCCAATGATTTTAAAACTCAAAACCCTAGTTATTTAAATCACACCCTATTTTTTTATTTTTATTTTTGGTTTTCACTCCTCACTATCAACCACTAAGCCCACCACACAAACTGCCTGCTACCGCCTCTCGCCGTCAGAAGCTTTAGGTTAGACATTGTATATTTATTATTTAACATACCTTTTTTTTAATAATATTTCAGATTTTGTGATTTCAAAAAGCAAATTTGTTTTTTTCCCCTATTATTATTGATTTATTAATGAAGATTAATGACGAAAAAAGATAAACAACCGGAGTTGGAATTTATGTCAAAGTCTAATGATATTGTTTGGGAATATAGGGTGTTGAATAAAGAGAAAAGGGAATATATCACATGCAAGTTGTGTAAGACGGTTATTAAAAGAAGAGTTTATATGATTAAACATCATATTGCGGGTATTGTAGGACAAGTTGAAGCATGTCTTAAAGCATCCAATGAGGAGCAAAAAAGAGTGAGAGACTATCTTGAAAATAGCATGAATAAAAAGAGACAAAGGATGGAAGAACTAAAAGAAGAAAAGGCGAGGGTAAACATTGGTGGTGATGGAGAGGATGATGATTGTCAAGTGGTGGGAGATACTTCAAAAAGAAGCCAAAGAACCTCGGGCCTATTGATAAGTAGACATCCGCAATCAATCCAACAAAAGCAAGACAACAAAACATAAATGATGTCTTGAAGTTAAAGTTTACAAATGGCGTGTATGAGTATGTTGCTAGATGGATATACGAAACGAAACGGGGGTTCCTTTTCATTCAATTGACATTCAAAGTTTTAGACAAATTGTAGAGGCGATTAGCCAATTCGGTCCGGGCTACAAACCTCCAAGTCAATATCTTTTAAGAGAGCCACTTTTGAAGCAAGAAGTTGAGAGGACCAAATTTTCTCTAAAACAACATGAAGAAGAGTGGATGAAAAATGGATGTTCAATAATGACAAATGCATGGACCGATCGCAAGCGGAGAAGCATTATGAATATATGTGTTAATTGCAAGGTAGGCACTTCGTTCCTTGGTTCTATTGAAGAAACCATTGAGGCACACACCGAGGTTTATATCTTTGAGTTTGTTGAAAAAAATATCATTGAGATTGGCCTGAAACATGTTGTTCAAGTAGTGATGGACAATGCCACAAACAATATGGCGGCGGCGGATTTTGAAGGTCACACAACCTCAAATTTTTTGGACCTCTTGTGCGACTCATACTGTAACGTCTACCGTTTTAAAAATACGAAAATATTTTTTGTTTTTTATAAAGCTCACATTTTGAAAATAAGCATTTGAAAAAATTTCATACATGCAGTCCTACTGAAAATATCATTTAAAAATAATCGTAAGTAATTACCAATAAAATAACACGGAAACTAAGCGAATAAAAATCCTATCATCCAACAGTGAAAACAACAGCGCATAAAATATACTCATATCCTCTCAACATCATAAAATCGTAAATGTGCGGAAAAACATGAGGTCCTCGGGTCGTGTCGCCCATCGGGTCTGCCTACTCAGAGTTCGGCACCTCCAGTCCCCTCGATATCGAACTCACCTGCATTACACAGGCCTAGTGAGTCTAAAGACTCAACACGCCTGTACCAGAAATAACAAGTACATATACATGACGCACAGCAGTGAAAGATAACATACTAAACATACCTTTCATGAACTTTAAAAGCGTAACATAAACGTGTCGTGGAAAATCATGACGTGTAAAAACAGCTCATCATTAATCATCATTCATCATTTATCGTTCATCATTCATCATTCATCATTTACCATTTATTATGCATCATTCATCATTTACATAGGCGAATTGTTCATTAGAGGTGACTATCGTGTATCATCATTTATGATGGATCCATCATACATAGAACCGCAGTACCCGGCGGTTTTCGGACATCAGTGACAAGATTACCCATCCACTGTGCCTAGGCCTCATCATCAACATTTATATATACATCTTAAACATTTACCTATACTTCGATAGCCACAACTAATTCCCGTAATTCAAAACATTATCATTTTTATAACTTATAAAAATAATGCACATATGAAATTTTCTTTGAATTCAAGCAGGCAACGTATATTTTCATAAAATCTTAAAAATCATGAATCATGAAGCATGAACATTTAAATTATGATAAAATTGTGCTCAGGGCGCTGCCAGGACCAAAATCTCATCCCGTGTGCAAAATGATCATTTTGCCCCTGGAAACTCAAAAATTACCTTTTTACCCCTGGACCTCTAAAATTGACCCGAAGCTTACCAAACTCCTTAAAATGTCTCAAAAAATTTTAAAAAGCATTCTTAGACGTAAGCTCGAGCCCATTATACAACTTAACCGATTCGTTTTAAAACTTGGACGGGTCCCCGTTTTAACCCAAATCGACTCGAAACTTAACCGAATTTTACCAAACTTAAAACATGATTTAACAACACCATACCAGACCAAAATCCACCCAATTCGAACCCCTTGGAACCCTAAAAAACTTGTTGGTATGCTGCTGGAAATTACAGAACATGCGCCCCTCTTCCTTAGTGCACGAACCCTTTATTGTTTCGTTCCTAGCCTAGAATCGATGAGCCAGCCATGGCTCGGCCTCTCCTAGACCACCTTAGGACTACTCTGGACCCCAAGAACCCACGCAAATCATCCCATGCAAGCCACAGCCCTCCTACTGCTCGCTATTCTCCCAACACAGCTAAACCGAATCCAAGCTTCTACCCTCTCGATCCACAGTGTTTGGGTCTTTGGGATGGTTCCAGCACAAGCCGAGCCCCTCCACGCCTTGTCTCAGACCCACCAGGGTCTGGTCTAAGCCTCAGCAAGGTCCCTGCCGTGCTGGTTGAACCCTGCACTTTGAAACACCAAAGATCGAGCCACCCCATCAAAGCCTTACCCTCGGTCCCTCACCCTACACGATCTGCCAAAGGTTCTACACCCCAAGACAATTCCTTGACACCATTTACAGCCCTTATCAACCAACAGCCGCCCCCCTTGCACAATAACAGGAAGACGTGAGCAATATTCAAAAAAAATGAAAGAAACATGAAGGAAAATCGAAAGCTTTGCATCCTTGTTGCTAGATCGAGAGTTTTCATGCATCATACATTCAACAGCATAAATAACATGTGAGATGAAGAAAAAAATAGATACAATGCGTGCCTGATGATGATTGAAGAGCAAGAACGAGGCGAGGGAACCCGAGAGAATTTTTCTTTGCAAAAATGATTGAAAACCGATGCTCCAGCTAGTGTTTTTCTAAAACCGAGGATAAGGAATTCTGGATGGGGGTGTCGGCTGTTGGGGAGGGTGATAATGGGTGTAGGTTCAAATATGTATTATTTAAATATTTAATAATTAGATTAATGGGCTCTTATTTTAAATTAAAAGGAATTAAAAGAGTTTAAGTCCAAGCTTAAAAATAGGCCCATTAAATCTAAACACACTCTCGAAAAATATTTCGTGTTGGAAAATTTTTGAAAATATTAACCGAACCCTCAAAAAGTCCCCCGATTCGATAAAATTTACGTATCGTTACAAATTAAAATCATGCGGGTAAAATACCCCAAAAATCCCATTTTTTTTTGAAAAATATACTTAAAAACATCTTAAAATAATTAATAAAAATTACCCGTGTAATAAAAATAATTTTCCAAAAAATTCTCCAGTTTTCGATCCTCGTTCGAGCGCGAAATACAACTTAAAAATCTATAATGCATGAACCTTTAAAATTTCATGAAATAAATTTTATCATGCAATAATTATGCATAAATGCACAAAAATAATTAAACAAATAATTTAAATAAAAATCCTAGATTGCATGCATTCAGTTTACGTGAATTAAATTTCTGGACCTTACACATACAATCTGTAAGGTCTAGAAAATTCGAGCTACGTAACCTGACTGCATGCAATCTAGAGTTTTTATTTATAATGTGTGTTTAATTATATTTATGTGTTTAATGCATGTTTATTGTATGATATGTGGGTTAGTGCATGTTTATTTAACGTTTCATGCATTAGGGTTTTAAGCTGTATTTCGCGCTCGAACGAGGAACGGAGACAGGGATATTTAAGAAAAATGTTTTTATTTAATAATTATTTTTAATTATTTAATATGTGGTGTAAATAAGTGTTACTCGCCGGGTCATTTTTTTATCGTACGCAAATTTCAGCTAGTCGGATGACTTTTTAAAGGTTCATGCAATATTTTCAAAAAAATATCTAAACGAAATATTTTTCAAGAGTGTTTTTGGGCCTGACGGGTTTATTTTATTGTTTAATGGGCCTACAACCATTTAATCACTTTATTTTCTTAAATAAGGACCCATTGGCACTTTTTATATTAACCTAAACTCTACCCTAAAAACCCTAAACATAGTGTAAGCTTCGGCCGCCCCTCCCCTTCAGCAGCAGCAGCTTTTTTAAATTTCTAGCATCTCCCACCTTCGAGTTCTCCCTTGGTTTTGCAAAGAAATCCCCTCCCGTCTCTCCGGTGCTACGCGTAGATATCCAAGTTTTCGAGCGTTTAAACGCAAAGGCATGCCATAAATCTTTTTTTGCTTATCATTCACGCTAATTATTGCTGATGTGTGTGTGGTTGAATGAGAAATTATTTAATCAAGCATGTGGTATCGTTTTTGTAAGGTTTGACATGAAATGTGCCTACTCTTTTGTTGAAACTCACGTTTTCTTGATTTTGATGCAAGGGCTGCTATGACTAGGGGTTAAAGGGCTGTTCATGTCAAGGTTTAAGGCGTCAATATGTTAGAGTCATGGAGTAGTCATGATTTGGTAAAGGCAGATCACATTTCTTTTGGTGTTTGGTCTCGGTTGGGCTAGTTCGGAAGGTAATGGCAAGCCGGTGGTGCAAAGGCTGTTCCAAGCCTTGGACCAGACCTTGGTGGGTCTGGGTCATGGCCTAGGATGGCTCTAACACTGCTGGTCTTGGTCATAGAGCTATACGAGAGAGTTATGCACGAGGGTGTCTCGGTTAGGGATTGGTGCGAAGGTTCACAGGTGTTTGCGCTTGGCAGCATGCATGGGGACGAGGGCTAGGGCTAGGTCAGCCCAAGAGGATCCAGAGGTGGACTAGGAAGACTTTGTTCAAGGCTG
This sequence comes from Primulina huaijiensis, assembly GCF_012295235.1. NCBI lineage: Eukaryota > Viridiplantae > Streptophyta > Magnoliopsida > Lamiales > Gesneriaceae > Primulina > Primulina huaijiensis. The sequence goes on from NC_133319.1 coordinate 12,345,418, forward strand.
GTCCAAGATTTTTTAGCCTAGGGACGAGAATTTGTAGGGTGAATGCAACTACGGTTCGAGCACCTTGGTTCCGAAAATTTCCAGCAAGGTGCAACCGAGTTTAGGGGGTTCTAAATGGCTGGGATTTTGTTGTTTAGGGGCTAGTAGGGTGTGAATAAGTCATGGTATAAATTTGGGAAGGTTTGGTTAAGGTTCGGGTTAAAACCGAGACCCTAGTCCAAGTTTTAAAACGAATCGTATAAGTCATGAAACGAGCTCGATTTAACATCTAGAAAATGATTAATACTATGTTTTGAGGTGTTTTTAGGAGTTTGGTTGGCATTGGGTCGAAATTTTGAGGTCCAGAAGTAAAATGGTCAATTAGGGTTTCTATGGGCAAAAATGTCATTTTGCACATGGGTCGAGTTAGCAGTCTTGGCGGTGCCTGATCACAAAACCACACGTTTTTAATGCATATGCTATCATGAACATGACCTGTTATGGAAATATGAAAATTACATTGCATACTTTATTTTAAGAAAAATTTACGCATAAGCATGATTTTATATGTGATGAATATGATGACATGTTTTGAAAGAAGGGAGTTTGTTGTGACTAAATACGAAGATACGATAATACGATGACATGTAAGGCCAAGACTCAGTGGATGGGTAATAATGTTGCTGATGTCCCCGCCGCCGAGTACCACGGTTATACGTAGATGGATCCATCGACTAATATGATAATATGAAAGTCACAGCTAATGAACGGAATTCAAATAAAGAAAATGAATACGTATATGCTGATATGTTGATGCATGTTTTTGACACATTTATGTTTATGTTACGCTTATGTTCATGCTTTTAAGATCATGAAGTTTATTTTAAGTACATTACTGTTCACTGTTGTATGTTATGTATATGTATGTGTTATAACGATTTTGGTGTGTTGAGTCTTTAGACTGACTAGGTGTGAATGATGCAGGTGAACATATTGATGAGGTGACTGGAGGTGCCGAAGACTGGGTAGACGGGGCTGGATGTGCGCACACTACCCGAGGACCATATTTTCTGCACATTATGTTTATGAGTTAGGGTGATTTTGGACATTTCATACACTATCTTTTATATGTTTATGGTTGTCAGGATTTTCGCAGGTTTCATTTATGAATTATTTTAAACGACAATTAGGGTTTGACGGTTGTCTCATTTTTTTTAACTGCAGTGTTTTTACTGTTAGTTGAATACCTTTATTTTAAAAATGTATAATTTTCAGCTGTTATTGCATGCATGCATACAAAGTAAGTTTTGAAAATTAACTTGCAAAATAAAAAAAAATTCTAGCATTATTTTAAGCAGTAGACTTTACACAATCAACCTCATGCTTGAAGCAATTGGAAACTACCCAAGTTTAGTGGAATGCTTGAGAAAGCAAAGGCCTTGACCATATTCATCTATGCACATCATAGAACTTTGGTAATTATGAGGAAATATACCAACAAGAGTGATATTGTGAGGCCCGGGGTGACTAGATTTGCTATTTCATTTTTTACTTAGGAAAGTCTCAAAGATAAGAAAGATCAATTGAGACTCATGTTTACATCCTAGGAGTGGAGCAAAATAAAGTTAAGGAGTAGTGTGAAGGGGAAAGTGGTGGAGGCGACGGTAACAAACATATCTTTTTGGAATGTGTTTCTTTGGCTTTGAATGTTTTCATTCTTGTAGTGAAAGTTTTACGTCTTGTTGACGGTGACAAGAAGCCCTCAATGGCCTTTTTATTGGTTGCTCTTAAACAAGACAGAGAAGATATTAAAAAGTCTTTCAAAAAAGAGGAAAATGTCATCCTTATTTCGAAGACTATTGATGAGAAGTCTAAGGGTAGACTAGATAGTCCTCTGCATTATGCCGCTTACTTTTATTGACTCCGTTTTTTTAACTTTAAAGATTCAAGCAATCTACCATTGCTAATGATGAATTGTTGAAGTATAAGAGTATATCTGGAAACTCTGGAAGAAATATGGCATTTGCGGCATATGAGAAGGTCGATGTGTACTATGACTTTGACCCGGGTAAATCCTTTTTCCTTTATTTTCATTCATGTTAGTACTTGTATTTTTTTTACCCATATTTGGTTTAATTATTTTTTTTGTCTCTTTTCTTTTTTAAGTTGGATGGTGGTCCAATTATGGTGGTGACACTCCAAACTTACAAAAAATGGCAATGAGATTTCTCTCTTTGACAAGTTGTTCATCGGGACGTGAAAGAAATTGGAGTCAATTTGAAGGGGTAAATATTGAGAACTAATTCATAAATTATGTTATCTTTCCTTTTTTTTTTTAATTAATAACAATGGTTTAAAATTTTTAGATACACACTAAGAAGAGGAATAGACTTGAAACATCAAGATTGAATGATCTTGTATATGTCAAATTAAATGCCAATTTTATGAAGAAGAAGAGTAAAAGAGAAATGACTGGATATTTGCTTTTATCGTCTCAAGCTAGTAAAGCTCCAGGTTGGCTTATTGATGGTGGTGATGAAGTTGAGGTTGAGTCGGGTTCAGAACTTACTTGGAGAATGGTAGTGGAGGCCTCGGGAGCGGATAAAGTGCTACAACCAAGGAAAAATGCAAGGAACATCCCCATTAGAGAACTTGACAAAGATTTAGATATATCTGAGGAAGAGAATGAAGAAGATGTTGATTTTGAATCCGATGATGTGAGGATTATGATTGTAGTTGATTATGCATATGTAGATGATTTGGAAGATAAGTTACGTTTAGTATAGTACTTGTTCTAATGATGGATTGAAACGTTGAAGTTTAAACTTAGTTTTTTAGTAAAAGTAATTATATTACTTTGTTAGCATAATAACATTAATATGATGATGAATGTTATTAATTATCTTGTTAGTTTGCATTTATATACATTATCTAGATGATATTATATTGTATTAAGCTTATTTATGTTTAAACATTATTTAATTACATATCTTACATAAAAAATATGACTATTTGTGATTATATTGCATGATTATATATGATTATCTATATAAAAAAAATTATTTAAAAATTCAACCGCCTAAGCAGTCGAGGCGGTAGGCGGCCACTTAAACATTAAATTGAAGAGGACCAAAATTGCAAAACAATAACATATAAAACCAAAATTACAGTTTTTCCTTAAAACCATCACCTCATTACATCAAAATCGTTGCACCCATTATTCTACCCATTTTATTTTTAAAAACCTAATTTATAAATCTTAGAATAATTTTCCCAAATCGAGATTGATTGACTTGAAACGAATAACAATGAATGAAAACATGGTCGTTAATATAGTATTACAAAAATACATTTTTTGTAAAAAAAAAATTATAAAATAATATGCTTCTTATATTAAAATAATATATTCAATATTTAAATATATATTTTTATAAAGTTCAAATATATTGAATATTACATAAAATAATATATTTTTATAAAATTTAATTTTTTAAACTTGATATAGAGATTTATTGTGGAAATATATAAAAATATATATCAACCACAATATTGTTAGAGTAGATGTCCTGCATGTCCTGCAAGCCAACGGTTGGCTAGGAAATTTATTGACTTAAGTGAAATAAACAATCTTTATTTTAATATAATTTAACTTTTCATGATTTTATTTTGCTTTATCTGTATACTCATGCAATCAGCATAGATAAAGTCTTTGATTATATTATAATATAAATGAATCGTAATTCGATGTTGAAACTCATTTGTAAACACTGTATAATCTAAATTCGTTCCTAGTTGATTCAGCCGCCTAAAACATGGATAAAGGTCGCTTAAGCTCGATACTAGCATCTGTGATGTTGTGTACCGCGTTTCTTGGTAAGGACATAGAGATGTCCAAATATGCGGATGAGTAATCATATAATGATTATACCGAACTACCCTCCATGGGTTTTTCCAATTATTTATCATTCATCGAGAGGATAAGTCTGTGGTTATGATTGTACACCATTAGTCCTTACGACCCGGGACAATATTGAGGCTCTATATGCTAGAGCAGTGCTTTGACTCGTTTACCAACTCCAGGAGAGTCATCAGGTGGTGAGATTGGGTAGATTTGCGACACATGTAGGAGCTAGTGCATTGTAGTCAGGAATTCACCGCTCACCTACGGGTATGAATATCCTATGTGATCTGATGAAATAATAGTGCATGGAATATCTGGCTAGAGTATGAGATGTACATTAGAGAAGAAATTCTCTAGTTGTACATGCGATGCCACTATTTATTATCAAAGACGCGTCACATAGTTATCGAATTATTATGCAACCCTCGATGAACCAATGAGTGCTCAAAAAAATATGTTGAATGTCAAGATTTAAAAAATTTTAAAACTTCCGCTGCGTTTGGGCACACAAGAAAATTTTTCAGAAAATTGATTCACAATAAAAAAAATTTATTTTTCTAGAAATAAAAAAAAATTTATTTTCAAGTCTGCTCGAAACTGTTCCGGGCAGACCGTGCGCACAGGGTCGCGCACGGCTACGCACAAAGCGCGCGTGGCGCCCGCGCAGGAGCTGCGCAGAGCGTGCGCGTGATCTGCGCGCATCATGCACGTGGCCTGTGCGCCGCGGGCCCGCACAGCGCGCCTGCAACTGCCCGAAACGTTCGGGCAGTGCGCGGCCGGCTGACCGAAAACGTCTCGGGCATTGTGCTGGTTATTGGGCTTGAATTTTTTGGGCCTAGGGTTTCTGATTTTTCAAAACTTTGGATTAAATTGATATTTTATGAAAATTAGTTCAATTTATCTTTTGAAAATTAATTTTTGCAAAATTAATAATTTTCTTTCAAAATAAATAATTAGAATATGATTTTAATTATTTATGGTAAAAATGAGTTTTACATGAAATTAATAATTATAGAATTAATTAGAAAGTAAATAAAGGTGTTTATTTAATTTATTAAATTCTTTTATAATTGTGGTGGTTAATAATAAAATTATTAGATACATGATTTATCAATTAATTAAATTTGTTTAATTAATTGATGTTAATATTTGATATTAAATGCATGAAGGACGATTGAGAGCCTTGAACAATGTGTTAGGTGTATGTTAGGATATTTTACTATTTTATTCATTTTGTTAATATTTGATATTATTAAAGTGGACCTGGTTTATGGCCCGTTCCGACCCCATGAGATGTATCCCTTATGTGACATGACTATTTAAATGTAATCATTAGAAATAGTGAGAGATCAAGACTGGAAGATGGTGGGCCCGGAGGACAAGATGAAGACATATAAAATATTGGAAGCTTTTGTAATATGTTGCATTTACATCCCTGCATTCACCTAGGGTTTTGGACCTGGATCCATGTTTGGCTCACATGGATCTAATAGTATTGGTGATCGATCATCCTTGTTTATTGGTTTTGTCATGTTATGATATATATGCGATATATATAGTGGTATGCATGTATGTATATTATTAGATAATATAGTTGCATGAATCCGACAAACATACAATCTCGTGGCACGTGATTTTAAAAGAAAATGATGAGACAATTTTAAAATTAAAATCCCTCATTTTGAATAAGATTCAAAATTTATATCAAACCACAAAAGTAAAAATTAAAAAAGTTTAATTTATTCTTGTCTTCCATCAACCGTGGTTGCATGTTGATCGCTACCCGCGGACAGTGTCTGGCTCATATTATTGGGGAAGCATGGACGTCGGAAAGCTGTGACTTCCACTGGACATATGATGTGAATTNAACGCCGGAAAGCTGTAACTTCCACTGGACATATGATGTGAATTGAGTAGAACTCCTATGACTTCGGCGTATATTATTGGGGGAACTCATGGCGACCGTCTACTACAATTCAATATTGATGGGTCGGTTTGACACGTGAAAATAACAAACGTCTTATTATTGGGTCCTTATTAAACGTGAGGCGAAACACGCGGAGGTTGCATATGGATGCAATTAGATTCTACCTTTTAGAAATTATAATTGACTGATATTATTCGAGATTATAATTGGCTAATTGGACTCTACGTACCTACTAAGGAAATACGATTTCTCTTTTTCATCAGAGGGTGGTGGAAATGTCAAAATAATGGGAGGGAAATTTATAATATAAAATCTAAATTTTATATCTTAGAATTATTTTAAAATAATCAGTAACCATTATTCTATTTCCATATCAGTATATTTTCGATTTCGTCATCTAATCAATTTCTGTTACTAACAATCTAACCAAATCTAAATTTCAAGACTGGTTGGGAAATTATTCTGAATTCGGAGAAAGTTGCATACACACTTATGTCAGTCCTGCTGAACTGACAAAGCATGCAAGATGGTAGGACCATAGCATGCAAGTTAAAGTGTAACATGCTAGCTTCTATGTCAAATGAACTGTAGGGACAGTTTGAGGAAATGTTGAATGCTGTTGACACTCGAATACAGGTGCAAGAGTTGCATGGTGCATGAAACTCATGTAATGATGCACACCATTTTCAAGGAGCTCATAACTACACGCATGCAAGATGGGGCTCTGGCCCATGAGCGTGATGTACATATGACTGGATTTATTGAGAATATGGTGGGCCTGGAATATGTGATTCCTAATGAGTTACTTGATGACATCAATTTGTTATATTTCTCTTCCTCATTTGACAAGGTTATGGTGAACTTCAATTTGAATAAGATAGATGATAGCCTTGAAGAGCTAGTCAATACGCTTATGACTTATGAGATCACTATAAAACAGGAAAATATTTTTTTTCCTAATGGGCCTCTCGTTAGGACGAAAAATGGCCCACAAAGTAAGGGAAATAAATGTTTTCTCCCTCACAAGAAAAACAAACCCAATAAAAAGAAAACTCTGAATGATACTTAAAAGGGCCTACAAAGCCCTATAAGTCAGAACATATTTATTTCACTGCAAGAAGTCCAGACATAAGAAATTATATACGCTAGAAATGTTATGGAAATGATAAGTGAATGTCCAAATAAACAGGATTTCAACAACAAACAAAAGAAAGTTAGACGATCCCAATCCCGCACAAATATGGCACGCTAGACTATGTCACGTTTCCCAAAGAAGGATGCACAAACTAGTGGGAGAAGGCATGTTTGACTTGTCAGACATAAATTCTCTACCTACTTGTAAGTCCTGTCTAAAAATAAAAATGATAAAGACTCCATTCAATGGAAACGTGGAACGTGCGCATGGTCTATTGGATTTGATCCATACAGACGTTTGTGGCCCGCTAAGTGTTAGAACAAAATATGGGCGATCCTACTTCATTATCCTTACCGATGACCATTCAAGGTATTGGTATGTTTATTTGATGAAACAAAAATCNGTAAAAAGGATTTCAACAACAAACAAAAGAAAGTTAGATGATCTGAATCCCGCACAAATATGACACGCTAGACTATGTCACGTTTCCCAAAGAAGGATGCACAAACTAGCGGGAGAAGGCATGTTTGACTTGTCAGACATAAATTCTCTACCTACTTGTAAGTCCTGTCTAAAAATAAAAATGATAAAGACTCCATTCAATGGAAACGTGGAACGTGCGCATGGTCTATTGGATTTGATCCATACAGACGTTTGTGGCCCGCTAAGTGTTAGAACAAAATATAGACGATCCTACTTCATTATCCTTACCGATGACCATTCAAGGTATGGGTATGTTTATTTGATGAAACAAAAATCTGAAACATTTAAAAGGTTCAAAGAATTCAGATCTGAAGTAGAAAACAGCTAGAAATGTGTATTAAGACACTTCGATATGATCGAGGTGGAGATTACTTGAGTGCTGAATTTTTGGGTTATGTAAAAGTGAATGAGATTCTCTCACAGTGGACTCCACCAGCAATACCACAATTGAATAGTGTTTCTGAACGTCGTAATCGAACCTTGAAGGACATGGTTCGATATATGATGGGATTCACTGAATTGCCAACATCGTTTTGGGGCTTTGCGCTTGAAACTGCGGCAATGTTGTTGAATAATATCCATACTAAAGCAGTGGATAAAACACCATATGAGATATGGATGGGAAAAACTCCCAAATATTTTTACTTGAGAATATGGGGATGTCTTGCTTACGTGAAGCAGACCGTGAGAGACAAACTAGATAGTAGATCCACTTTGTGCTACTTTGTAGGATATCATTTCTATCACCCCAATGAAGCAAAAGTATTTGTTTCAAGAAATGTCACCTTTCTGGAAAAATAATTTCTATTAGATAGAAAAGACAAGAAGATAGAACTTGAAGAAATGCAAGATACTCCCTCAACTGTAGAAGTTGAACCTAATCCCCAAACAACCAGTAGTGGAAGTACAAGCTCCTAGAAGGTCTGATAGGGTTATTAGATCACCTGCAAGATACACGCTTCTTCATGAACAAGGCCATGATGAGCCTTGTGTTGGATATGATCCAATGAACTTCAAAGAAGCAATATCTGATACTGATTCAGCCAAATGGCTTGAAGCCATGCAGTTTGAAATGGACTCTGTGTATTCAAATCAAGTCTGGACATTAGTAGATCCACCTGAGGGAATTGTTCCCATGGGATGTAAATGCATCTACAAAAGAAAGCTTGGGGCGGATGGGAAGGTATTGATCTTCAAAGCAAGACTGGTTACAAAAGGTTATACTCAAAGGCAAGGAATTGACTATGATGAAACTTTTTCACCAGTTGCTATGTTTAAGTCCATTAGAATATTAATAGCCATAGTAGTATGGTATGACTATGAGATATGGCAAATGAATGTAAAGACTGCATTCCTCAATGGAGAGATCAAAAAAGAAATTTATATGTCTCAACCTGAGGGATACACATCAGTAGGAAGTGAACATAAGGTATGCAAACTTCATAGATCAATATATGGTCTCAAGCAGGCGTCAAGGAGTTGGAACCTCAGATTTGATAGCACTATCAAGGAATTTGGTTTTGCTAAAAATCCTGAGTAACCATGCGTGTACAAGAAAGTTAGTAGGAGTGCAATGACATTCCTATTACTTTATGTTGATGACATTCTACTCATTGGGAATGATGTAGGATTAATGCAATCAACTAAAGTATGGTTAGCAAGTAAATTCTCCATGAAAGATATGTGTGAAGCATCCTATGTATTGAGAATACTAATCTATAGAGATAGATCAAAGAGGATGCTGGGGCTCACCCAAGCCACTTATATCGATACCATTCTGAAGCGATTCTCAATGGAAGAGTCCAAGAGAGGATCATACTTACCAATGTGTCATGGTGTTACTCTATCTAAAACTATGTGTCCCAAAACTGATGAAGAGATAGAGATTATGACATGTATTCCACATGCATCAGCCATTAGTAGTATCATGTATGGTATGATATCGACACGTCTTGATATTGCTTATGCTCTGAGTGTTACAAGTAGATATAAGACAAACCCTGGTCCAATGCATTGGAAGGCTGTGAAAGATATTTTTAAGTTCTTGAGAAGGACTAAGAACTTGTTCATGGTCTATGGAGTGGAGAATTGAAATTGGAAGGTTACACTGATTCTAGCTTCCAATGTGACGTAGATGATTCGAAATCGATCTCTGGTCTTGTATTTATGCTAAATGGTGCGGCTGTCTCTTAGAAAGGTTTCGAGCAAGACACCGTTGCGGATTCCACCACTGAAGCTGAATACATTGTCGTATCTATTGCAACTAAAGAGGCAGTTTGGATGAGGAATTTTGTCCAAGAGTTGAGCGTTATTCCTAATGGAGTTGATCCAGTCCCGTTGTACTATGACAACACTGGTGCCATTGCGCAAGCAAAGGAACCAAGGTCTCATCAGCGATCCAAACATGTACTGAGGAAGTTCCACATCATACGGGAGATTGTGGGAATAGGAGACATATCAGTCGAAGGAGTCCCTTCTGCAGATAATGTTGCTGATCCACTTGCAAAGCCCTTTTCAGGACCATTGTTTGAGAAGCATCGCGAAGCAATCAGATTAAAGTTTATGGGTAGTTGGCTCTAGGGCAAGTGAAAGATTGTTAAAGTAGATGCCCTGCAGGTCAACGGTTGGCTAGGAAATTTATTGACTTAAGTGAAATAAACAATCTTTATTTTAATATAATTTAAATTTTCATGGTTTTATTTTACTTTATCTGTATACCCATGCAATCAGCATAGATAAAGTCCTTGATTATACTTTAATACAAACGAATCGTAATTCGATGTTGAAACAATGAATCGTAATTCGACGTTGAAACTCATTTGTAAACACTGTATAATCTAAATTTGTTCCTAATCTATTCAGCAGCCTAAAACATGAATAAAGGTCGCTTGAGCTAGATACTAGCATATGTGATGTTGTGTACATCATTTCTTGGTAAGGGCATAGAGATGTCCAAACATGCAGATGGGTAGTCATATGATGATTATACTGAACTATCCTCCCTTGGACTTTCCAAGTGGTTATCATTCATCGAGAGGATAAGTTTGTGGTTATGATTGTACACCATTAGTCCTTACGACCCGGGACAACACTGAGGCTCTATATGCTAGGGTTGTATTTTGACTCGTTTACCGAATCCAGGAGAGTCATCAGGTGACGAGATTGGGTACAATTGCGACACATGTAGGAGCCAGTGCATTGTGGTCAGGAATTCACCGCTCACCTACGGGTATGGATATCCTATGTGATCTGATGAAATAATAGTGCATGGAATAGCTGGCTAAAGTATGAGATTTACATTAGAGAAGAAATTCTCTAGTTGTACATGCGATGCCACTATTTATTATCAAAGACGCGTCACATAGTTATCGAATTATTATGCAACCCTCGATGAACCAATGATTGCAGATTCGATCGAGATATATGAGATAAGGGACCGTACTGTACGTTAATCGTAACCGACTGGTTTTTGCATGCACTATCAGTGATACTTAGGAAATCATGGGGCGATGCTACTAGACGCTCTTACTATGATTCGATGGATTTAATCAAAAAATAGTTTCTGACATTTTCATGATAAAATGTTGGTGCATGGAATGTGGGCAAATTAATGTAAGCTCGAATAAAGGAAATTGTCCTGAATCACAAAGAGTTGTGAACCCACAGCTAGATGTATCCATGAATCATTGCGGGTCACACAAGTACTGGTTTACTTCTTTTCGTTAAGATAATAAATTAAATGAGTAGAATTTATAAGAAATAAGTTTGATATGATCAATCGATAAGCTTATAAATAAAGTTTATAAAAGCTTATAGAAATTTTGAGAGCATGACTACTACAACAGTCAAAGGGAATGCACCCGTCGTATTCAGACATCGGTGATCTCGAAATTAAAGTGTGCATCATAATAACAAACAAGTTGAAATTGTCACATCGATGATATTGGATCGTCGATCGGGATTATGATGAGGTTAATGTAATGAGAGCATGGATCATGGTCTTGTAAGAGTATAAGACTATCATGCAAATTTATTAAAGTTCAAATGGGCTTTAATAATCAATTATATTTTAATTGAATTAAAATATAACCCATTAATTTTTTATTAAATATGGTATTGATTTATGTAATATGAAAATATTCATGATACCATAATTTTAAAACTTGCACACAAAACAAAATAATATTAATGTATAATATTCTCAAAAATATATGCAAGATAATTCGAGAGTCACCATGTTTGGATATGCAATAAGAATATTTCATTAACTTAATTAATCAAATTAATTAAGTAAAAGAATGATTATTATTAAAATAGGGATTTTCTCATTCTTAAAATATAGCATGCATTTCGGCGATGTATTGAAGAATCAAGATTGGCTATGAGATGGCATGCATTTAGAATCTTTAATTATCTTAATTAATTAGATCAATCAAGTAAATTAAGGATTAGAAATAAATACAATGATTTTGATTCTTAATAAAAGAGATCCATCCGAAAGTTTTTTTACACACAAAAACGAACTTTCGGCTCTTCCAATATCAAAGGGTGCTGCTCTCGATTTTTCTCTCTTGTTGCAAGAAGTTTCGGCCACCTTAATTAAGAGGTAGTGGGTTGATTTTTTCTGTGTTCTATCTCTACGCAAAACATCTTCTATACTTTATAGTGCAAGTTAGAAGATGAACAAATATTCCAGTCGTGGACCTGATTCGGAGATCGAAGAAAGTTCGTAGGAAAAATTCTACAAGAGCTATATCAGCTAACACCGGTATAGTTGGAGCCGAGTGAATTGTTCACCAAAGATAAAAGTTTTAAACCTCATATGTATGTTTAATTTATAAAACCATACGAGTGCTCAAAGAAATATCTTGAATGTCAAGATTTAAAAAATTTTAAAACTTCCGCTGCGTTTGGGCACGAGAAAACCGAGATCCAACAGTGGTATCAGAGCCAGATTCTCTATATCGTATGGTTTTATATATTGAATAATTTATTTCTAAACACACAAGAAAATTTTTCAGAAAATTGATTCACCATAAAAAAATTTTATTTTTCTAAAAATAAAAAAAAAATTATTTTCGAATCTGCTCGAAACTGTTCCGGGCAGACCGTGCGCACAGGGTCGCGCACGGCTACGCACAAAGCGCGCGCGGCGCCTTCGCAGGAGCTGCACAGAGCGTGCGCGTGGTCTGCGCGCATCATGCACGTGGCCTGAGCACCGTGGGCCCGCACAGCACGCCTGCGACTGCCCGAAACGTTCGGGCAGTGCGCGGCCGGCTGACCGAAAACTTCTCGAGCATTGTGCTGGTTATTGGGCTTGAATTTTTTGGGCCTAGGGTTTCTGATTTTTCAAAACTTTGGATTAAATTGATATTTTATGAAAATTAGTTCAATTTATCTTTTGAAAATTAATTTTTGGAAAATTAATAATTTTCTTGTAAAATAAATAATTAGAATATGATTTTAATTATTTATGGTAAAAATGAGTTTTACATGAAATTAATAATTATAGAATTAATTAGAAAGTAAATAAAGGTGTTTATTTAATTTATTAAATTCTTTTATAATTGTGGTGGTTAATAATAAAATTATTAGATACATGATTTATCAATTAATTAAATTTGTTTAATTAATTGATGTTAATATTTGATATTAAATGCATGAAGGACGATTGAGAGCCTTGAACAATGTGTTAGGTGTATGTTAGGATATTTTACTATTTTATTCATTTTGTTAATATTTGATATTATTAAAGTGGACCTGGTTTATGGTCCGTTCCTACCCCATGAGATGTATCCCTTATGTGACATGACTATTTAAATGTAATCATTAGAAATAGTGAGAGATCAAGACTGGAAGATGGTGGGCCCGGAGGACAAGATGAAGACATATAAAATATTGGAAGCTTTTGTAATAAGTTGCATTTACATCCCTGCATTCACCTAGGGTTTTGGACCTGGATCTATGTTTGGCTCACATGGATCTAATAGTATTGGTGATCGATCATCCTTGTTTATTGGTTTTGTCATGTTATGATATATATGCGATATATATAGTGGTATGCATGTATGTATATTATTAGAAAATATAGTTGCATGAATTCGACAAACATACAAACTCGTGGCACGCGATTTTAAAAGAAAATGATGAGACAATTTTAAAATTAAAATCCCTCATTTTGAATAAGATTCAAAATTTATATCAAACCACAAAAGTAAAAATTAAAAGAGTTTAATTTATTCTTGTCTTCCATCAACCGTGGTTGCATGTTGATCGCTACCCGCGGACAGTGTCTGGCTCATATTATTTGGGAGGCCTGAACGCCGGAAAGCTGTAACTTCCACTGGACATATGATGTGAATTGAGTAGAACTCCTATGACTTCGGCGTATATTATTGGGGGAACTCATGGCGACCGTCTACTACAATTCAATATTGATGGGTCGGTTTGACACGTGAAAATAACAAACGTCTTATTATTGGGTCCTTATTAAACGTGAGGCGAAACACGCGGAGGTTGCATATGGATGCAATTAGATTCTACCTTTTAGAAATTATAATTGACTGATATTATTCGAGATTATAATTGGCTAATTGGACTCTACGTACCTACTAAGGAAATACGATTTCTCTTTTTCATCAGAGGGTGGTGGAAATGTCAAAATAATGGGAGGGAAATTTATAATATAAAATCTAAATTTTATATCTTAGAATTATTTTAAAATAATCAGTAACCATTATTCTATTTTCATATCAGTATATTTTCGATTTCGTCATCTAATCAATTTCTGTTACTAACAATCTAACCAAATCTAAATTTCAAGACTGGTTGGGAAATTATTCTGAATTCGGAGAAAGTTGCATACACACTTATGTCAGTCCTGCTGAACTGACAAAGCATGCAAGATGGTAGGACCATAGCATGCAAGTTAAAGTGTAACATGCTAGCTTCTATGTCGAATGAACTGTAGGGACAGTTTGAGGAAATGTTGAATGCTGTTGACACTCGAATACAGGTGCAAGAGTTGCATGGTGCATGAAACTCATGTAATGATGCACACCATTTTCAAGGAGCTCATAACTACACGCATGCAAGATGGGGCTCTGGCCCATGAGCGTGATGTACATATGACTGGATTTATTGAGAATATGGTGGGCCTGGAATATGTGATTCCTAATGAGTTACTTGATGACATCAATTTGTTATATTTCTCTTCCTCATTTGACAAGGTTATGGTGAACTTCAATTTGAATAAGATAGATGATAGCCTTGAAGAGCTAGTCAATTCGCTTATGACTTATGAGATCACTATAAAACAGGAAAATATTTTTTTTCCTAATGGGCCTCTCGTTAGGAAGAAAAATGGCCCACAAAGTAAGGGAAAGAAATGTTTTCTCCCTCACAAGAAAAACAAACCCAATAAAAAGAAAACTCTGAATGATACTTAAAAGGGCCTACAAAGCCCTATAAGTCAGAACATATTTATTTCACTGCAAGAAGTCCAGACATAAGAAATTATATACGCTAGAAATGTTATGGAAATGATAAGTGAATGTCCAAATAAACAGGATTTCAACAACAAACAAAAGAAAGTTAGACGATCCCAATCCCGCACAAATATGGCACGCTAGACTATGTCACGTTTCCCAAAGAAGGATGCACAAACTAGTGGGAGAAGGCATGTTTGACTTGTCAGACATAAATTCTCTACCTACTTGTAAGTCCTGTCTAAAAATAAAAATGATAAAGACTCCATTCAATGGAAACGTGGAACGTGCGCATGGTCTATTGGATTTGATCCATACAGACGTTTGTGGCCCGCTAAGTGTTAGAACAAAATATGGGCGATCCTACTTCATTATCCTTACCGATGACCATTCAAGGTATTGGTATGTTTATTTGATGAAACAAAAATCTGAAACATTTATAAGGTTCAAAGAATTCAGATCTGAAGTAGAAAACAGCTAGAAATGTGTATTAAGGCACTTCGATATGATCGAGGTGGAGATTACTTGAGTGCTGAATTTTTGGGTTATGTAAAAGTGAATGAGATTCTCTCACAGTGGACTCCACCAGCAATACCACAATTGAATAGTGTTTCTGAACGTCGTAATCGAACCTTGAAGGACATGGTTCGATATGTGATGGGATTCACTGAATTGCCAACATCGTTTTGGGGCTTTGCGCTTGAAACTGTGGCAATGTTGTTGAATAATATCCATACTAAAGCAGTGGATAAAACACCATATGAGATATGGATGGGAAAAACTCCCAAATATTTTTACTTGAGAATATGAGGATGTCCTGCTTACGTGAAGCAGACCGTGAGAGACAAATTAGATAGTAGATCCACTTTGTACTACTTTGTAGTATATCATTTCTATCACCCCAATGAAGCAAAAGTGTTTGTTTCAAGAAATGTCACCTTTCTGGAAAAATAATTTCTATTAGATAGAAAAGACAAGAAGATAGAACTTGAAGAAATTCAAGATACTCCCTCAACTGTAGAATTTGAACCTAATCCCCAAACAACCAGTAGTGGAAGTACAAGTTCCTAGAAGGTCTGATAGGGTTATTAGACCACCTGCAAGATACACGCTTCTTCATGAACAAGGCCATGATGAGCCTTGTGTTAGATATGATCCAATGAACTTCAAAGAAGCAATATCTGATACTGATTCAGCCAAATGGCTTGAAGCCATGCAGTTTGAAATGGACTCTATGTATTCAAATCAAGTCTGGACATTGGTAGATCCACCTGAGGGAATTGTTCCCATGGGATGTAAATGGATCTACAAAAGAAAGCTTGGGGCGGATGGGAAGGTATTGATCTTCAAAGCAAGACTGGTTACAAAAGGTTATACTCAAAGGCAAGGAGTTGACTATGATGAAACTTTTTCACCAGTTGCTATGTTTAAGTCCATTAGAATATTACTAGTCATAGTAGCATGGTATGACTGTGAGATATGGAAAATGAATGTAAAGACTGCATTCCTCAATGGAGACATCAAAAAAGAAATTTATATGTCTCAACCTGAGGGATACACATCAGTAGGAAGTGAGCATAAGGTATGCAAACTTCATAGATCAATATATGGTCTCAAGCAGGCGTCAAGGAGTTGGAACCTCAGATTTGATAGCACTATCAAGGAATTTGGTTTTGCTAAAAATCCTGAGTAACCATGCGTGTACAAGAAAGTTAGTAGGAGTGCAATGACATTCCTATTACTTTATGTTGATGACATCCTACTCATTGGGAATGATGTAGGATTACTGCAATCAACTAAAGTATTGTTAGCAAGTAAATTATCCATGAAAGATATGTGTGAAGCATCCTATGTATTGAGAATACTAATCTATAGAGATAGATCAAAGAGGATGCTGAGGCTCACCCAAGCCACTTATATCGATACCATTCTGAAGCGATTCTCAATGGAAGAGTCCAAGAGAGGATCATACTTACCAATGTGTCATGGTGTTACTCTATCTAAAACTATGTGCCCCAAAACTGATGAAGAGATAGAGATGATGACATGTATTCCATATGCATAAGCCATTAGTAGTATCATGTATGGTATGATATCGACACGTCTTGATATTGCTTATGCTCTGAGTGTTTCAAGCAGATATAAGACAAACCTTGGTCCAATGCATTGGAAGGCTGTGAAAGATATTCTTAAGTTCTTGAGAAGGACTAAGAACTTGTTCATGGTCTATGGAGTGGAGAATTGAAATTGGAAGGCTACACTGATTCTAGCTTCCAATGTGACGTAGATGATTCGAAATCGACCTCTGGTCTTGTATTTATGCTAAATGGTGCGGCTGTCTCTTAGAAAGGTTTCGAGCAAGACACCGTTGCGGATTCCACCACTGAAGCTGAATACATTGTCGTATCTATTGCAACTAAAGAGGCAGTTTGGATGAGGAATTTTGTCCAAGAGTTGAGCGTTATTCCTAATGGAGTTGATCCAGTCCCGTTGTACTGTGACAACACTGGTGCCATTGCGCAAGCAAAGGAACCAAGGTCTCATCAGCGATCCAAACATGTACTGAGGAAGTTCCACATCATACGGGAGATTGTGGGAATAGGAGACATATCAGTCGAAAGAGTCCCTTCTGCAGATAATGTTGCTGATCCACTTACAAAGCCTTTGCCAGGACCTTTGTTTGAGAAGCATCCCATTGTTTGAGAAGCATCGCGAAGCAATGAGATTAAAGTTTATGAGTAGTTGGGTCTAGGGCAAGTGAGAGATTGTTAAAGTAGATGCCATGCAAGTCAACGGTTGGCTAGGAAATTTATTGACTTAAGTGAAATAAACAATTTTATTTTAATATAATTTAAATTTTCATGGTTTTATTTTACTTTATCTGTATACCCATGCGATCAGCATAGATAAAGTCCTTGATTATACTTTAATACAAATGAATCGTAATTCGATGTTGAAACAATGAATCGTAATTCGATGTTGAAACTCATTTGTAAACACTGTATAATCTAAATTTGTTCCTAATCGATTCAGCAGCCTAAAACATGGATAAAGGTCGCTTGAGCTCGATACTAGCATATGTGATGTTGTGTACAACATTTCTAGGTAAGGGCATAGAGATGTCCAAACATGCAGATGGGTAGTCATATGATGATTATACTGAACTATCCTCCCTCGGACTTTCCAAGTGGTTATCATTCATCGAGAGGATAAGTCCGTGGTTATGATTGTACACCATTAGTCCTTACGACCCGGGACAACACCGAGGCTCTATATGCTAGGGTTGTATTTTGACTCGTTTACCGAATCCAGGAGAGTCATCAGGTGGCGAGATTGGGTACAATTGCGACACATGTAGGAGCCAGTGCATTGTGGTCGGGAATTCACCTCTCACCTACGGGTATGGATATCCTATGTGATCTGATGAACTAATAGTGTATGAAATCTCTGGCCAGTGTATGAGATGTACATTAGAGAAGAAATTCTCCAGTTGTACATGCGATGTCACTATTTATTATCAAAGATGCGTCACATAGTTACCGAATTATTATGCAACCCTCGATGAACCAATGGTTGCAGATTCGATCGGGATATATGAGATAAGGGACCGTACTGTACGTTATTCGTAACCGACTGGTTTTTGCATGCACTATCAGTGATACCTAGGGAATCATGGGACGATGCTACTAGACACTCTTACCATGATTCGATGGGTCTAATCGGAAAATGGTTTCTGACATACTCATGATCAAATGTTGGTGCATGGAATGTGGGCAAATTAGGGTAAGTCCGAATAAAGAAAATTGTCCTGAATCACAAAGAGTTGTGAACCCACAGCTAGCTGTATCCCTGAACCATTGAGGGTCACACAAGTACTGGTTTACTTGTTCACGTTGAGATAGAAAATTCAATGAGTTGAATTTATAAGAAATAAGTTTGATATGATCAATCGATAAGCTTATAAATAAAGTTTATAAAAGCTTATAGAAATTTTGAGAGCATGACTGCTACAACAGTCAAAGGGAATGCACCTGCCGTATTCAGAAATTGGTGATCTCGAAATTAAAGTGTGCATCATAATAACAAACAAGTTGAAATTGTCACATCGATGATATTGGATCGTCGATCGGGATTATGATGAGGTTAATGTAATGGGAGCATGAATTATGGTCTTGTAAGATAATAAGACCATCATGCAAATTTATTAAAGTTCAAATGGGCTTTAATAATTAATTATATTTTAATTGAATTAAAATATAGCCCATTAATTTTTTATTAAATATGGTATTGATTTATGTAATATGAAAATATTCATGATACCATAATTTTAAAACTTGCACACAAAACAAAATAATATTAATGTATGATATTCTCAAAAATATATGCAAGATAATTCGAGAGTCACCATGTTTGGATATGCAATAAGAATATTTCATTAACTTAATTAATCCAATTAATTAAGTAAAAGAATGATTAGTATTAAAATAGGGATTTTCTCATTCTTAAAATATAGCATGCATTTCGGTGATGTATTGAAGAATCAAGATTGGCTATGAGATGACATGCATTTAGAATCTTTAATTATCTTAATTAATTAGATTAATTAAGTAAATTAAGGATTAGAAATAAATACAATGATTTTGATTCTTAAAAACAGAGATCCATCCGAAAGTTTTTTTACACACAAAAACAAACTTTCGGCTCTTCCAATATCAAAGGATGCTGCTCTTGATTTCTCTCTTATTCCAATAAGTTTTCGGCCACCTTAATTAAGAGGTAGTGGGTTGATTTTTTCTGTGTTCTATCTCTACGCAAAATATCTTCTATACTTTATAGTGCAAGTTAGAAGATGAACAAATATTTCATTTTGAGTGCTCAAACAAATATCTTGAATGTCAAGATCTAAAAAATTTTAAAACTTCTGCTGCGTTTGGGCACGAGAAAACCGAGATCCAACAAATATACATGCATGTAGGGATGTAACCAAGCCGTTCGTGAGTTACTTAGAGCTCTGCTTGGTAAAAAGCTCGTTCGAGATAGTTAGTTAAGCATATCGAGCTGAGCTCAAGTTTAAGGATATTCGATTCATAAGATCGTGAGCCTATTCGCGAGCTCGGATTCGGCTAGTTTTTTTGGCCATGAATTGTTGTTTTACATTGCTATTTTAGTGAAATTTAAGACATTGAATTTCTAAGAGCTCGCTTAACAATTCAAGCTCGAACCATGCTCGTTTAACACGATAAACGAGCTGTTAACAAACCGAGCTCGAGCTATTCGCGAGATTAATAATTTTCAAATAAGCCGAGCTCGAGCCTAATGATAAATTATCGAATCGTGCTAAAGCCGAGCTCGTGGCTATATATATCTGAAACGAGCCGAGCTCGAGCCTGATATTGTTAACGATGAACCAACTGTGGACACTCCAACGTATTAACTTAATGGGTGTTGCTACAAGTACACCCAATTTATCTTACTGCGAGATGTACACCCAATATATCATGATATTTGTACTCACTTAGATATTTTGACCAAAAGAATTCATTTTTTTATTTCACCAGACGGGCCATTTTTCTTTGGAGAACAAAACCTTCTCCAACCCATCATCTTCACAATTCTGACCACCACTCCGGCGACAACGCACGACTCCAGCGACAACGCAATATTCCAGCGACGACTAGTTGGGTGCCCATTTTCACTTTAAATATTCTCCCAAAAATGAATAACCTAGGTATGATTCTATCATATTTGAGTGATTTTTATTTGTAAAATTAATTGCTGCTTTGAGATGATGCATTCTTTATAATGAAACTTATTGTTTGTATTGAATTTTCCATAGAATTTTCTATGGGTAATTGATGAAACCTCACAGGAACACTAGAAAAGTTAATTTTCAGCAATGGGTAATAATATTTTGAAATTTTGTACAAATTAATGTATTCTCTTCTTTGTGGACGTCAACTAGGATTTAGTATACGTTTGAGTTTATTTTTATTCCTTGTCCCAGAAAGCCTCAGTCAAGATTGCAATATTGAAAAGTCAAATTAAAATAGTGTAGTTGGTGAATATGAACATACAATTGAAAATGAAATGGGAATTAAAGATTGTGCTACTGTGAATGATGGGGTGTTCGAAGAAGATAACGACGTTGTTCCAGAGGTTAGGATTAAATTTAAGAGTGTTGATGAAATATATGAAATATACAAAAAGTACGCATATCGTGTAGGTTTTCCAATCAGAAAGAGGACTTCTAGAAAAGGAAAAAATGGGGTTATCCGAAATTTGGCATTCACTTGTGGCCGAGAAGGAAACCGATCAAGAGGTGCAACTACTTCTCTAAAGCCTAGTGCCACGAGTCAAACAGGATGCAATGCTAGGTTGAACGCAACTGTAGATGCTTTTGGTGTGTGGAGACTAAAAATCGTAGAGCTAAAACATAATCATGAAATAAGCCCCTCAAAGTCTAGGATGTATCGATGCAATCGACAACTAACTGAAAATGTTAAAAGGAAGCTAGAGCTTAATGATATTGCTGGAATTCCACTCCATAAAAGTTACAACTCAGTTGTTGTTGAAGCTGGGGGATATGAAAACATGACTTTTATTGAAAAGGATTGTCGGAACTTCATTGATAAGGTTGGAAGACTAAGGTTGGGTAAAGGAGATGCAACTGCTATTCATGCATACTTTGCAAAAAAAAACTAATCAAAGTCCTGGTTTCTACTTCTCTATTGATTATGATGAGGATGGTCACCTAAAAAATGTGTATTGGGCTGATAACAGATGTAGACTAGCGTACAAGGAATTCGGTGATGTTGTCAGATTCGATACAACTTACTTGACAAATAAGTACGATATGCCATTTGCTCCTTTTGTCGGTGTTAATCATCATGGATGATAAACATAAAAATTGTACATTAATTAAATGTTTTATAATATAAATATAAAATTTTTGTTTTATTAAATGTTTAAATATTATATGTTTTATAATAAATTGTATAAAATATAAGTTGTTGTGTAATTACAAGTTTTTACTATTTTTTACAGGTTCGATAAAATAAGAATAAACTTGGCGTTGCAAATGGGATTAAGATGATTCTTGGACCTATAGAAAGTTGATTATAATATCTACATTATTGTTGACAAGCATGAGATAAAAATCCTCTCACAATTGGGATCAAATTAAGCAACAAATAAAGTTACCAAAGGAGTGTCAGTTTTACCATGCTCTAGTATTTTGACCATGTCTCTCAAATTACTTGGTCAAATGGTTTGAAAAAAATACCACAACTAGACAACTCAATTATCCACATGTTTCTTTTTATGTGAAGAAGCAAATTCGGAGACAAAGATTTTCAAAAGTGATGTGTAATATAATATAATATCTTGGAACACCAATGAATTGAAGACTTATGTGTAAAAAAATAATATTTTATTTGTGGTTGTCTCCCCAAATTTGGCTATAAATAGGGGTGCATTGTAATGTATTGAGATATCCCTCATTCTATGAACAAACCTTTGAGTTCATAATATTTCTCTCTATAATTTTCCTTTATTTCTTCATTTAAATACAAATAGCATGTTAATTTCATATTCAAAGTCTTACACTTTGAATAATGAATAGCTAACTTCCTAAAGTTGAGATGATAAGGTGAAACTCTTTGCATGATAATAAGGTTATTAAAAGGTAAGAATCTATGTTTTATATTATTTAATCATTATTTATTGTTTATGTTATATTTATTTCTTTAAGCATTTTTATACCCTACTTATAAGTGGGAGTTTTGATTTATTGTTGCTATATGTTACACTAAATTCTTGGAACCATTTAAATGTTAGTTTGGTATTACCAACCATTTAAAGTGGATGCCTTGATTTATTATATATAAATATATTATAATATTAAATTCTTGGAACCATTTAAATGTTAGTTTGGTTTTACCAACCATTTAACTTGGATTCCTTGATTTATTATATATGAATATATCATAGTATTAATTTATTGGTACCATTTAAATGTTTGTTTGGTTTTACCAACCATTTAAAGTGGGAACCTTGATTTAGTGTTTACAAATATATATAGCACAATAAATACTTGACCACATTTATAAGTTTTGGTATATATTATATACTTATAAGATAATAATTTATAACATAATATAAATATGATTATTTAATATATTGGAACCATTTTATTAAGTGGATTTCAATATTGTTCGTTAATGTTAACTTTATTAAAATACCAAGAGTGGATCCTTTAATCTCAACTACTTAAATTAAAATTTGAACAATTAAAATTTACCCATTAAAGATTCAAACAATTAAAATTAAAAAGAAACAAAAACAAAAACAAAACAAAAAGACATTGTAGTGGACTTGTAATTACCTTAGCTTCCCTGTGGATACGATATCGGACTCACCGAATTATACTACTTGTGGACAACCTGCTCTTGGGAGTGCAACAATCAAAGTGACAACAAGTTTTTGGCGCCGTTGCCGGGGAAGTATAATTTAATTTCAAGTCTGTTTAATTTTCTTTCTTTGAATTTTTTATTGTTTTTGTGTGTTTTTCTTCTTTTTCTTTTGCATTTGCATGAGCATTATTTGGTCACGTACACTTAGTGGTCGACTCATTCGAAATAACCCTTTATTTTTACAAAACATGGCGGAAGAACCCATCCAGGAAAATGAAGATGAAATTCAATCTCAACATGATCATGATAGGCGAAGAACACTTAGAGATCACATGAATCCTACACGTACTAGTGCACCTTCATGTCTAGTTTTTCCCCCTGATGCATCTCATTTCAATTTTAAGCCTGGTATTATCCAACTTTTACCCAACTTTCATGGCTTAGATTCTGAAAATCCATACATGCATTTACGAGAATTTGAAGAAGTGTGCAACACATATAATGATCTAAATTGTAGCATGAACACCATTCGACTTAAGCTTTTTCCTTTTTCTTTAAAAGATAAAGCTAAAACTTGGCTACAAAATCTTAGATCGGGATCCATTCGAACTTGGGATGAATTGCAACAACAATTTTTGAAAAAGTTTTTTCCATCTCATAGAACAAATTCTTTCAAAAGGCAAATCATCACTTTCACTCAAAAACAAGGAGAAACTTTTTATCAGTGTTGGGATAGATATAAAGAATTGCTTAATCTTTGTCCACATCATGGTTTTGAAATTTGGAGAGTTGTTTCTCAATTTTATGAAGGCTTAACACCTAAAGATAGGCAAATGGTTGAATTTATGTGTAATGGAACATTTGAAGATAAAGATCCAAATGAGGCAATTGAGTATCTCGATTCATTAGCTGAAAATGCTCAAAATTGGGACACTATAGGTACAATCGAACCATCAAACAAGATTCAATCTCCTACATCTGGTGGAGGTATGTACACTCTCAAAGATGAACATGATCTTCAAGCTAGATTTACCTCTTTGGCAAGAAAAGTTGAGGCACTTGAATTGAAAAAGAATGGTCAATTAAAATCTGTTCAAGAAATTGCATGTCACATCTGTGATACAAGTGATCATTCTACAAAAGATTGTCCCACTTTGCCTTCTTTTAAAGAATGTCTCCATGAACAAGCCAATGTTTTAAACAATCTCAAAAGGCCAAATTTTGAACCATTTTCTCAAAGTTACAATCCAGGTTGGCGAAATCATCCAAATTTTAGTTGGAGGAATGATAATGCTGCACAATTTTCACAACCACATTTCCAAAATCAACAAAATTTTCAAAATTATGCACCTTATGTTCCTCCACCTAAAAGGAATTTGGAAGATATATTGAATTCTTTCATTGCAAAGCAAGAGTCTATCAATACTCAAACTGCTCAAACCATGACAGATTTGAAAGATACTCTTGCTAAATTTGCATCTGCACTTAATGTTCATGAAAAAGGTAAATTTCCTTCACAACCTCTGCCTAATCCCAAGGATCATCATTCACAAACTGGAACTTCTGGAACTCAACCGATGGATCAGGTAAAATCTGTTATTACCCTTCGAAGTGGTAAGGTTGTGGAAAAATCCATTCTTGAACCTTGTGAAGATGATGATAAATCAACTCCAAAGGGTAAGGAAGTGGAACCCATAACTTGCGAAGAGGAGGTTCAACAGACAGTGTCACCACCATTCCCTCATGCATTGAAAAATACAAAAAAATCAAATTTGAATTCTGATATATATGATATTTTTAAACAAGTAAAAGTTAATATTCCTTTATTAGATGCAATAAAACAGGTACCATCATATGCCAAATTTTTGAAAGACTTGTGCACTGTGAAAAGAAAATTGAATGTGAAAAAGAAAACATTTTAAGCCGAACAAGTAAGTGCAATCATTCAAAATAATAATGCTTTGAAATACAAAGACCTTGGTTGTCCTACTATTTCTTGTATTATTGGAGAACGAAAGATTAAAAAAGCCTTGCTTGACCTTGGAGCTAGTGTGAATTTACTTCCATATTCAGTTTATCAAGAACTCAATCTAGGCGAGTTAAAACCTATTTCGGTAACACTTTTACTTGCTGATAGATCTGTTAAAGTGCCAAGAGGTATGGTAGAAGACGTGTTGGTCCAAGTTGATAACTTTTTATATCCTGTCGATTTCATAGTTTTAGATACACAACCTATCGAAGCTTGTAATGCAATTCCGGTAATTTTAGGTCGTCTATTTTTAGCAACTTCTAATGCTCTTATAAATTGCAGGTATGGAATAATGAAGTTGTCATTTGGTAACATGACCTTGGAGCTTAATGTGTTTAATCTTTGTAAGCAACCACATGACAAAGGAGATGAAAGTGAAGATGAAAATCTTATTGAAACTCTTGTGGAAGAAAAAATTCAAGAAGGGAGTACACATGATCAATTAGATATTTGTTCAATTGAAACTGTTAAAGAAAATATTGAAATTGATCTTGATGATTTTATCAGGTATCACTCGTTACCAGGATCAGAGAAAGAATTTGATGCAAAATATGAGAACAAAGACGAACCACCCATATTGGAGTTAAAACCCTTGCCAGAAGAATTGAAGAATGCATTTCTTGGAGAAGATGAAACATATCCGGTGGTAATTTCTTCCAAACTAGTAAGTGATGAAGAAGGTAAATTAGTTGATATGCTTAAAAGACATAAAAATGCAATTGGTTGGACACTAAAAGATCTCAAGGGCATTAATCCACTAATTTGCACTCACAAAATTCACTTAGAAGAAAATGCAAAAACATCTCAACAACCACAAAGGAGATTAAATCCGCACATGAAAGATGTTGTGAAAACTGAAGTTCTCAAACTACTTGATGTTGGGATTATCTACCCTATTTCTGATAGTAAGTGGGTAAGCCCAACACAAGTAGTTCCGAAAAAATCTGGCATCACAGTGATAAAAAATGAAAAAGGTGAATTGTTAACAAGTCGAGTCCCATCTAGTTGGCGGATGTGTATTGATTATAGAAAATTAAATGACGCCACTAGAAAAGATCATTTTCCATTACCATTTTTGGATCAAATTTTAGAAAGAGTAGCAGGTCATCCATACTACTGTTTTCTTGATGGATATTCAGGTTATTATCAAATTCCCATTGCACTCGAAGATCAAGATAAAACTACATTCACATGTCCTTTTGGAACATTTGCATTTAGAAGGATGCCATTTGGATTATGCAATGCCCCAGCAACATTTCAAAGATGTATGCTAAGCATTTTTTGCGACATGGTTGAAAATTGTTTGGAAATTTTCATGGATGATTTAACTGTCTTTGGGAATACATTTGATAATTGTCTTGAAAATTTGGAAAAAGTTTTAAAAAGATGCGAGGAAAAAGGTCTTATTTTAAATTGGGAAAAATGTCATTACATGATTACTTCTGGAATTGTTTTGGGACATGTCGTGTCATCTCATGGAATTGAAGTTGATAAAGCAAAAGTTGATGTCATTGCCAATTTACCCCCTCCAAAAACCATTAAAGAAATTCGCTCATTTTTGGGACATGCTGGATTTTATAGGAGGTTTATAAAGGACTTTAGTTTAATCTCTAAACCCATTTGTAACCTCTTAACAAAAGACAGTGCATTTGAGTGGACTCAAGAATGTCAAAATGCTTTTGATAAAATCATTCGACATTTAACATCAGCTCCTATCATGCAACCTCCTGATTGGTCTTTACCATTTGAAATCATGTGCGATGCGAGTGATTATGCAGTCGGTGCAGTATTGGGTCAAAGAAGAAACGGTAAGCCTTATGTGATATATTATGCAAGTAGAACTTTAAACAATGCTCAAATGAATTACTCCACAACTGAAAAAGAACTACTTGCTGTAATATTTGCATTAGATAAATTTCGTTCTTATTTGATTGGATCAACAACTATCGTGTTTACTGATCATTCTGCTATTAGATATTTGTTGACCAAACAGGATGCAAAGCCACGACTGATACGATGGATTTTGTTGCTCCAAGAATTTGACATTGTGATCAAAGATAAAAAAGGAACCGAGAATGTCGTAGCCGATCATTTATCGAGACTAGTAACAGGATCATCTTGTGAAATGACACCAATTAACGATAATTTTCCTGATGAACATCTATTTTCAGTTACTACTACACCTTGGTTTGCTAACATAGTAAATTTTCTTGTGACAGGAAAAATGCCACCGCAATGGAGTTCTCAAGATAAAAGAAAATTTTTGAATGAGGTAAAAAACTTTTATTGGGATGATCCGTATCTGTTCAAGTATTGTCCGGATCAAATTTTTCGACGTTGCATACCCGACAATGAGGTAAGTAGTGTCATTAAATTTTGTCATTCAGAAGCATGCGGAGGACATTTTTCTTCAAAGAAAACAGCTGCAAAAATCTTGCAGTGTGGATTTTATTGGCCCACTTTGTTTAAAGACACCCACGAAATCTGCAAGATCTGTGAAAATTGTCAAAAATTGGGTGCGATTTCAAAAAGAAACATGATGCCTTTGAATCCTATTATTGAAATTGAAATCTTTGATTGTTGGGGAATAGATTTTATGGGACCTTTTCCACCGTCGTTTGGATACTTGTATATTTTAGTTGCAGTTGATTATGTTTCCAAATGGATAGAGGCAATTCCATGTCGAACAAATGATCATAAAATCGTCATCAAATTTTTAAAAGAAAATATTTTTAGTAGATTTGGAATTCCTCGAGCCATGATAAGTGATGGGGGAACTCACTTTGTTAATAAACCATTTGCTTCATTAATGAAAAAATATGGTATTACTCACAAAGTAACTACTCCTTATCATCCTCAAACAAATGGACAAGTTGAATTAGCTAATAGGGAGGTAAAGCAAATTTTGGATTGGTCTCTGCGACTTAATGATGCACTTTGGGCGTATCGAACAGCTTTTAAAACATCATTGAATATGTCTCCCTATAGGTTGGTTTATGGAAAACATTGTCATTTGCCTGTGGAATTGGAACATAAAGCTTATTGGGCGATCAAAACTTTAAATTCAAGCATGGATGATGCCAACAAATTGCGTAAATTGCAACTTAATGAACTTGATGAACTCAGAAATTACGCGTATGAGAATTCAAGGATTTATAAAGCAAAAATCAAATCATTTCATGATAAAACAATTCTTAGAAAATCTTTTGAGATTGGTAAAAAAGTTTTGCTTTATAACTCTCGACTTCACATATTCCCAGGAAAATTACGATCAAGATGGACAGGCCCATATGTTGTAAAGCATGTGTATACTTATGGAGCTGTGGGTATTGAAAATCCTAAAATTGATGATGTTTTTAAAGTAAATGGATAAATGCTTAAACCATTTTTAGAAAATGAAATTTTTCAAGAAGAGTTTATTTCCTTTTCCGATCCTTGATTTATTTTGTGTTGCATTTAATTTTTTTTGTTTTTATTTCAGGTTTCCTTAATCTTTTTATTTTCCCGGTTAAACGGCGGATAACGGTACTCCGTGACTCTCATAGTCGGTTTAATCAGTTTCCCATAATTGCTGATACAAAAATAAAAAAAAATCATTTCTTTTCTTTTCAAAATGGATGAAATTCTCTCAAAAATTTGTAAATATTTTCCCTCTGTTTCTGAAAATGTTCTAAGAAAAATTTATGCAGGAAGGTGTGAAAGATTGAGATTGCTAATGCAAAAAGGAATTCCAGAAGATATTCGTCTTGTAATAGAAGCTAAGGTCCGATTAGGAGGAGAAGTTCCACAATCATTGCTCATTCG
>NC_133319.1:12376811-12492634 GCF_012295235.1 Primulina huaijiensis
ATTTAAAGTGGATGCCTTGATTTATTATATATGAATATATTATAATATTAAATTCTTGGAACCATTTAAATGTTTGTTTGGTTTTACCAACCATTTAAAGTGGGAACCTTGATTTAGTGTTTACAAATATATATAGCACAATAAATACTTGACCACATTTATAAGTTTTGGTATATATTATATACTTATAAGATAATAATTTATAACATAATATAAATATGATTATTTAATATATTGGAACCATTTTATTAAGTGGATTTCAATATTGTTCGTTAATGTTAACTTTATTAAAATACCAAGAGTGGATCCTTTAATCTCAACTACTTAAATTAAAATTTGAACAATTAAAATTTACCCATTAAAGATTCAAACAATTAAAATTAAAAAGAAACAAAAACAAAAACAAAACAAAAAGACATTGTAGTGGACTTGTAATTACCTTAGCTTCCATGTGGATACGATATCGGACTCACCGAATTATACTACTTGTGGACAACCTGCTCTTGGGAGTACAACAATCCAAGTGACAACAATGGACAATCGACTCTTCTTGGATGTGGTTTGATTGCGGGTGAGGATATTGACACTTTTGTATGGTTATTTAAGACATGGCTTGACTGCATGGAGAATCAACCTCCCAAAGGTATTATCACAGATCAAGATAGGGCCATGCAAAATGCTATAGAGATTATATTCCCTAACACAAGACATAGATGGTGTTTATGGCAAATACTTAGAAAGTTACCTGAAAATTTTGGGTATCACAAAGAAAAAGATTCTATTTTTAAGGACATACACAATTCTATATATGAATCATTAAATCATGAGGAATTTGTTCAGTCCTGGGTTGCAATGGTCGACAAATATACTTTGCATGAAAATTATTGGTTGTCTGGACTTTTTAAAGAAAGATCACGGTGGGTCCCATGTTTTTTAAACACAAGTTTCTGGGCTGGAATGTCTTCAACGCAACGTAGCGAGAGCATGAATGCTTTTTTCGATGGTTATGTGCATTTTAAAACCAGCTTGAAACAATTAGTTGAACAATATGAGCGGGCTTTGCGTAGCAAAGTAGAGAAAGAGTTTCAGGCAGATCTTCGTTCGTATTCTCAGATGATTCCTTGTGTCGGTGCATATGATATAGAGAAGCAAT
This sequence comes from Primulina huaijiensis, assembly GCF_012295235.1. NCBI lineage: Eukaryota > Viridiplantae > Streptophyta > Magnoliopsida > Lamiales > Gesneriaceae > Primulina > Primulina huaijiensis. Next base: position 12,377,965 of record NC_133319.1, read on the forward strand.
TTCAAGCTTCATATACTATGGACAAGTTTAGAGAATTCCAGGAAGATTCAGTCGTTTGATGTATTGTAAATTGATACATGGTGGGGAAGAGCCTGAGAGGACAAAATTTAAGGTACGTGAGGATGTCGAGGTCAAAGGAAAAATAATAAAACAAAGACTTGTGGATGTCCAGTTTGCAATAGAACAAAATGAGATAGTTTGCAGTTGCCATTTATTTGAGTTCAGAGGAATACTTAGCTTTGTAGACATGCTGTGTTGGTTTTGTTATTCAATGACGTGAGATCAGTACCACAAAATTATATCCTTAGGAGATGGAAGCGTGATGCAAATCGCTTGTACACACGGGTGAAAGTAAATTATGATGGTTGGATTACTACTCCAGGGCATGAAAAATATGATGAATTGCATCGAGAATTTTCAGGACTAGCAGGTTTGGCTGCGGATGATGAGGCAAGATTTCAGGAGGTGAAAAGATGGATTTCAGTCAAGAAGGCTGAGTTCACTTCGAGAATGATATTAGGTCATGAAAGTGAAGATTTAGTTCAACCATGTAATCCAGTGAGATCTGTCAGTGTTGGAGAAGTTGGAACCACCTTTTCTACTCAAACTCTAGACCCGAAGTGTACGAAGAGAAAGGGAGCCCCTCGTACGGTTCGAAAAAAAGGACCATTGGAAACTAGAACAAAGAAAAACAATGTATTATTTAATAATTATTTTGCTTATGTTATTATTCTTGAAAATATTTATATTAACATTCATTATCTTGCTAGGTACAAATTAAATCGAAGAAAGACAGAGGTACAAATGTCAGTAGCGAAAAAGAAGTTAATAATTTTGCAACTGTCACAAAAACAGTCCAACATGGAATCGACTTTGGATCAAGATTTGGGTTGGATCATGTAACAGCCCCATTACCTTTGTATTTTGGCCAACTAAATAATGATGGAAACTATTGGTTTGACAGAATGGAGCAGTAATGAGAGCATGAATGCTTTATTCCATGGGAGTTTTTGGATGACTATGCAGAACAAGCTATTGGAATTTTTTTACTTGAATTTTATAATTTGATATCTGTCGATCCATTTCTTGGAGAATTAAACATATGCTACTTTTCATTTTTGGTATGCTTTTGTTTAATTTTTGGGATGCTGAAACATATGCAATTTTTTTTTTGTAAAGTGGACATCATCCAAAGCTTCTAAATTGACGTCAATTGACAATGTGTGTTATGTTTCCCAAATAGAAGATAAAATAAATTGACATAAATTAACATTTTATTATGCATGAGTTCATGTTTTGTATAACATTTGTATCAATTATAATATCATATTTCACTTGAAAGATTAAATGACATTTTCATCTCCTGGAAAATAGATGAATTGGCCGTTATGTGAAAAACATATAATAGAATGAATAATGAAAATGGGAAGATTTTTATAATATGTTGATTTTTTTTTAAAAATTGGAAATAAATTTATAATAGTGTGGTAAAAAAAAATTCAATTGAAAGAAGTGAGCTTTTTCATTACACAATGGCTTCCAAAAAATTGAACTGTAATTGTTTAGTTTTTATAGAAAATTGTTGTACAAATAATTGATGTATCTTTAGCATTTTCCAAACTTGATATATGGAGTATTAACTCAAAGAATTGTTAAAATTATTATATGCAACCCGGGGTTTTATCCGACTGACAACTAATCGACACCAGTAACGTCTCTTTCTTCCACCNCGAAAAAAAGGACCATTGGAAACTAGAACAAAGAAAAACAATGTATTATTTAATAATTATTTTGCTTATGTTATTATTCTTGAAAATATTTATATTAACATTCATTATCTTGCTAGGTACAAATTAAATCGAAGAAAGACAGAGGTACAAATGTCAGTAGCGAAAAAGAAGTTAATAATTTTGCAAATGTTACAAAAACAGTCCAACATGGAATCGACTTTGGATCAAGATTTGGGTTGGATCATGTAACAGCCCCATTACCTTTGTATTTTGGCCAACTAAATAATGATGGAAACTATTGGTTTGACAGAATGGAGCAGTAATGAGAGCATGAATGCTTTATTCCATGGGAGTTTTTGGATGACTATGCAGAACAAGCTATTGGAATTTTTTTACTTGAATTTTATAATTTGATATCTGTCGATCCATTTCTTGGAGAATTAAACATATGCTACTTTTCATTTTTGGTATGCTTTTGTTTAATTTTTGGGATGCTGAAACATATGCAATTTTTTTTTTGTAAAGTGGACATCATCCAAAGCTTCTAAATTGACGTCAATTGACAATGTGTGTTATGTTTCCCAAATAGAAGATAAAATAAATTGACATAAATTAACATTTTATTATGCATGAGTTCATGTTTTGTATAACATTTGTATCAATTATAATATCATATTTCACTTGAAAGATTAAATGACATTTTTATCTCCTGGAAAATAGATGAATTGGCCGTTATGTGAAAAACATATAATAGAATGAATAATAAAAATGGGAAGATTTTTATAATATGTTGATTTTTTTTTAAAAATTGGAAATAAATTTATAATAGTGTGGTAAAAAAAAATTCAATTGAAAGAAGTGAGCTTTTTCATTACACAATGGCTTCCAAAAAATTGAACTGTAATTGTTTAGTTTTTATAGAAAATTGTTGTACAAATAATTGATGTATCTTTAGCATTTTCCAAACTTGATATATGGAGTATTAACTCAAAGAATTGTTAAAATTATTATATGCAACCCGGGGTTTTATCCGACTGACAACTAATCGACACCAGTAACGTCTCTTTCTTCCACCATTTGGTTTTTTGGTCTCTCCCCTTTGAATTCTCATGCCCATGTGCATGCCCTACATCTGTACCTTGATTTTTGAATTATTTACATGTTGATTGGATTGTTCACTTTCTCGCGTCGGCTGGTTTGAATTGCTTCTTCGATTTTTGACTTGTGATGAAATTCCAGGAGCTAAGCAGTTTATATACTTGCATACCAGAAGCTGAGGGCTGCATTTTGAATTCAAGATCCATCTTTTTGGTTTTTGATGGAATCTGAATCGCAGAGGAAGAGCTACTGCGTGATGGAAGATATCTATGGTGTGATTGCGATGCCCAAGGGAGAATTCCAACTCCATCCTCTCTCTCCAAGTTCAAAGCAGCTTCAGTTTGCTGTTCCGGATCTAGGGCGAGCTTTTCAGGTCTTTTTCTCTTCCCCTTTTTCTTTTCTAATCTATGGATTCAATTCTGCTTGACCTACATCGTGTTTAAATTGCTTTGTTACCGCGAAAGGGTCCTTTTGGAGATGAGCGGACCATGGGGTTTTGTGGAGTGGCCGAGTCGTGGAGAGGAGGCGAAACATGATGTTAATTTAGAAAACTTGAAAATGCTTTGGTGGTGCTGCTTTTGGGAGTGTGGTGAATGGGTACCTTTAGTTATAAATAATTTCACATATATATATGCTATGGAAAATACATTTATTGTAAGTTTTTTTTATAGTTTGTCTAGTTTACCTTGTAAAGCTTTGAGGGGAGAAAACTTTCAGCTTTCCTAGAAAAGCAACTCATTTGATTCACTTCAGGATTTTGTGAGAACTAGAGAAGTTGCCGAGTTCCTCAGTGGTGCATTAGCAGGGGCAATGACCAAAGCTGTTCTTGCTCCACTGGAGACCATCAGGTCTGTTGCATCTTATTGCTCGCTGATCTATTTCTCCCAAGTTTTATATGGTACCTGGTTTATGGCTATGACTATTTGTCTTATTTCCTTATATAATGAATTAATATGAAAGAACCTGCAGATAGTAGTTCCTGTCAAGCTTGTCACTGACTGAAAACCATTGGCACATGATGTTACCCTTTGCTTTGCTTAGATGGATAACTTTCTAAACAAGAAAGAAGTTTTTAAGTGTTACAAATAATCTCTTTCTATAGACTGGGGATAAAGAAAGCATTGTGATCTACTTTAACTGATTTTTTTTAAATTTTTGTCTGCTGTAATATCACAATTTTCTGTGTCAGAATTTGTATTTTCTTTGACTTGGTTATTGGTGTACATTATGAAACATCAGGGAAGGCATTGACTTATTTGTTGTTATTGCTGGTTTATGAGTGTAAATTTGATTTTTTTTTAACCTTTTCACGTCTAATGTGATTATTTGAAATCTGCAGGACAAGAATGGTGGTCGGAGTTGGGTCTAAAAACATTTATGGTAGTTTTATGCAGATAATTGAACAGCAGGGATGGCAAGGACTATGGGCTGGAAATGCTATAAATATGCTTCGCATAGTTCCAACCCAGGCAATTGAGCTTGGAACTTTTGAATATATCAAGAGGGCAATGACATTAGCACAAGAGAATCAAAATCTAACTGAAAGCCCGAAGTTGCAGATTGGCTCGATGAGCCTCAGATTTTCTCTGTCATGGCTCTCTCCCATAGCCGTGGCTGGTGCTGCTGCTGGAATTGTTAGCACCCTTGTGTGTCATCCTCTTGAAGTTTTAAAGGTATGTGTGCAGGTAGATTTGTCTCTTTGGAGACTGAAGAAAATGAGGATAGTGAAGTACATTAAAATGTACAACGTGGATTCCTTTCCAGACAACACACACACTGATTCCCACCAATGCTCAAAATGATGAACTTTAATATATACTTCTCCAATTAATTTCTTTCTTTCTGTCTATTTTTCCTTTTTCTATATCCCATTTATCTATTTCCTTTAGTTCCTTATTAGAGCAATTATGATCTGGAAGTCTATCATGGGCAAGTGTTCAAATCTTTCATGACATAGCCATGAGGTGCTCTATAGACCTTACTATAATCTAAAATACTTCTTGTGGCTATGAATTGATGCAAAAAACTATTTTCTTGTACAATGTGATGAGATGAATTACTCTATTCCAACGCACACTGGCAGCCATTTTTAAGAAACATCATGCTACATCTCTCTGCTCTCATCTTCTTTATATTATCACCAGTGAAAATTTTCGTTTGTCTGACTGTTATTATTGAGTTGGTTCTAATCTTCATTATCTGATTGCATTCCCTATCCAATGTAGGATAGATTGACTGTAAGTCCTGAGGTATATCCTAATCTAAGTATTGCAATGCACAAAATTTATAAAGATGGTGGAGTTCAGGCTTTCTACTCTGGGATTTCACCCACGTTGATTGGCATGCTCCCTTACAGCACGTGCTACTATTTCATGTACGAGACAATGAAAAAATCATATTGCTTAGCGCAGAAAAAGGAATCTTTAACTCGAGCAGAGATGCTCGTAGTTGGTGCTCTTTCTGGTATAACTTTTATATCGATGTTTCAATGTGTTCTTGTATTGTCCTACTATCAATGGAGTTTCATTAAAAGGATACCTATTTCTAATCACCTTTTAATATGACAATCTACACATGGGTTGAACAGCAATTTTGGCTGCAAAAGAGAAATACATGTTGTGGTGGTTCGGACCTTGTCTGATAACCGCGAGTCTATTATGAAAATTGGAAAGCATCAAATTTATTCTCGTGGTTTTCAGAATTCCACACGTGAACTAAACAAAGTCAGCAATTTTAAGAACTAGGAAGTACATTGAGTAGTATTGTGGTTCTAAGCTAGTGCTTAACATGTTTCAGGCATGACGGCTAGCACGATTAGTTATCCTTTGGAGGTTGCAAGAAAACAGCTGATGGTTGGAGCTATACGAGGTAAATGCCCACCCCACGTGGCAGCTGCACTCGCACAAGTTGTAAGAGAGGAAGGGCTGATGGGGCTTTACAGAGGCTGGGCTGCTACTTGTTTGAAAGTCATGCCCTCTTCTGGTATCACCTGGATGTGCTATGAAGCTTGGAAAGATATATTGCTAGGCCGTTAGTGACTAGGAGGCACAATCTTCTTAGTTTGAAACCATTTTTGAAGGGGTTTCAATGGGCAATCTGGAGAACCACTTGTTTCAGGCCATGTATACCTTTTTGTAATTGTTGGAAGGCTTAAAATTAAGACGATGTAATCCAACTGCATGCAAATCTAGAAAATATGAAAAATGATTAATTAAATGTTTTTAATTGCTAAATTGATTATGTGACATGTTTATATGATGTTTTAGTAGTTTTTTTCTAATTACATGCATTAAAATGCATTAAAATGTAATTTTAACGGTTATTCGAGTTGCGGTCGAGTAACGGAGACCGATGACTGAAAAATGAAAAATGTTTTTATTAAATAATTGTTTGTAATTATTTAAAATATGATTGATGTTTTTTCTTTTCCTGAAAAAAAAGAGTTTTGAGGCGATTTTATACACCAGGACGTAAATTTTATCGGTGTTGGATTTTTAACAAAAAATACGAACGTGTTGGCAACCCGTCTAATAAATTCACAAATTTTTCTACTCAAAATAATTTTTATATTTTAATTAAGCACTCATGGACTTAATTAACCTTCTTAATAGGTCAAGGTTTGATTATTGTCTTAATTAAACTATATAATATACAAATTTCACCTCATAAGCCTACACACCCCACGCCCCACCTCCCTTACTCAAAATAAATTCTCTCCAACACAAATTCACTGACACACACAATATTTTTGAAGAGAAACTTTCGAAATATTCAAGGGAAATTCAAGTCAAGGCCCTCATCGTCGTCGTTATTCGATCGTCAACTAATTTCGTGTGTTAAATACGCAAAAGCACGCCATATTTCTTCCCTTTACTCAACATCAGACCATACTATACATATAAATATGATTTTCATGAAAAAACATGTCCCCTTTTTAATTATTTTCGTTTTCGTGCAAAACATGGATTTTAAAGCATTTTGTTTGATTAAAAACTTGATGATTTCATACATGAAGGGGCTGCCATGTTCTAGGATATAAGGGGCAATGTTTTTACATGATTTAAGGGTCTAGAAACATGCACAAAACGCTGCAAAGACCAAACAAACAAGCTGGAACCGAAATCGTGTAGGGTTGATCAAGGGGCTCGTTTATGGAGTATATCGCTTGGCTTGGGTCACGGCTGGGACGAGGCTTAGCCAGGGTCCGTGCAGGGTCAAGGAAAGAGTCCTAGCCATGCTAGGACTCGAGTCAAGGGGCTGGGGTGGAGTCCTAGCAAGCTAGGACCCCACCCGCGCACATCAGCGCCTTGTGTGCAGCAGCGCGCAGATGGTTAAGGGGCTCGGCCAGAGGGCTTTGGCTGGGCTAGGTCAAGGGGTTAGGGTCCTAGGAGGGTGCTTGAGAGGCTGGTTCAAAGGCTGGCTCGGTCGGCTAGAGTCCTAGGCATGAAACAAGAGTCCTTGTCAAGTAGGTTTCTCGGCCATGGTTGGTTCTTGATGTATGGCTTCGGTTTTACACTTGGGGTCAGGTCCTAGGGGTTAGCTGGGGTCTGGTAGGTTCCTAAGTGGGCTGGGAAGGGTTCGGCTTGAGGTTGTTCGAGCTTGACTCGAGAAAATTCGAAGTGGGTTGCTCAAGGGTAATGCATAGGCTCGGTTAAGGTTTTCTTGTTCGAAAATAATCGAAACATGGCTCACGAGGGTCGAGTCATGGTTCACGAGAGCCAAATAATTTTTAAAAGTCTAAGATTTTAATTTTGGGAGTTTATATTAAAGTTTGAATTAAATCGGGATTAAAACGCTTTAAAAACGAATAATTAAAAAGTCTAGTATTTAAGCTAAATAAAATCATGAGAAATTTAATTTAAGCTTAAATAATTATTTTGGACATGTTAGCGTCAATGAAATTAAGAAAAAGTCAAAAACGTGAAATTTTACGTCTAGAGGTAAAACGGTAATTTTACACCCGAAAATTAGTAAACGTCACGGCAGTGTCCTGAATGCTGTTTTATATGCTAATATGATTATTTTCAATGATTATGAATGTTTATTAACTTTTATATATTAAAATATGATTTTTAAGTGTTTATGGATTTTTATGGTTTAATATGGACATTAAAAGATACGTTGAATGTTTGGTTTAAAAGAAAAACGATATTTTATGCATGTTTTTATTAAGTGATGAAATTACGAAATGTTGAAGGATGTGAAGGGATTGTGACTAATACGATGATATGTTGGAGATATCGTGAGGGTGAAGGTCTCAGTGGGAGCCCGACGATCGTGTTTCCATGGATACAAATACGATGATATGTTAATACGTTGGCCAAGGCTCAGTTGATGGTTAAGAGTGTCGCTGATGTTCCCGCCGCCCAGTACTGTGGTTATATGTAGATGGATCCATCGCCCAATACGAATACGAATACGAGTCACATTTACGATCTGAATTCAACGAACACGAATAATGTTTATGATGAATATGAACTTGAATATGTTGATATGAAAATGTTTATGGAAATGTTTACGAAAATATTTATGTTTAAAGTTTATGCATTATTATGAAATTGTTATTTAAGTACAAGTATTTTTCATATGTATACGTAGTATTTGTTATCAAGATTATGGTGTGTTGAGTCTTTAGACTCATTAAGTGTGATTGATACATGTGATTATGATAATAATGTTAATGGAGGTCTTGATGGTTGACCTGACTGGACTTAAGATGCACATGAATCGATGACCAGCGCTTATATTTTTCCGCACTTATGATTTACGTTGAGAGATTTTACGACTTTTTATTTATGTTTGAGAGATTTTGAGAGGTGTTAGTATAGACTATACTTTTCAAAATATTGCTTTTTAGGTTTGGTTTTATGTTTAAACTATTTCCTTGATTTTAAATACTGGTTGGTTGGTTGATTTTAAAATGGTGCAAAATATTTCATATATGCATGTGAGTATTTCGGCCGAATTAACAGAGTAAAAAAAATTTCTAGTACTTTTTTAGCAAAACGAATAGCAAACATTTCAGTTAGTATCAGAGAAATGGTCTGCAAAGGGTTGTGCCACCATCAGCGTCGGAAAGATCAGTCGTCAAGCCTCAATTTGTAAGTTTACATGCTTTATATGATTTATTATAAAGTTACCTGCATGATTACATGAATAATATGTTTACGTCACATGTTTACTAGCTTTTTGAGGATGTATGCTTTATATGCTTAAATTGCTAAAATAAATTAGAATATGTTACATGATTAGAAAACTTATATTTAAATGCATGTTGGTTACATTAGAATTTAGAAAACATTCAGATATAATGCCTCCTAGACGCGCTCCTATCGATAGACAGGCAGAGACTACTGAGGATCGTAGTGACGATGCACCCCCGCCTCCTAATAGAGATGCTGCTACACGCGCTTTAGAGGGGATGGCTCGTTTCTTCGAGCAGCAGTTACAGCAGCAACAGTTACAGCAGGCACCTAGGCCACATCATGACGTGTATGATTGATTAGTTCTGGAGGCTAGGGCCGAACGAATTTTCTGGCACCACCGATCCCTTTGCTGCTGAGGCATGGATTCGTGCACTCGAGGTGCACTTTCGTTATCTGAATATGGGATATGCTGACCGTGTGAGGTGTGCCACTTACCTGTTCAGGGATGATGCTTATTTATGGTGGGAAGGAGCCGAGCATGGTGTTAATCTTGCGACACTTACTTGGGCTCGATTCAAGGAGATATTCTACGAGAAATATTTTACTGCTGATGTTAGAGGGCGATTGAAGAGGGAATTTATGACTCTCCATCAGGGAGACGCTTCTGTTGCTGAATTTGTGAAGAAGTTTGATAAGGTTTGTCACTTTGTACCCCTTATTGCGAGGGATGCTGCGGAGAAGTTTAGACACTTCATGGATGGTCTACGACCTGCCATACTAAATAATGTGATGATGATGCGTCTTTTGGATTATGCTACTGCTACTACTCATGCATTTCAAGCTGAACAATCTTTAAAAGACATTGAGTTTGAGATGCAGTACAAGAGACAGCAGCACCAAAACAATAATCAGCCAAACAAGAAGCCATATATGGGTCCTCTTAGACCTCAAGGGCCTCAAAAGCCCCAAGGTCAAGTCAAGAAGCAAAGACCGCAAAAACCGCCACCACCTGTAGCACCAAAACCTGCAGAGGGACTACCATTCAAGAAATGAAATCGTCTGCATCATGGACAGTGCGTGTGGGGCACTACTAAGTGCTTCATATGCAAGGAAGAAGGGCACAAGGCTGCTGATTGTCTGAAGAAGAATGCACTTACTGTGGGGAGAGCATATGTTATGAATGCAGAAGAAGCGGAAGAGGAGCCAGACACGACTCTTATCACGAGTAACCTAGTCATTTAACATTTTTATATTGCCTTTATTGCATAAAATGTTAAAGTGGTTATTAGATTTGAATTGAGAACAAGATTAACCTAGTGGAAATTATGTTGCATGCTCTATTTTAGTTGAAAATTAAGATATGATTTTAGAAACCATAAAATTGGAATTGGTTTTGAGCCTTATTTTATGTAAAGGATGAATACTTCCAAATAAAAAAGTTTTATGGCCAAAAATTATAGGAAAATCATAATTAAGGGTTTCGAATTCTTTTAGGGGTCTAAGTGCAATTTTCGAAAGTTAAAATGGCTTAAGTGTAATTATCGAAAAGATAAGGGACCAAAATGTAAATTTTCAAAAATATTAAGGGTCAAATTGCAATTATTCAAAAAAATTCGAGGGACTAAAATGAAAATTTTGAAAAACAAAGGGGCTAAAATGCAATTTTCAAGAAATGCTTAAGTTCAACGTGTAATCTTCACGTAACTTTGGGAAATAATGATAGAAATTCCTTAAGCTTCAATATGAAAAGATTTAAAAGACATTTTCGTCGCAGGAAGGATTATTATTCAAGGGGTAGCCACCTATACACTGCTAGATTCAGGAGCTACACATTCATTCATATCTGAAACCTTCATTAAGCGACTGAATAATATCCCTGAGGATATGGGTTTGGGTTTCAAAGTTTCTATTCCTTCCGGTGATCAAATGCTCACGTCTAAAATTGTCAAGAATCTAGAGCTTCATTTATTCAAAGATGTGGTTCGGGAAAATCTTATTGTGCTTCCTATGCCCGAATTTGATATCATACTTGGTATGGATTGGTTATTAGCAAATGGAGTTTCGATTGATTTTCTTCAGCGATCAGTGTATATTCGACCGCCTAGTGGTAAATATTTTGTATTCGAGGCGATGAGAAACAAGCAAATGACGTACATTATCTCTTACCTGTGTGCGAGGAAGCTTATTAGACGTGGATGCCAAGCTTTTCTAGCATGTGTCACTACCGCACATGCTCATCTCAGTCAGAAATTGGAGGATGTTGATATTGTCAGAGACTTTACTCGTGTCTTTCCCGAAGACGTTTCTGGTATTCCGAGATTTGTATCCGAGTGTTTGACTTGCTAGCAAGTTAAATCAGAGCATCAGAGGCAAGCAGGAAAGCTTAAGTCACTTCCTATTCCCGACTTGAAATGGGAAAATATTACGATGGAATTTGTTGTGGGATTGCTGAAGACTATTAAGGGATTCAATGCTATATGGGTGATAGTGGATCGTATTACGAAATCAGCGCATTTTCTACCTATTAAGACGACCTTCACAATGATTCAGTATGCAGAGTTATATATTCGAGAGATAGTTCGTCTGCATGGGATTCCTATGTCTATTGTTTCTGACAGAGATCCGAGATTTACATCATCTTTCTGGAAGAGTCTGCATGCAGCGATGGAGACCAAGTTATTATTCAGCACAGCATTCCATCCTCAAACCGATGTTCAATCCGAAAGAGTTATTCAAATTTTAGAAGATCAACTCGAAGCCTGTGTGATAGATTTCCAAGGCAGTTGAGAACCGAAATTACCTCTAGTGGAGTTCACCTAAAATAATAGATATCAATAATCAATTGGGATGGTTCCTTTTTAGGCACTTTATGGAAGGAAATGTAGATATCCTATTCATTGGGACGAGGTTGGTGAAAGAAGAGATATTGATCCGGATGTGATTGAAGAGACTGCCGAGCTTGTAGTCAAAATTCGAGATAGAATGAATAGTGCTCAAAGCCGACAAAAAAATTATGCCGACAAGAGACAAAGGGACTTAGAGTTTGCAGTGGGCGACCACGTATTTGTGAAAATAATAACATCTGCAAATTTTTGTACATTTTCGTGCTTTCCGGATTAATGGAATATGGCGTGTCATGAGCTTCCTTCATAATGAGATCCCTGAAAAAAAATCGTCACTAGGAACCCATAAACGATCTCGATATCGAACTATACCATCCATCTCAGAATATAACTTCCGGCACTTGGCTTCATCTCTTGCTCTCCACTTTTGCAATTGCTCATCAGTGGAATGTCCCTCACGGATTCTATCTCTCAAAATCGACTGCACTGATAATGTGGCAAGATTAGGGGCATCGCCCCTAGCATATACTGTCAGCTCAAACTGCTGTATCTCGGAATGCAACGGTCTTTGGAGTGATAATTGAGTGATAATTGCTACTTTTCGTCTCAATACGTCTGCCACAACATTAGCTTTTCTCAGATGATAGCTAATCTCACAGTCGTAGTCTTTCACTAACTCTAGTCATCTCCGCTGTCACATATTTAATTCTTTTTAGGTGAAGAAATATTTCAAACTTTTATGATCGGTGAAAATCTTGCACTTCTCCCCATACAAGTAGTGTATCCAAATCTTCAATGCAAAAACTATCGCTGCAAGCTCAAGATCATGAGTAGGGTAGTTTTTCTCGTGAATTTTCAATTGTCTCAACGCATAGGCTATAACTCGGTCACTTTGCATCAGAACTGCGCCCAAACCAAGTTTAGAAGTGTCGGTATAGAGAACATACTCTCCCTGCCCCAATGGCATAGACAATAATGGCGCTGATATTAAGGCTTGCTTCAACTTATCAAAACATTCTTGACACTCGGATCCCCATACAAACTTTGCATTCTTCTTTGTCAAGGCGATCATGGGTACCGCTATAGCTGAGAATCTCGGAATGAATTTGCGATAATAGCCAGCTAGTCCCAAGAAACTGCGAATCTCGGTAACAGTCTTTGGTACTGGCTACTCCCTCACTGCCTCAACTTTACTCGGATCAACTTCAACGCTATCCCTAGAAATGATGTGGCCTAAGAAATCCACTCTATCAATCCAAAACTCACACTTGCTGAATTTTACATACAACTTTCTATCTTGTAGTACTTACAATGCTGTCTTCAAATGACGACTATACTCATCTTTGCTCTTGGAATAGATCAATATATAATCAATGAAGACTATAATAAACTGATCCAGATACGACTGAAATACGTGATTCATGAGATCCATGATGATCGCTGGCGCATTGGTCAACCCAAATGGCATGACCATAAACTCGTAGTGCCCATATCTTGTTCGGAACACTGTCTTGTGAACATCAGACTATTTCACTTTCAATTGGTGGTATCCATAACGAAGATCAATCTTCGAGAATATCGATGCTCCTTGCAATTGATCAAATAAATCTTCAATTCATGGCAGTGGATACTTATTCTTGATAGTGACTCTATTCAGCTCTCGATAATCAATGCATAATCGCATACTACCATCTTTCTTATTCACAAATAATACTGGGGCGCCCCATGGAGAATAACTAGGGCGAATAAAACCCTTGCCCAGCAATTATTGGATTTGATCTTTTAATTTTTTCATTTCGGCAAGCGCTAGATGATAAGGTGCTTTAGAAATAGGTATTGTGCCCAGCATTAGTTCAATAGAGAATTACACCAATGAAGGGTGTTATGAGATTTTGCAAGAAAGACAAGCTTAGTCCAAGATTTATAGGTCTGTTTGAGATTTTGGAGAGGATTGAGACACTAGCTTATAAAGTGGCATTGCCAACGATGCTTTCTGGAGTTCATAATGTGTTTCATATTTCGATGATGCGAAAGTACATGTCGAATTCAGCACATGTGATAAATCATGAACCTCTACAATTGACTCCAAATATGACTTATGAAGAAAGACCTGTCCAAATTTTGGCAAGGCAGGAAAGAAGACTCCGAAACAAAGTCATTCCAATTGTCAAGGTCAAATGGCTGAATCACTCGAAAGAAAAAGCTACTTGAGAAACCGAGAAGGATTTGAGGAGTTGCTATACAGAGCTATTCGGTAAATTCTAATTTCAAGGACGAATTTTATTTAAGTGGGGAGGAATGGTAAGGTGCAAAATTAAGACGACGTAATCCAACTGCATGCAAATCTAGAAAATATGAAAATGATTAATTAAATGATTTTAATAGCTAAATTGATTATGTGACATGTTTATATGATGTTTTAGTAGTTTTTCTACTTACATGCATTAAAATGTAATTTTAAGGGTTATTCGAGTTGCGATCGAGAAACGGAGACCGAGGGCTGAAAAATAGAAAATGTTTTTATTAAATAATTTTCTGTAGTTATTTAAAAAATGATTTATGCCTTTTATTGTTTTGAAAATAAGAGAGTTTTGAGGAGATTTTATACGCCGGGACGTAAATTTTGTCGGTGTTGGATTTTCAACAAAAATAGGAACGTGTTGGCAACCCGGCTAATAAATTAACAAACTTTTCTACTTAAAATAATTTTTATATTTTAATTAAGCACTAATGGGCCTAATTAACCTTCTTAATGAGCCAAAGCTTGATTAGTGTCTTAATTAAACAATATAATATACAAATTTCACCCTATAACCCTACACACCCCACGCCCCACCTCCCTTACTCAAAAAAATTCTCTCCGACACAAATACATGGCACACAATATTTTTGAAGAGAAACTTTCCAAATATTCAAGGGAAATTCAAGTCAAGGCCCTCCTTGTCGTCGTTCTTCAATCGTCAACAAATTTCGTGCGTTAGATACGTAAAGGCACGCCATACTTCTTCCCTTTACTCATCATCACACCATACTATGCATATAAATATGAATTGCATGAAAAAACATGTCCTCTTTTTAATTATTTTTGTTTTTGTGCAAAACATGGATTTTAAAGCATGTAGTTTGATTCAAAACTTGATGATTTCATACATGAAGGGGCTGCCATGTTCTAGGATATAAGGGGAAACGTTTTTACATGATTTAAGGGTCTAGAAACATGCACAAAAACGCTTCAAACACGAAACAAACAAGCTGGAACCGAAATCGGGTAGGGTTGATCAAAGGGCTCGTTTATGGAGTATATCACTTGGCTTGGGTCACGGCTGGGACCAGGGCTTAGCCAGGGTCCGTGAGGGGTCAAGGGAAGAGCCCTAGCCATGCTACGACTAGAGTCAAGGGGCTGGGGAGGAGTCCTAGCAAGCTAGGACTCTACCCGCGCACATCAGCGCATGCTGCGCCTTGTGTGCAGTAGCGCGTAGATGGTTAAGGGGCTCGGCCAGAGGGCTTTGGCTGTGCTAGGTCAAACAGTTAGGGTCCTAGGATGGTGCTTGAGGGGCTGGTTCAAGGGCTGGCTCGGTCGGCTAGAGTCAAACAAGAGTCCTTGTCAAGTAGGTTTCTCGGCCATGGTTGGTTCCTGATGTATGGCTTCGGTTTTCCACTTGGGGTCAGTGCTAAGGGTTAGCTTGGGTCCAGTAGGTTCCTAAGTGGGCTGGGAAGGGTTCGGCTTGAGGTGGTTCGAGCTTGACTCGAGAAAATTCGAAGTGTGCGGCTCAAGGGTAATCCATAGGCTCGGTTAGGGTTTTCTTGTTCGAAAATAATCGAAACATGGCTCACGGGGGTCGAGTCATGGTTCACGAGGGCCAAATAATTATTAAAAGTCTAATTTTTTAATTTTGGGAGTTTATATTAAATTTTGAATTAATTCGGGATTAAAATGCCTTAAAAACGAATAATTAAAGATTCTAGTATTTAAGCTAAATAAAATTATGAGAAATTTAATTTAAACTTAAATAATTATTTGAGACATGTTAGAGTCAATGAAATTAAAAAAAAGTCAAAAACATGAAATTTTACGTGTAGGGGTACAACGGTAATTTTACACCAGAAAATTAGTAAACGTCATGGCAGTGTCATGAATGCTGTTTTATATGCTAATATGATTATTTTAAATGATTATGAATGTTTATGAACTTTTATATGTTAAAGTATGATTTTTAAATGTTTATGAATTTTTATGGTTTAATATGGACATTAAAAGATATGTTGCATGTTTGGTTTATAAGAAAAACGATATTTTATACATGTTTTTATTAAGTGATGAAAATACCAAATGTTGAAAGATGTGAAGAGATTGTGACTAATACGATGATATGTTGGATATCGTGAGTGTGAAGGTCCCAGTGGGAGCCCGATGATCGTGTTTTCATGTATACGAATACGATGATATGTTAGTACGTTGGCCAAGGCTCAGTTGACGGGTGAGAGTGTCACTGATGTCCCCGCCGCCCAGTACTGTGGTTATATGTAGATGGATCCATCGCCCAATACGAATACGAATACGAGTCACAATCACGATCTGAATTCAACGAACACGAATATGAATATGTTTATGATGAATATGAACATGAATATGTTGATATGAAAATGTTTATGAAAATGTTTACGAAAGTATTTATGTTTAAAGTTTGTGTTATTATGAAAATTTTATTTTAAGTACAAGTATTTTTCACTGTTATATATGATCTGTATACGTAGTATTTGTTATCAAGATTATGGTGTGTTGAGTCTTTAGACTCAATAGGTGTGATTTATGCAGGTGATTATGATAATAATGTTAATGGAGGTCTTGATGGTTGACCTGACTGGACTGAAATGCACATGACCCGAGGACCAGCGCTTCTATTTTTCTGCACTTATGATTTACATTAATAGATTTTACGACTTTTTATTTATGTTTGAGAGGTTTTTTGAGAGGTGTTAGTATGAGGTAATACTTTTCAAATTATTGCTTTTTAGGTTTGGTTTTATGTTTAAACTATTTCCTTGATTTTTAAATACTAGTTGGTTTGTTGATTTTAAAATGATGCAAAATATTTCATATATGTATATGAGTATTACGGCCGAATTAACAGAGTAAAAAAAATTTCTAGTACTTTTTAAGAAAAACGAATAGCAGACGTTTCACTCTGATTGACTTTTGTTCTTATATCAATGGTGCACTTGTGGCAAATATAATAGATGAACCCAATCATTATTATAATTTTGAAAAATATTCCAATTGATCCACACTTATTGGGTGCATAGAATTTTCTCCTACTATTTTTGCATAAGTTTTAGTTTGTTTTTTTTTTTAAATTTAAACACACACTTCAGTAACTGTTTACAACCCCAAGTACACCAAAACAGCCTTTAGTTTATTTTTTTCCTTGATGTTCATTTGGTGTATTCTTACTAGAGCTATCCATGCATGCTCATGTTGTAAATGTAACCCCATGGAGAAACTCGGTATTTGTTAGACTTAATTTAATTGTGGTGATGAGAGTCAAAACCAGTAGGACGTGATAGCTAAATCAGAAGACAGTATAATAAGCGGAAGCTATCGTATCGCTTAAACAGAAGCAGTACTTCTCAAGTACTTAACGGCTTATAAAAAGAAGAATCAAAACTTAGCTTAAACAGAAGCGAAACTCAGCGTCTTTTGTTTGATCGTTACAATCTTAAATGTTACCGTTACTTTTCCTAGTACTAGTATTATTTGCACCATTAATGCTGTACAAGGACATTTAATGCGCCTTACTAGTTTTGGTATGAAACAAAGACTGATTATCCTCAAGCTCAAACGTACTGAAAAGCAGCACACTTGTTATAGCAATTATCTGATTTTCTGAGATCATATTGTGCTACTGTTTCGTAATCTCTTCACAAGCTATGCACTTTACTACATCTTATTGAGAAAAGTCTGTAATCTGGAAAAGTGTCTTTTCCAGAACTTTGTTGTATTCGTTACATTGTGTTGTTGAACTAAGAGTTTTAGTAAGCTAAGGGTAATTCTTACTGAAGTGGATGTGTACAAGAGTTGTACTGTAAAAACCCAAGTCTTTCAGTGATACCTTTTGGAAACAGAAGAAGGGAATACGTAGAAGCTTTCATCTTCGAACTTCCAGAAACAACCACTGTCTATTGTCTACTATTATATTGTTTTCACCCCAAACCATCAGATCGTTTCCGCACTACTTATTGTGATCTGCTGGATTTATATTTGAACAAGATAAGCTACAACCTCTAACAGGATTCTAGCATCGTTGCAAAAACTTCATAGAAAAGAAAGAGTTTATTCACCCCCCCTCTAAACTCTAAGTCGATCCCCAACAAGTGATATCAGAGCAGGCTATTCTTGTTCTGAAAATCAACATCAGAAATGGCATATTTTAGCAAGGTCCCTATGTTCTCAAAAGAAGACTTTGATGATTCGAAGATCAGGATGCGAGCCCATCTTGCAGCTCAAGACGATGAAATGTGGTTTGTCATTACTAATGGTCCCTTAAAGATTCTAAAGCCTAATACAGCTATTGTTGTTACTGAAAGTGCACCACAGATGCTTGAAAAGCAAAGAAGTGAATGGACAAACGAGGACTAGACGAAAGAAATTTAGACAATGTTGCGAAAGATATTTTCTACAAAACACTTGACAAAAACACCTTCAACAAAATCAAGATGTGTCCTATTGCCAAAGAGATATGGGAGAAACTTATCCAGATTTGTGAAGGAAATGAACAGACAAAAGAGAACAAGCTATCTGTGGCAACGCAAAAATTCAAAAATCTTAAGATGAAAGCTGGAGAAACTCTAAGCGAGTTTGATGAGTGTTTCACCAGCTTAGTAATTGAGCTAGCAGCTTTGGGAAATGAGCATGGCAATAGAGAAGTAGCACTCAAGGTGATGAGAGCTTTACCCTAGGAATTATGATGAAACTTAAAATTAATAATTTGTTATATATTAAAACATGTATTTTAAAATTTTAATTTTCATTAAAATTATAAAATTATGTTATTTTGTATTGTTTGTTTATATTTAAATGTCTTACTAAATATGTTTTATTTTCAGGTTTTCTACGTGTTAGTAAAATAATGATAACTCAAGCTACAAAATTTAAATGGAGGTGATTCAAACATGTTTGGAATCCTTGAGAAATTATCTACAACTTTTTAGAAGACATGATTGCCTAAAAAGTTTATTAAGATGATAAAATTGTGCAAATAGCAAAAGGATGACAGATTTACTTTTACTATGATCAGCTTATAGTAAAATAATTATAAATAATTAAATATTTAACCAAATGAGGTGAACCAAGTGACCAAATTCATCTACAGACAATGCCCTACATGTTTTCTGTTTTGAGCAAAGTCCAATTCAGAGATTAAAGTCGTGGAACATAGCATTGAAAGAAGAGCAATGGAATTGAAGTTGGAGAAGACAAAAACTACTATTACAACTACATGGCATTAATAAAATTTTTGACACTTTCTCTCATTTGGCTTATAAATAGAGGCCTTGTGTTAGCTTGAGAATCATCATATCCCAGTGTAAAATATAGTTTGTGTGTATAAAAGTTCTAAGTTTAATATATTTTCTTTCCCAATGATGAGTGAGGATTTTAGTGTGAATCAAAAGTAAGCTCATGACAAGCTATATATATGTATATATATAATTATATCATATATTTCATTTAGACGATAGCGTGGCTCTGTCGGTTGTTCTAAATGAAATATTATGATTTAATACTGACTTCTAACAATCTAACATTTACTTTCCCGCATCTAACTTTTACTTTACTTCAACTAACTTTTACTTACCCGCAACTATCTTTTATTTTTCGCATCTAACTTTTAATTTACCGCAACTAACTTTTACTTTACCGCAACTAACTTATTAAATCATATATTTCAATTAGGCAATAGCGTGGCTCTGTCGGTTGTTTTAAATGAAATATAATGATTTAATTTAACATTTATTTTATGCAATTTTATATTTATACAGTTATATATATAATCATAGGTACCATATATAAATAATCGGTTATTTCGATATTTTTTATAGTGAGAACTATATTATATTATGTATATGTTTAAATATTTAATTTTTTCATGGAACAATCAATTATGGCGGTTTCCTTTGTTCTAATTATAGTTAAACAATAGTACATAAACCAAGAATAAATCCTTGAACCTTGACAAAATTTATAATTTTTAAACTTCATTCTTGTATTTGGTAATTTATAAATTAATAAATTTAAAGTTAAAAGAACCTCAATGTGGATCGATCTCGTACTTACGAAATATATTACTTGCAGACAACCTACACTTGGGTAAATTATAATTTAAGTAGTAGCAAATGAGACGTCAAAACAATGGCGATGAGAGTCTCTAAATATCTGAACAAGTTGGAGCTACATGACTTGTTTGCAGATTTGAAAGCCTATGAGTTCGAACTGGAAGTAAGAAGTGGAGAAGAGCCCTTGTCGAATTCACCTACCAAGGCTCTTGCAGCTACTACTACTGCTACTGCTGCAGTTGTTCCAAGTGTATCACCTGCTGCTGCTATTGAAAGCACATCTGACAAAACTGCTGAACAAATCAGCAATGATGCAATGTCTCTATTCGTGAAGAAATTCTCTAGATTCATGAAGAAGAATCACCGAGCATATCAAAGTCCAAACCAGAACTTCAAAAAGGATTCACCACATAGTGATATGACATACTTCAACTGTGGAAAAATTAAACACTTTATTGCGGATTGCCCGAAACCCAAGAAGGACGATCAGAAGAAGAAGGGGTTCAGGCGCAATGATAAGAAATCCATAAGAGACCGCAAAGCAATGATTTCTGAAGAAAGTAAGTCCAGGTGGGCAGATTCTAGCTCTGAGTCTTCTGACTCAGATAGCCATTCTAGCGAAAGTGATGAAGAAGAAGTGAAGTGTCTCATGGCGAACACTGAATCGGCCTCGACATCTGGAGAGGTATTTGACTTTGACTCTGATGAGTTTACACGAGATGATTTAGTTAAAGCATTGCATGATATGATAGAAGAATATTCAAGACTTTCTCATTCATTCGAAGAAGTTAAATTTGAAAATCAAAACTTGAAAGATCAAATCAGTAAGTTCACTTGTTTGCAAGAGAACATATGTAGTGATTTGAAAGTTGAGATAAGTAAATTAAGAACTGAGAATGAAAGAGTAAATGCAGATTACCAGACGATTATATCTGAATCAAAAGCTATCGGTACTGGTGAATGCATGGAATAAGTCTTCTGTTTCATTGGAAAAGATGAAAGAATTACAGAAGCAATTTGGAGACAGGAGTGGTCTCGGATTCAGTAATGATGAAAGCACTTCTGAAACTAGTACAAAGCCAAAACTAGATATGAGCAAAGAGAAATACATTCACTTTGTTAAATCAAGTGTGGTACATGAACCAGTAGGACAAACTGTTAAAGTTGAAAGGTTTGTAGATCAGACGAACAGAAGTAAGCATTATGGTCTGAGTTATGTTGAACCTAAGAGAAGAGTCCATCAGAGTGCTGGATCCAGTAGAGGATTCAACTCAGAAAGACAATCCTCTGTGAAGGTTAGAAACTTCCAGTACTATAACTGCAGACCAGACGATAAGAACAGAAGAGAAGAAGAAGATCCTAAAATACATTCTGTTATAAATAACAGACCTTCTGTTGCGCACACTTCTGTGGATACCCGAAGTACAAATGTGGGTTCCTAAAGGACTGATAAGGCTTGGACCCAAATAGATTGGGTACCAGTTACTAAAACTTGTGCTTGTAGGAACAGGAGAGGAAAGCCAAGATAAGCAGCTCTACATGGTATCGGGATAGTGGATGTTCCAGACATATGACTGGACAAAAAAGTCTACTTTCAGAAATAATGAGTTGTACTGGACCAAAGATAACTTTTGGGGACAACTCACAAGGTAAAACCATGGGTAAGGGTAAAATTATCCATGGTAATATCACCATAAGTGTTGTGCTCTTAGTTGAAAATCTCTGCTACAATTTGATTAGTATCAGTCAAATATTTGATAATGGATACTCAGTAGCTTTTCAGAAGCACACCTACACAGGTAAAGATGCCAATGAGTCTACAGTCTTAACCGGAAAGAGAGAAGGCAACACTTATAAAGTATCATAGAACAAAGATCATGTTAATGTTCCTACATGTTTAGTTGCCTCCCTTAATGATAAACATTGGCTATGGCACAAGAGATTGAATCATCTTAACTTCAACTCTATCAATAATCTCAAGAAACAGAATATAGTTGATGGTTTACCTGATATTAGATTCGTTAAGAATCATGTATGTTCTGCATGTCAACTTGGTAAACAAGTAAGATCTAGCTTCAAAAATAAAGGTAGTAAATCAACATCAAGATGTTTGGACTTATTGCATATGGACTTGTTTGGTCCAATCTCTATCATGAGCTTAGGAGGAATAAAATATACTCTTGTTATTGTTGATGACTTTTCTACATTTACTTGGGTAATATTTCTTGCTGAAAAAAATCAAACCAGTAGCCTCCTGATCAAGCTTCTGAAAAAGATTTAAAACGAAAAATCAGCTTTTGTCATTAAAATCAAAAGTGATCGGGGCACTGAATTTACTAACAAAATTCTTGAGTTATATTTGGATGAACATGGTATTCATCATGGATATTCAGCTGCCAGAACGCCTCGAACAAAATAGAGTAGCTGAGAGGAGAAACAGAACTCTCAAAGAAGCTGCTAGAACAATGCTAGCAAAAGCAGACATCTCTCAGCGTTTCTGGGTAGAAGCAATCAACACAGCATGTTATACACAAAACAGAACCATGATCAACAAGAGGCATAATCAGACTCCATATGAGATATGGAAAGGGAGTAAGCCTAATGTTTCATACTTTCATTTGTTTGGTTGCAGATGTTTTGTGCATAATAATGGTAAAACTTATTTGTCTGCATTTGATTCAAAATCAGATGCTGGAATTTTTCTGGGATATTCAGCAGTAAGCAAAGCATTTATAATTTTCAATAATAGAACTCTTAATGTTGAAGAATCTGTTCATGTTGTTTTTGATGAAGATAGCAGTGCTCCTGAAATTTCAAACATGTCAAATTTGAGTAACAGATTAGACAGAATTCATCGTGAACTGGATAGTGAAAATGATGCAGAACCAAGTGTCAAAGATGCTCAAAATCCAGAACCAGACATTCCTATGGTAGAACTAGTTGTACAGACACAGGACGTACCAGAACCAGCAGCTGACATTCCAGAACTTACTACTGCTTTACCTGAGCTTGATCCAAATCCAATAAATCATGAAGAAATACATCTAAACCCTTTTATTTGGAGAAAATCACATCCTCCATTTTGGTTATTGGAAATCCTGCAACTCCATTAAGAACCAGAAAGCAGATGATAACTGAATATATGCATGCTGCTTTAGAAGATTGAAGAAGCTCTTCTGGATCCCAGTTGGATTGAAGCCATGCAAGAAGAGCTGAATCAATTTAAAAGAAATGAAGTGTGGTTTCTTGTACCTAGACCATCTCATCAAGCAGTCATTGGAAATCGATGGGTATTTAGAAACAAGCTAAATGTAGAAGGTAATGTGGTTAGAACTAAAGAAAGACTGATGTCACAAGGTTTCAGACAAGAAGAAGGAATAGATTATGATGAGACCTATGCACCAGTATCAAGGCTTGAAGCAATCAGAATATTCTTAGCCTTTGCTGCTTTCAAGAACTTCAAAGTTTATCAGATGGATGTAAAAAGTGCCTTCCTAAATGATCTACTGCAAGGAGAAGTTTACGTTGAACAACCTCCAGGTTTTATTGATAATTTCTTACCGCATCATGTGTTTAAATTACACAAAACCTTGTATGGTCTGAAAGAGGCACCTAGAGCTTGGTATGACACTCTTTCACAATTTCTTGTTAATCATGATTTTACCATCGGCACTGTGGACAAAACCTTATTTATATTAGTTAAAAATAAGCATATTCTGTTAGTTCAGATTTATGTTGATGATATTATCTTTTGGTTAAATAACCCCAAATTATGTGAAAAGTTAGCTAAGATAATGCAGGAACAATTCGAAATGAGCATGATGAGAGAATCAAAATTCTTCCTAGGACTGCATATTAAGCAATTCAATACAGGAATCTTCATAAATCAGGCTAAGTACACAAAAGAACTACTTAAAAAGTTTGTCATGGAAACATGCTCTGCTGCTTCCACTCCAATGAGCACATATACTAAACTTGATAAAGACGAAAATGGAATTTCAGTAGAGGTAACTCAGTATCGAGGTCTTATCGGCTCTTTGTTATATCTTATTGTTAGTAGACCTGATATTATGTTTGCTGTTTGTATTTGTGCGAGATTTCAATTTAACCCTAAGCAATCGCATTGTATTGTTGTTAAACGAATTCTGAAATATTTAAAGGGTACTCAAAATGTCGGCCCATGGTATCCCAATGATTCTTCTTTCAATCTTATTGGATATTCAAATGCTGACTATGCAGGTTGCAAACTGGATAGAAATAGCACTAGTGGTTTTTGTCAATTTCTTGGTGATAGGTTGATCTCCTGGTTCAGTAAAAAGCAGACTTCCATAGTCACGTTTATGCAGAAGCAGAATATCTTACTGCTGGAAGTTGCTGCTCTCAATTACTTTGGATGCAACAACAACTTAAGGACTATGGAGTTCAAGCCTCTGAATCACCTATATTCTATGACAATACCAGTGCTATAGCTATTACATATAATCAAGTACTTCATTCCAGAATGAAGCACATTGACATCAGACATCATTTTATTAGAGATCATGTGCAAAAGAAGGACATTCGTCTGGAATATGTTCCTACTGATCAACAAGCAGCAAATATCTTTACAAAACCTCTGCCTGAGAATAAGTTTTCTTATTTTCGTAACGTTCTTGGCTTAATTGATTTATCTAACTACTGATTACTATTTTTTTATGCATTTAGTAGATAACAAGAACTATGACAAAATGAACTGATTTATTCATAAAATCATATGCGTTACAATAGAT
This sequence comes from Primulina huaijiensis, assembly GCF_012295235.1. Classification (NCBI taxonomy): domain Eukaryota; kingdom Viridiplantae; phylum Streptophyta; class Magnoliopsida; order Lamiales; family Gesneriaceae; genus Primulina; species Primulina huaijiensis. The sequence goes on from NC_133319.1 coordinate 12,402,882, forward strand.
AAGCTTTTACAATTGTTGATATCAGCAGTACTGAGATTTACAGTAAAAACCCTAACTAGAACCTATTGGAATCACCCCCCTCTCTTTGCATAATCGTGGTTTTGAACGAGATGATTCTGCAGCTTAAATCTAATTATATAGAATATTCTAACTGATTATTTAGATTACAGATCCAGGAGTTTGTTCCGAGTCTTCATCTTTTGGAAAACGATTTCTTCAAACATCTTCTTACGAGGCGCCGGAAGTTGTCTTTGGAACTCCCCTGCTGTATCCGACTCCGGAGTAGACTTTGATAGAATGCTTGCACTATCCATTTGTTTTACGTTTAATATGACTTAGAGTGTGTGTTTCCAGGTATTTATATTTGCCCTCGGGGAAGTTGAAGAGTCACATGACTATTCACCTCCTGCACGAATATCAAGAGTCACCTGTCATTTCCTCCGATCTCGAATATTCGTTTTTAATATTTATTTATTTGAATTTATTTAAGGGGAATATTTATATTAATTGATATTTCCGTGCCATGTCAAAAACAGAAGAAGATGTGTCTTTTCGATAAAACAATGTGTCTACTGGTTTTTATCAAAGTTCTGGATATATTTCAGTACTTTATGACTTTCAGTAGATATTATCATAAAACGACAAATCCTCTTCTGATTTCTTTTAGTAACCGTTTTGGACAGCCCACCTTTTCATTGATTTTCCAAACTTTTAAAATCATTGGCTTACTTGACACTCACTATTTAACTTTTCAAAACTCAACCGTAAACATATTGACATGTGTTCCTATGTTTTTACTGAAGGCTGTACATTTTTGAATATTAACCTCCTATTCTTTCTCATTTCACTTTTACGATTTCAGACTATTGCATACCAGCTATTGCTTTCTCTCAACCTTGCTTCTACTACAGAATCTACTTTGAATCTTTCTTACTTACAGGAAAAATGGCTGGAGCTTATACTCTCAAAGCTTACCAAGTCAAATTTGCATCAGTACTGACCATCAAGGATGAAAACCTTGTTAAGATGTTCAAGGCCATTGAGAAATCTGGTCTTAGGAGATGTCTGGAAGCACCCGCAATCATCTACAAGACTACCCTCCTGGATTTCTATGCTAAAACAACCATTGAGGATGGGAAGATTATATATTCTCAGGGAGATGCATCCATAACCATTGATGCAGAACTTCTGGGATCCACATTTTTTCTTCGATTCTCAGGTACTTTTGATTGTTCGGTTATTTCTAAGGAGGAGATGTCCACCGCCCTTACCACATTCTCAGCTTCTGGAGGGAAACTCTCTCCCTCTTGCTTTAAGAAGCTTTTGAAGATGGAGTACCAAGTACTCGCCGATATAGTGGCAAAGGAGCTTTTGGTCAAGGCTGGTACTTTTGATAAACTGACCAAGGAAAAATTTCAAGTGATGATAGCCATCACTTCTGAAGCCAAAGTGGATTGGAGTCGTTTTCTGTTCAAAATCATGAAGGATATGATTTTGAGGAAAGGTACTGGTTTTGCTGTTCAGATCAGCATGATGTTGAATACTTTTGAACAGGACGGATCATATGTCACAATGGCCGATGCTGATAATGTACTTGCTTTAAGGCCTAAGCCAATTGTGGCTGAATTTGTTGCCCTCAAGAAGGAGATCGGTGACGCTCAAACTGAGGCTCAAGCCCCTCAGAAGAAAGAAAGAGGAAAAGAGTGGTTGCATTGACTGATTCAGACAAAACCATATCTGAAGAGTCTGCTGCTCCAACAAAAGCCTCACTCCCATCCACCCCAAGAAAAAAAAAAAACCCAAAACCACCATTCGTCTCAAGAAAATAGCAACCATTGTTGATCATGACATTGTTCCTCTGAGACAAGTTTTTTCGACAGCTACCTCGTCTAAACCAACTTCTATCCCTTCCTCAAAACCAGTAGTCATCCCTACTGAAACCACTTCGAATTCTTTTCAGACTCTCAGAACCTCATCTGGAGTTGTTATTAGAGAAGCTTATGCAAGGTCTTCTGCTTTTAGGCCCGTGCTGCCTTCCTCTTCTTCAGAAAAAGGCAAGAGAAAACTCATTGAAGAACCACAAATTCATGGCGCAAAGTCATCTGTTAAAACAGTGCTTGATCTTCACATGGATGAGATAGAAAAATATGCCAGTGAGGACATTATTTTCTTCGATGATTGGCTTATGGTTAGAGTTTTCCACCCAATCGCATACTTAAGAACACCAGGTTCTTACGCAAAAATGATGAAAAATGAGAAGCAGGTCTTTGCTTATGCTAAGACCAAAAAAGTGATTGAGGCCATTAACAGAAAGAGCTACATTCTTGAGCAGCCCAAATGTCAGAAGCTGGATTCTGTTTTGAAAACTTTAAAGTTAAATTTTGATCCCATGAATTCTACTGCCGCTCAAGATCAGAATGTGATTCAACTCTTGTCTGATCAATTGAGATTGCTGAATGAGCAACTTCTTGCTCTATAATAGGGTTTTACACAGCCTTTGCAGTACATAATAGGTTTTGTGCCGGACATTCTCAAGCTTAAGCCAGTTGAGAAGAGGACCACAGCTTCTTCAGAAGCTAAGGTTTCCAGTACTCCTGCATCTCCGACATTGCCTACCAAATCTTCATCACTCATCTTTGTTCATGAGTTGGCATTTGTTGATGAAGTAATTCAATCAATTATTCTTTCTACTACTGCACCAGAAGAATCGCAGGCTGTTGATGTGGCACTTCCAGAAGGAAACACAGAAGCTCAACCAGCAGACCAAACCTTGGAAGAATCAGATGCTGCTCCATACTATTCACTGCCAAATTTGGAGAATTTTTCTGCTGAACATCAAGAAGAAATGGAAGCTCCGTTAAACGCTCCATCTGAATCTAATCCAACTATTGAGCCACTGGAAACCACTGAAACAGCCCAACCAGAAGACAGAGCATAACCTGAACTATCTACTGTTCCTGAAAGAATTTCTGCAGAACCGTCTACTACTCCACAAGAGACTGTCACTTCTACTGCTTTGATTGTCCCTTCTTCTGGTTATCCTGCTCACACCGCTCATCTTGCAGAGATCAAACAACGTATGCTAGAAAGAACTCCATCCCCAGAAGACTAGTTTGATCTTGAATTTCAGATAGATGTTCTGAAAAGAAATCTTGACAAAATTTCCGAGATAGTGAAACAGTTGTCTTATGAACATGCTGGTGAAGTTAGTGCCACCAAATTCTTTCGTGACCGCATCTCGAAAGAAGTCACTCGCACGGCAGAATCGTCGGCCAAGCTGCATGTTGAAACCAGTGTATTCAGGCAATCTGTTTTCGCAAGTCAGGGTAAAATCTTGATCGGTCAAGCTGAGATCATTAAAACTGTCTCTGATCATGATTCATCTATTCGCTCAGTCTCCAACAAAGTTGAAGCTATGGATTCGAAACTTAAACTTTTGATACCAAGATTGAGTCCCAATCTCAATCTCTTCATGATCTTAATGAACGAGTTTCGAATCAAGCACCATATCTAGAGATGCTGAATCATGGAATTATTACTCTTACCAGTAGAGTAGATGACTTACTCTCTCGAGTTCAAGCCAATGATGCCAAAAAGGAGGAATTAGAAGGCAGGACCGGAGACAGCAGACATCATGCAGAATCTTCTTTGAGAAATCAAGATCCTCAGGATAAGGAAACAATGTTCATAGACATTGGCACTGATGATTAAACTCTTTTAAACTCTTCTGTTTATTTACTTATCAATCATCTTGTTATAATTGTTATTTGCTTTTTGATATAACTATTGTTCTTCATCTTTACTAACATCTAGGTTTTGGCATCACCACAAATGGGAAATTGTTACACTTAATTTAATTGTGGTGATGATAGTCAAAACCAGTAGGACGTGATAGCTAAATAAGAAGACAATATAATAAGCAGAAGCTATCGTATCGCTTAAACAGAAGCAGTACTTCTCAAGTACTTAACGGCTTATAAAAAGCAGAATCAGAACTTAGCATAAACAGAAGCGAAACTCAGCGTCTTTTGTTTGATCATTACAATCTTAAATGTTACAGTTACTTTACCTAATACTAGTATTAATTGCACCATTAATGCTGTACAAGGACATTTAATGCTCCTTACTAGTTTTTGTATGAAACAAAGACTGTTTATTCTGAAGCTTTCTGTAGGACCTTTTTTATGTGATAAAGATGATTCTACTCAGAAGTCGGAGAAGCCGTTTTTTATTATAGACGTTGGATTCAAATCTTTCTATATATATAAGGTTCAACCCTATATATAGAACAACGATCATTATTATCAAGCAACACATTATCTATCCAACGTTATTTTTGAGCTATCAAAGAACTACTCGTAATCCTTAAGCTCAAATGTACTGAAAAGCAGCACACTCGTTATAGCAATTATCTGATCTTCTGAGATCATATTGTGCTGTTGTTTCATAATTTCTTCACAAGCTATACACTTTACAATATCTTATTGAGGAGAGTTTGTAATCTAAAAAAGAGTCTTTTCCAGAACTTTGTTGTATTCGTTACATTGTGTTGTTGAACAAAGAGTTTCAGTAGGCTAAGAGTAAGTTCTACTGAATTGGGTGTGTACAAGAGTTGTACTGTAAAAACTAAAGTCTTTTAGTGATGCCTTCTGGAAACAGAAGAAAGGGAGACGTAGAAGATTTCATCTTCGAACTTCCAGAAACAACCACTGTCTACTGCCTACTGTTCTATTGTTTTCACCCCAAACCATCAGATCGTTTCCACACTACTTATTGTGATCTGCTGGATTTATATTCGAACAAGATAAGCTATAATCTCTAATAGGATTCTAGCATCGTTGCAAAAAACATCATAGAAAAGAAAGAATTTATTCACCCCCTAAACTCTAAGTCGATCCCCAACAGTATTAATCCAAGAATCTGAACATGTCCGAAGTGGAATTGTGTTGCTGTTTTTGGGGTTTTTTTATAAATAATTTTTTTAGAAAAAAATTTTCAAAATTAATTAAATTTTTTTTTTTTACATATATACTGTAATCCATGCTTATGAAGCACGGATACTGCTCACGTGGAACAGTATCCGTGCTTTGTAAGCACGGATGCTCCGACGTGGAGCAACATCCGTGCTTGGTAAGCACGAACACTCCACGTAGGCGAGCATCCGTGCTTTGTAAGCGCGGATGCTCCGACGTGGAGCCTTCCCCTCCACTCCCTCCTTATCTCCTCTCATTCTTCTTCTTCTTCTTGCCCTCACTCCTTAGCCCATTATTTCTCCCATTTTCTGCGGTTCATCAGAGCTCCTTCGAACTCGTTTCTGATAACTTCAAACTATTATCGTAACATAGATCGACAATTTATTTCAGAATGGCAGATAATCGAGGTCCAGAAGATCCCAGTGTCCTCTATTTACAAGCTACACACATGTCATCTACAATTTCTTCTGTAACTTTCAATGATATTGTTAAAGTGAAGAGGTCAGATAATCTGATTTGGAAATTATACACTGATAATTACATACACAATCGTGTACTTACATATTTGAATGATATGGGTTTTTATGGAGTTTCGGAATGTGGGTCACAAGTTTTTGATAATCATTTGATTACTGTTCTTGTTGACCGTTGGCGGCGCGAGATCCACACATTTCATTTTAGTTGTGGTGAAGCAACTATCACGTTGCAAGATGTTTCAAAGATTTGGGGTCTAACAATTGATGGTCAAGCAGTCATTGGAATAGATGTGTCACATACAATTGAAGAATGGCAACACGTATGTTTGGATTTGTTGGGATTTTTGCCATCGTCAAAATATTTGAAAGGTGTTCATTTGTCTATGACTGCACTATATGACCATTGTATGTCTAACCTTGTTAATGATGATAGTGCAGAAGTAGATGTTGTGAAATATACACGTTGTGTTGCGTTAATGATTATTGGAGGAATATTGTTCCTTGACTATCAATGAGGGTCTGCTAGACTCATTTTTTTGCAACTTCTACGGGATATTGATAACGTAAAGTCTTACAGTTGGGGTAGTGCAGTTTTAGTATTTCTATACCGTAAGTTTTGTAACCTTTATATATCATGCAGGTATTAATAATGTAATGTGATTATTTAACACAATTTTCATGTTATTTTTGTTTAACTATTTTTATTATTGTAAGCAGATATGGGCATGGAGAAGGATTAAATGTGTTAACCCCGACCGAGATGGGTTAACACTAGTTGTACCTCCCATTGATCCAGATGCTATTATTCCAGTTTGTTCATATGGTGCACGGTAATATTTAAAATTAATTGTGATAATATCATGTATATCTCTTATAATTGTTTGATATATAATTGGATTTGTTAAATTGTAGGTGGAAAATTGGATTTTGTTACACACATTCGCCAACACATGCTGTAAGAATTATAAGAGATTCTCTAGATCGTATGAATCAAAATAAGGTATTATTGAATATTTAGTATTTAACTTTGATTCAATGAATATTAAAGTTTTTATGAGTAAATGAATATTAAAATATAATTTTATTTTTGTTTTCCAGTTTAATTGGATCGTTTACCAGAAGAATGACTTAGGTGTAAAGACGATTATTGATTCATACGACAAAAAGATATGGCGATGTGTTTGTCCACTTATTTGCTTTGACATCGTCGAGATGCATCGTCCTAATTGGGTGATAAGACAATTCAGAAGACGACAATCAATTCCAGGAACTGTTCTCGACAACGATGATCTGCATAATATCACGAGAACAGGTCATCGAAACACAAATTGGAGAGATTACCATCAAAATTCAATTGAGTTGTGGAATAGTAGGTTGAGATATATGGCCAAAAGGGTATGACACAGACGATCGATGCAAATAGACGAAGACTACTTTCAATGGTATAATCGAATAACCGTCCGCACCATATCACCTACAGTTAATGTCGTTGGTTTTCAACCATATCCGTACACTACTGTTCCCGAGAAATTTTATGTCCCACAAAATTTTAGTACGCCTTTTCCTTTCTCGCATCAATCATCGTTCGGTTGGGAAAGTGAAATGGTCTGGGTTTGGCACCACTGTTCTGTCAACTGATTTGAATACTGCAGGACCTTCTACTAGTCAACCTGGTTTCTTTAATGATTCAGGGATTGGTGACTTTCGTTCGTTCGGTCAACAAGATTATCAAACTCCATCTTGGTCTAACATACAAAGCTTCACAAATCTGCTTAATGTTGGTCCTCAGCATCTTGTGCATGATATGCGACCACAGAAGAACGTTGTTTCACCTATCATTTTTCCAGGTTACTCGAATGATGAAAATCCTGAAGATGTTGGTTTGCGTAGAGGTAAAAGAAGACGCAATACACTCGATTGTGGAATAAGGAGCCATTTGTATCATTGTAATTTTGATGATGATTCTTCGACATAATTGTAACTATATCATTTGTATTGTTGTATCATTTGCATTGTTACATCTTTTAACATTGTATTAGTTGTACAAGTTGTTTTAATAGTTTGACATGTAGTAATCATATACTCGAAAAAAAAAACAACACAATTATTTCAAGAAGAAATCTAGCAGATGAGAAAACATGTTTGAACATTTAACATCGCAACACAAGAAATTACAAAAGCAAAAGATAAGATGACAAATCAAACAGGATAAACACAATAGTTAGCATCAAGAATCGCTATCCTCACCTGACAACTGAACCTCCTCATCCTCGTCAGACTGAACATCGTCCTCGATGGGTCTTTGTGAAAATGCTGGTGGGGGTGGAAATGGCTCGTCGGATGCGCTAGTCGCAGGGAAGCACTGCGCAAGCACACGATTAAACTCATGCACATAATCCATGTGCTCTCTTGTCATCCGCCACTGTCGCACCATCATGCGCTCTAAGTCATCGAGACGCTCGTGTGCGGTCGGTCTCCTCTCTGGACGTGCCTGTATGCCTTGTGGTGCATGTCGGGCGGGCTGTGGCTGTGCTCCACTCCCTGAAGCCTCGTCCGGATCACTATCAATCTGCCTCTGTCTTTTATCTCTCGGGAGATTTGCAACAAGTAAGATATCGCATTTTTTGTGCAAGACTGGCTCACTTTCATCCCATGTAACCTCAGTGTCTTAATTGATTCAGTGTTGGCTCTGAGATGCTTCCACTCCACAGCTCTTCCCGGATTATACTTGGACAAAGCACACATATATTTTGGAAGTAATTGAACGGAGCTCTCCCATGTACCATAAGCGATTTCCATAGCACATTTCAAACTTCTCCATGCCTTCGTGCACGATATTTGATATCCATATTTATCTTTCATATTCTCAATGATATACTTAATCTCGTACGAAAGATCACAACGAACAACTCCCAATAGCGTATGTGTCACCATATCACTGTTCAAGTTCTTGTGGTCTATACCAACAGATGTAGATATACATGTGTGAGGGCCGCCATATTTTGTTATTTTCCAATAACCAGTTTTTGCCTTTAAAGAAGCGCGTAGACCCCATCGACAAATGACCGTCAAAGAATGATTTTTGCAACGTACTTTCTACAAACTGCGTGTGCTATCCACGACACGGTACTCAGGCCTGACAACTCTAACGGAATAATCCTTCATAGATGCAATAAGATCATTCATATCTTTAAATAACATATTCACGCACAATTCACCTCTCTCCGGATTATAATAGCTTGTGTGAATGCCACAAGGTACATCGACAAAATCAGGAAGCCCTTCACCAAAAAATTTATTGAAAAATGATGGCATCTCAAAAGTGTTTGAAAGAAATGGTACGGTCTGCCTCTGTAAAGAGTGACAAGGTGGTTGCCGAGATGATGTCCCCTCTCAGGATTTGCAAATGTATTCACTTTTTCATCAAAATTCACTTCTTCGTCTTCAGACTCGCTATATGACATATCGGGTTCAGAATCACTCCTAGAAATATCATCATTAGTGGCCATATCCGGACAACGAGCACTCGTATCTACTGTTGTACTCGGCCAATTTGGAGCATGATGTTGTTCTGACATGACATTGATATATTGATCCCAAGACCCACTTACATTGTTGAAATTTATATTACCGAGTCCTTCAGTGACATGTGGAACAAAAGATTCTAGATCCTGGAAACCACCATATGTAGAAGTAGCGGGTTGGTTATTGAACCTTGAATCGGATGCATGTGGAACGTATGATTCATGATCATCAAAGCCAACATGATGCTCGATTGAATTTTCTTCTACGTACAAATGCAACATATGCATATCGTCACATTGCATTATAAACCGTAAAGCATCATCTCAACGAGGTTGACTTGAATTTCGTGCCAAGAAGATATCTCCATGAACGAATATTTGGTTGACAACTTCAGAGAAAAAACCGTTGGATCTATTCGTAACATTTTATGCACAACTTCAACCAACTCCAACAAATTAATAGATCGTAATCCTCGCATCGGTCTAACAAATGGAATACTATATTCAACAGATGCATTACCGATAACTACATCACCACCAAAATATAAGAGTACATCGATATCATACATTTTCCCGATGAAATTTCAAAGAAAATTTAACGCAGAATGAAGGAGAAAAATTATAGCACGTTCATCGTTCACAGCGTTATATATAACCACAAAATACGAAAATAAAAGTTCGAAATGATTGATCAGCTTTTTCAGAAATCGCGTGAACACATATATCGAAACAAAATCACGTGAAATTTCAGAAAAAAAAACTCACGAGAGGTACGAAAATTAATATATAATAGGAATGTCGGCACGGAAAATAAGTGCGGATGCACGCCACGTGGAACGTCCGTGCTTACGAAGCATGTACCTTGCTCCACGTAGGAGCATCCGCGCTCGTTGGAGCATCCGTGCTTACAAAGCACGGATCTTGCTCCACATGAGCAGTATCCGAACTTCATAAGCACGGATTACAGTATATATGCAACAATTTTATTTTTAAAAATTAATTTTGAATTTTTTTATTTTTTAAATTAAATATAAAAAAACCCCTGTTTTTTATGTTGGATGTTTATGTAAAAAATAATAATTTCATTTACATCGATTAAAGATTCTCTCTCGTCCGGATAAGAGTTCGACTCTATCCCATTCAAATGTCATTCTTAAGCTCGACTCATATTGGTTACGGCCCAACAATTTACACTTGAAGTGTCTCCTAATCAAATCTTATCACATTTCAATCCATTCATATATCCATAGTTTTCATAAAACAAGAATCCCTTTTATATATATGTATATATATATATATGAGCCAATATATGTATGCATCATTTAGGTTGTGAGTTAAGATAAAGAGTAGGTCTCTTGTGAGACGGTCTCACAAATCTTTATCTGTGAGACGGGTCAACCCTACCGATATTCACAATAAAAAGTAATATTCTTAGCATAAAAAATAATACTTTTTCATGGATGACTCAAATAAGAGATCCGTCTCACAAAATACTACACGTGAGACCGTCTTACACACGTTTTTGTCTAAGATAAAATATGTTTTACACATCTTAAAGCTAAACTTTAAAATAGCTTTCTATGTTATTATTGAGTAATAAATATTTTGATATACGAACTATTGCTAAATTGAAAATTTGGTAAATGAATTATTTAAATTTTAAAGGGCTTAATTGGTAATAATCCAACTAAAAAATAAATTTTACCTTTAATCAAAATTTCTTTTAAGTCTAATTATTATTATTATTAAATTCAATTCAGACATAAATTTTATTTTTAAGGTTATTGATTTTTTTTGAAAATATAGTATATTTATTTAAAAATTATATCATAATAAATAAGTGTCATACTCTTTGTATTAAAATATTAAAATTATTCATTAATATAAACAAATCTCAATAGCTAAATCATATGTCAAATATAGTTTATTCTAAACATATTTATAAATATATAATAAAATAATATTATTCTCTTTATCAATATTATAGAATTATATATAGTACTTATATAATAATAAAATTACAACTCAGGAGTATTAAAACAACCATGGATCTCGTTATGTATGATATCCTATGGATGGGTCCACTATCCCTGGCTTAACCCTAGCCCAAATGGAAGACAGGCCCATCAAAGGCCCATGTATTCTCTTATAAATATCAGGTTTGACTATTTAATTTCATATATTCACTATATTGTTTTTCAGCAGCACCCTTAGCTGCTCCCGATCTATATACTCAGTCTCTGACTTGACCGTCGGAGGGGCTACGCCGGGACACCCTCCCGGCCCCTTTCTAACGTTATTCTTTGTGATTTCAGGCTCAGGGCAAAGTCAAAACATGTGTCTGGATTAGTGACACTTGTTGGAATCGGACCCTAAATTTTCAGTGAACATCAATGTAGGTATCGAACTTGGGGTTAGAAAAATACCTTCTTTTTTTTTTTTTCCATATAGTCGTTCTTTATGATTTTGGCCTATTTTTGGTTCTGATTTTTCTCTTGTATCTTTGAATGTAAACGAATTCTGGACGACATTTTCTTGAAATGCAGGCAGTCGTTGAATGGGTTTCAAGGAATACCCAATGTCCAATCTTCTACTACTTGAGATGGAAAAAAAAGGTCGAGGACAGGAAGAAAAAGTTTTTGGGTCAATTTTCGATCAGAATAAAAAAAAATGAGTGTAATGATTAATATCATTCTTGAGGTAAATTATTCAAAAATTTATTGGTTCTTGAACTCTGATTATCTGCATAGAAAATAAATATGCAAATAAATGTTAATTTTTTCAATTTATTTTTTAAAATTCAAATTTAAATTTGACGTTCTTTCAAAATATAAAATAAATTTAAATATATGCATTGATTATATCATTCTATTTAATTTCTATTATGATTTTAAGTTATGTGTTACTTTTATATATTTTATGTTTACTACTCTCTATCGTACTAAATAAAATATAAAAACTTTTATATAATTTTAACGTTTTTCAATTTTTTAAAAGAGTGTCCGTAAACTACTACTACTATTATTATTATTATGCATCTTAATATAACTTCAAAATATTTATCTTAATAACAATTTAATATAAATATTTTTACCATGTCCAAAAAATAATTACATTTTTAATCAAAATTTATTCATCTAATAAATGACAAAATTTTGAATTTTTTAAAAATGTTAATTTATTGTTTAAAATTTTGATAAACAAAATAATATATGATTTTAAAATATTTTTTCTATTCTTTTCATTAATAGCTATTTCACATGACCAAGATAAATAAATCAATTTAACGATAAAATATTGTTATCATCGTTTGAATATTATATCACATGAAATAAATATTTTGATATAATATTTTAATAATAATTTTTAAATTTCAAATATATTCATTATATTATATCGATAATTTTCAATAATTACTCGAACACTAATACTTACTAATTTAATCATTGATTATATAAAATAACGCATGGGTGAAATACTAGTGAATATAATAACAACATGACAAACTAAAGCGATTTTTTGGGTGTTTCAGACAAGAGTTGTGACCGATTTTCGGTCGAATAGACATGTCCGATCCGATTCTAGAAACACGTTTATTATGACATTATAAATATAATTTAAAAACAATCTACATTATATTTTTATTTTCATTAATTGGCAAACAAATATTTATTTTTACGTGTTTGAACCTTGGACACTATCTCAGACTGCAAAATGAAAACTGTTCTTACTTTATATATATATATATATATATATATAACAAAATAAGGCTTAAATTTTATCTAACCACTTGTATACATGAATAAATGTTATTATTCAAAAAACTAAGAAAATCCATAAAGCTGATGCACTTGACAATACTACACCTACATTAACTTAAAATGGATATCCTGCATACTTTGACATAGAACATCATATCCTTCCATCCTTTTTTTCTCAAGAAAATTCCAAAACTAATCTTGTCAATCACACATGCGCGCCGTAACACTATCTAACATGATCACGGGCTTATATATTGTTCATGACGATTTATGTTCTCCAGAAGAGACGGCTAAGTTGTTGAACTTGTCGGTTTTTGTTTACTCGAGCAGGCACACTTTGCTCTTGCATCCGTGAGTGTCTATACAAGAACGGGGGATGGAGGTTTCAAAATAAGCTTGATGAGAAAATTTCACGTGATAATTGTATGAAAGTGATGGATGTGTTTAATTACCATGACTTGTTTCTGCAGGACTTTAATGTGTTCAACTGCCAAATCTAACATATCTGCAGTGTTCGTTTGCTGCCAATCCAAGACATCATGAAAAAGGGGGAAAAATAATATATCAAAATCACTCACTCATTGGTTTGCATAAAGTAGATTGATCGATCGATCATTCATAAATTTCTTTCATATGTGATGTGTTCATTTCATTGAAAATGACAATTTCGGCAAGCGTAACATAACAAACTTTAGATATTGATTGAGAGAGGACACAATTTTAAAACATGTACACACAAAACTTGGTACTTTAAATGGTTGCACAAAATATGCATGATTACCTTGTCCATATTTGGAAAAAGATCTTGCAACTTCTTCATTTTTTCGCTTATCCGGGTCCGCCTCATCTAAAATTTAGCAAAGCACAAACTTGTAATCATCAAAATCTTTGCTATTTACCGCTGTAATGAAAATTTTCGTTTCATGTGATCAAATGCTGGGAAAAAAGAAAATCTTTACCCTTTCAGCTATGCTTCTTGGATGAGTGGCAAAACCTCGTTTGGCCCGGGTTTGACAAGGGACTGTCTCTTGCTGAAAGTGTAGGAACTTCTGCCCATTTGCCACTTGAGCTTGAGCATATGATTTTGGCAAGCTTAAATGGTGAACTAAACCATGGGATCTCTTTCTTGTTTCCTCATTCTGTACAGAAATGACAATAAGAAATAAAATAACCAATTAGTTCCCTGATGACAGTGTCAAGCCAAAAGCATAAAAGGACAGCCAAACCTCAAAGACTACCCTTGTAGGTGGGATAGGGCATTAAGCTTGTTAGCCTTTCGCATCGCAATGTCGATGCAGGAATATAATAGGCAGACCAACAAATTTCACAGAAATATGAAGGCGTGTTATATACATAAAACTACCTGTGCGCATAGGCGGGGCTGCACACCGAATACATGTATATACCAGCTGAAAGCAAAAGGGAAGTTGAAAATTAGCCACATACCGGATTCCCCAATCCATTCCAATTGGAAAAAGGCTTCTTTCGTTCATCATCTCGGTTTCTCTTGAAGCCGTTTATGGGGGGGTGATCATTCCATGAGTCCTGAGTTGAAGGTGACTCAAACTCTTTTCTGTTCCTGAATCCACCATTTTCAGAGCTACGTGTTTCGTTCCCATTTTCGGGTATGCTGGGCATGAACCGGGGAGTTGAAGATGGAGAAGAAAATTTCATGTGATTTATGTAACCGCTAGATGATGGATTCGGGTCATTGCCATTCTGGACTCTGTAGTTTCCTACCTCTCCCATTATGCCAAATCCTGAGGTCAAAAGACAAGTTCCAACCATTTTCAAGAATGTAAAAACTAGCAATAACAAATTCATACCTTTGTTTGTGTTTCATGTTCAAGCAATGTAATGAAACAGCTTTACTGCTGCATTTGAAAGAATGAACTTAAAATGACTCCAACAATTAAGGATTCAAAATATCTTGATTTAGTTCAAATTTTAAAATTACCAGATTAATTTTCGAAACCATAACTTTTGAAATCCAAATGCAGGAAATTGAGCTACCAAACAAATGAACGATAAATTACATACAAAGTTCTGTTAGAGTAAGCGTCCAACAAATCAACTTGTGACTTAAGTTTTATAGACTCTTGTGTGATAAACAATCTTTATTTTAAATGATGACATTTATTTTATATGTAAACTTTTGCAAACGGCATAGATAACGAATTTGAATATACTATGGTACATATGTTTTCATAATCGAACCAGTGATCGTACTGGTCTACCTTATAAAAACGGTTCAATCGATCGGATTGTTCAACCAGACAGTTGGACCGGAAAACAGTTATATTATATAAAATAATAATATAATATAGTAAAAAATACATTTTAAATTTTAAAAATCTTAAATATATATATAAATAATGAAAAAATATATTTATCAAAATTTAAAATCCAAATAACGTACATATAATCAATATAATTGTATCTATATTTTTTAAACAAAAAATTGAATCAAAATAAGCTCTAATACTACTAAAATTAATATTTTTTACCAAAGTTTAAAATCTAAATAATCATATATATAACTAAAAATAAAATTTAAAATATAAGAAATAATTTTTTAAAAATATATAAAACAATAATCAAATTCTAAAAAAAGAATTTAAACATTTTTTAAAAAAAAAAATTAAAAGTGGTGAACCGGTCGGACCAGTTTTTAACTGGGTTTACCAGTTTGACTAGGTCCGGACCCGTGGCAGTTTCTCGGTCGAACCGACCGAGAAGGTCCGGGTTTAAAAACAATGTATGGTACAATAAGTTCGTACATGTCACGTCGATCATGAAACTCATTTAATAGTACTAAACTCGTTCCTGATCGATCCAGTCATCTAAAATAAGGATAAAGTCGCTCGAGCTCGAGACTAGCATCTTAAACGACATGTTTCATTGGTATGAGTATGGAGATGTCCAATCATACAGATGGGTGATCATATGATGAGTCACTGAACAACCTCCTCTCAAACTTTCCAAGTGGTTATCACTTATCAAGTGAATTAGTCTGCGGTTATGGTTAAACACCATTAATCCTTTGACCTAGGACAACATAGAGGCTCAACGTACTAATGCTGCATTTTGACTCATTTACCGACTCCGTGAGGGTAATTAGGTGACGAAATTGGGTAGTTTTGACATACGTAGAAGGAGATGCAATCGGGGATTTACCACTCAATTACGGGTGTTGATATCTTTTGTGATATGATAAGTTAATAGAGCAAGAAATCTTTGATCGTAGTATGAGTTGTGCTTAGGAGAAACGAGAAATTGTTCCCTGGTTGAACAAATGATGCCACTATTATCAAATTTATATATAACTCTCAATATATCAATGGTTGTGAGATTTAGTATGACTGCTAAATGCTAAATTTGTAAAGAGAATGCAACTTCCTAAAATTTGTGAAAGAGTTGAAAAATAGGCCGCTGCGATTATGATGAAACCACAATCATGGATTTTTTATTAATAAACTTGAATTTTCCTACTCAAACATGGATTAATAGATTCTAATTGGTCAAATCAACCAAGAGAACTCTAGAAGGTTCTAGAATCTTATAGATAAGTAAGGGCTTCTATAATCCTATCAAATCTTACTTAAAAGTTGATAAGATAAACATGAGAGATTTGACAAGAGAGAAACTCCTAGTTTTAAAAGGATCAATGCATACTTGAGAGACATTAAATATATGTAATCAAAGGTTGATTACATAACAACACATCAAAGATCAAGATTTGAAAAAAAAATCTAGACAACTATCTCTCTCCTCACTTGGATATTCGGCAACCACCCCTTGGAGTACAACCACACGGCCGGGCACCACTTCCACCACTGCATGCTGTTGTCCCGCCACGCCGGAATCTCGCCGTCTTCCGGCCATTGATTCTCAACGCATATTTGGTCTAGATTTCTAGTGCAATCTATACAAGGAGAAAAACTTTCAGTCGCGGACCCAATTATTGGAGGTTTAAGAAAGGCGATTTCCAGTAGATCGTTCGTAGGGATTTATACGAAGAGTTATTTTCGCTTCAAATTCAGAATATTTGCAGCAAAGCGTATATCACTAAAGGTAAACTTTCAATAAACACCATATGGATGGATTTAAATCATACGACACCAAACCATGATTTGATTGTCAAATTACAAAAATTTTAAACTCCTGTTGCGTCTTGAGTGCGAGAAAATGATACACCAACACTAATATCAGAGCTCAGATTCTCACTTTTATGATTCATATTGTTTTTTGATTGAATCGTGTTGAGTAATTTATTTCTAACCGCATAAAATTTTTTTCCATAAATTGCATTGCCAAAAAATCAGATTTTCGGAAAAAAATTTATGTGCGGTTGCCCGAAATAGTTTCAAGCAGACCAAGCACGCAACGGCTGCTCGCGGGCAGTCTCTGCAAAACTGGGCAACCGTAATTCTAATAATAATAAAAAAATTCGAGACGGGAGCCTTGCCCGCCAAGTTGCTGCCCAAAAAATCCAGAAAAAATTGGTCAGTGTAGGGCGCACGGGCCCCGAGGCAATTTTTTATTTTACAAAAGTTTCGGGATAAATTGATATTTTATGAAAATTTGAATAATTTTCCCTTATAATTAATTTATTTTTGATAAAATTGTGTATTTTTTATAAAATAAATAATTGAAATATGATTTTAATTATTTATGGTAAAAATATGTTTTTATAATAAATTTATTTGTTAATAAATTAATTTGAAAAAATAAATAAAATGTATTTAGTTTATTTACTTCATTTTAATTATGGTGGTTAGTGACAAATTTGCAAAACACAAGATTTAAGCATAATTTGTGATATTATGATTTTTTTTATATAATATGAGATATATTATATGGTAAAAGATGATCGAGAGTCATAATCAATATTTTTAAATATTGATTATGATATTTTACAATGTTATAATTTTTAATTCTTTGATAATTATTAAAGTGAGCCTGATTTATGGCATGTTCCCACCACTTAAATTTGTATCACAATGTACTATAGACATTTTATATAAATATTATATTTAATGGGAGATCAAGAATGGAAGTTGTGGCCCAGATTATCAAGAGTTTTGAAAATCGAAGACATGTAAAAAAATTAGAAGATTATGTAATATTGCATTAACATCCTGCATTTACCTATGTTTTCCATGGATTAAATAGATCTCGATTATCGATCATCCTTTACTTAGTTATTTATTTATTTATGATTATGATATATGCGATATATTAAATTAAATAGTCAAAATGTGCGTTATTATTATTATAATTACAAGAGTAGCATTAATCAGGTAAACATAAAACAAACATGGCGCGATTTTAAGATTAAATGATGAGATAAATTTTAAAAATTAAAACACCTCATTTTTTATAAGATTCAAAATTTATATCAAGACTATAAAAGAAAATTTAAAAGAGTTTAAATTTTTCTTGTCTTCTATCAACAGTGGCTGTATGATGAACGCTACCCGCGTTCAGTGTCTGACTCATATTATTGAGGAGGCCTAGACGTCGGAGAGCCGTGACTTCCACTTACATACTTGATGTGAATTTAGTGGAACTCCCAAAACTTCGGCCAATATTATCGAGGGATCTCATGAAGACCGTCCACTACATTTCAACATTGATGGGTCGAGCTAGACACGCGAAGATAAAAGTCATATTATTGGACCCTTATCAAACATGATGCAAAATTATTTGGGGTTGCATGATATGCAATTGGGCTCTACATTTTGGAAATTGTTGCTGATATTATTAAGGATCATAATTTAGCAATTGATCCTCGCGTACTCACTAAAGAAATTGAAGGTGATTAAAATGTCAAAATAGTAGGAGGAAATTCATAAAATTATTTTTTCCATTTTCATTATATTAACGATGGCGTCGCGAAATTCATTATAGATTATTTTCGATCAACACAAGCTAATCGGACCTAATTATCATTATCATTATTGGCTAAGGAATCTTATAATTGTTTTGAATTCCGAGATGATAGCATATGTACTCCCATGCATTCTATATGTGTCGGCCATTGATAGTATTATGTATGGTATGATATCTACTCAACCTGATACAGTCTTTGCATTGAGTGTTGCAAGCAAATATCAGTCGAACCCCGGTCCATTGCATAGGAAAGCCGTGAAAGATATTCTTAAGTACTTGAGAATGACTAAGAATTTGTTCATGGGTCCACAAGGGTAGAGAATTAAAATCGGAAGCTTACATTGATTCTAGCTTCCAATCAAAAGTAGATTATTCCAAATTAACATCTGGTTTTGTATTCATGCTCAATGGTGCTGCTGCATCGATTCAACCACTGATACCTAATGCATAGCTGCATCGATTGCAACAAATGAGGCTATTTGGATGAGGAATTTTATCCAAGAGTTGGGTGTTATTTCAAATGGAGTTTGTCTAGTTCCCAGTGTACTGCGACAACACTGGTTCCGTTGCACATTGAAATGAATAGGTCTCATCGACGATCCAAAAATATAATGAGTAAGTTCCACATCGTCCGAGGGATTGTTGGAAAATGAGACATATCGGCAGAGAGAGTCGTTTTTGTAGATAACGTTGTTGATCCACTTACGAAGCCCCTGTCATGATCCATTGTTTGAAAAACATAGTGAAACAATAAGTTTAACATCTACGGGTAGTTCGCTATAAGGCAAGTGAGAGAACTTTAGATTAGGTGTTCAGCAAGTCAACTAGTGGCATGGACTTTATTAACTTTTATGTAATAAATATCTTTATTTTGGAAATATTTTACGTAATAACAAATTATGACATTTATTTTATTTGTACCTTCAATATACTATGGTACAATGAGGACGTACATGTCACGTCGATCAAGAAACTCATTTAAGAGTACTGTATATTCTAAACTCATTCCTAGTTGACTTAGCTGCATAAAATAAGGATAAAGGTCACTAGAGCTCGAGACTATCATATGTGATGTTAAACGCCATGTTTCATTGGTATGGGCATGAAGATGTTCAATCATAAAAATAGGTGATCATATGATGAGTCGCTTAACAACCCTCCCTCGTACTTTCCAAGTGGTTATCATTTATCTAGTTGATTAGTCCGTAGTTATGGTTGTACATCATTAGTACTTTGATCCGACAACATTGCTCTATGTACTAGTTATGCATTTTAGAAGGCTGTTCAGAATTAGTCATCCCTGTTGATGAAACAATAGTAACACGCTCTTTCTTCCTTCCGATATCATAGACGCAAAAAAGAAGTAAACTAAACCCCAGCAAAAATCAGTTTAAAGATTAAAACCAAACATTAAATATACAGATAGTTAAATATAAACAGCCATACCAGAATAGAATTCTGCAGGAGAATTGTTTTGTGTACCAAGATTTGAGGCATTAATATTCGTCTCCATTCCAACTGAATAAGACCCCGCGATTTCCCCACCACCAAACTCATTTTTCCCATTCCGGGCTTCCTGTTTATTAAAATACAGCATCTCCTCGCTATCTTTCTGGTTCAGATCAAGTGGCCCATTTTCCATTAAAGCACGAAAGAAAGCTTCGGACTCCTCACCGTTGTCGCTATTTTCTGTGCTAGATTCCAGAAGGGATCCGAGAAACGAGCCCGGAGCGGAGCGATACCTTGCTAACCCACAACTCTGCTGGATTTTCTGCGGCTGATTCTGATTCCCAGACATATTATCGGAAGTACCCATAAGTTCTTTACTCTTCAAGAACTCTCCCTCGGCTGAAACATGCTTGAAATTGTTGTTATTGCTCGAGAAAAGAAAGCTGGTCCCGCTGCTTCTCCTCGTGTCTCTTGGGATTGTTTCCGAGCCAAACATCATTAAGTCAGAAAAGAAAAAACCCCTCAAGAAAAACAAGATTTATGTGGGAAATCTGCGGGAAAATCAAACACTGATGATAGCAGGCTTAGGATTGGTGGATTTGAGAGGATAAGCAGGTGAAATCTTGAAATTTCGAGTGTCGGGTTGAGTACAGGGTAACAAAAATGGAAACCATAATATCTCCTAATGATAAATCAATTAACTTTATTCTCTTGAAAAAGAAAGAAAGAAAGAAAAGAACGCTGAAAACAAAGGCGGTCAGAGGGACTGGAAAATGAGTTTCATCTATTTTGCTATTTCTGTGAGATTCCAAACTGCACTAGAAATGGCAAGACCAAGTAAATCAGATATGTATGTACGTCTTAGTCTCTTTTCCGTATACATACCATGGCAATTTAGTACAAATATTTATTTGAGTTTTAATCATATATATTGATTTACAAGCATTATACAACAAGATTTATGGCTACACAAACTGTTGAGAACAGTTCTAAATCGGGCTCATCTATATGAACTACTGTAAGGAATTTATTAAAACCATTGAATTCGGAATTCAATAAAGTAGCTCCGGGATCGTGAACAACTCCTTCGATGAGTCTTGCAATGGCTCCATTTGGGGTATTTCTATCTATTAGTTTGGAAATTTATAATTCTTCTGTTTTATTAGATGAAATTTCAGTTATACATCTTTTTTTGTTATATTTTACGAACATTGCTTTATATATATATATATATATATATATATATGATTCTTTCATTCCATCTTATTTTATTTTTGTATGGGGAGGAGTGTTCAAGGTTTCCTTCCCACAGCCCACGGTTTTCTCCTATAATTTTGACTTTTTTTGGCACATCACTGCATAAATTTTAATTTTAAAAGTAATTATTTAAATATTATCATGTATATAGAAATGTGTGAAAATTTCATATTTAATTATTATTCTATATAATAAAAATGTTTATAAATAAAAAAAATAAAATGTTATTGATATTTCTAATTTTGGTCACCACTCGGTGCAAGATATTAAAACCGAAGAATAAATAAACAAAACCATTTTTCTTCTTTTCTTCTTCGAATACACTTCTTTTCCTATTTAATTTTACAAATGAACTGCTCAAGAGATTTTTTTGGACTATGAAGTTAGCATTTTCGATAGGGTTTTACAGTGTAGATCTTCACCCACCAGAAGTTCTATATCTGCTCACTCTATTGCTTCATTTGGCATTTGTGGTAAGTTGTCATTGTTGGTTTGTTGGTGTATTACTTTTTCGCATCCAAAAAACAGTAGAAATTAAAAAAATTTAATTTGACAACCAAATCATGCTTGGGTTTCGTATTATTCTAAATTCATCCATATGATATTTATTGAATGTTTACCTTTAGCGTTTAACATATGGCTATAACTATTCTGGATTTTAATTAGAGATAGCCTTTCTTGTATCTCTTTACGAACAATCAGCAGGAAGTCACCTTCCTTCAATCTCCAAGAATTTGGTCCACGATTGAATGCTTTGTTCCTTGTCTATATTGCACTAGAAATCTAGATAAAATTTGCATTGAGAATCAATCACAGGAAAGCAGTAAGATTTCGGTGGCGACACGACGACAATGCGGCGGGGAAACGGCGATGCACGGTTGTGGAGTGGCGGTCACGCCTGAGGGATTGCCTTCTAAAGGTTGTGGTTGATTTTGTGTATTGTGAGGAGAGATAGGGAGAATCTACATTTTTTTCAATTCTTGATCTTGTTGTAATGTGTGTAATCAACCTTTGACTACATATATTTAAGGTTTCTCAAGTGTACATGGATCCTTCTAGAACTATGATTTTTTACTTTGTCAAATCTCTTGTGCTTATCTTATCAACTTTTGAGTAAGGTTTGATAAGATATGATAAATCATTATCCATCCACTGGATTCTAGAACCTTCAAAAATTTTCTTTGTGTGATTTGACAAATTAGAAATATACTATTTGGAAACTCCAAATTAATTAATCAAGCAATCCATGATTGTAGTATTATCATAATCTTTATCGACAATCAAAAAAAACTTATTTGACGAGGGTATAAAACTAGTTATTATGATGCAAAGTGAAAATTTCGAAGATCAAACTTCCACTAAATCATTTTTTGCAGGTGTCAATTTTGGAACTTCTTCCTAAATTATAGGCAGTTTCACTCTTTTAACATATTTAGCATTCATACAAATTCTCACAGCTTTCAAATATGAAATTCACTTATAAACATCTTTATAAGTCATATGTTTGATCTCCGTCAAAGTAAACCATCAAATTCAACTCCTTGAATTTGACTATCTCAATAAGAGTACAAAATCCAATATTTATGTGACCTTCAATGGTTTAGGGATTCAACTAGCCATGGGTTCACAACTCATGTGATTCGAGACAACTTTTATCTCTAGTACGGGTTTACTCTTGTTTGCCACATTATGTTCGTCAACCTATTTATCACAAAAACATCAAAACTCATTTCTTATTACACCCATCAAATCATGGTAAGAGCATTTAATAGCATCGCTCCATGATTCTCTAGGTATCATTGATAGTGTCAGCAAAAACTAGTAGGTTATGATTAGTGTGTATTACGGTCCCTTCAACTCATATATCGCGATCGAATCTACTACATTGGTTTATCGAGAGTTGGATATGAATACGATAACGATTTGATGTATCTTTGAGTAATAAAACTGGCATCGTGTTCGCAACTAAGCAAACACTTTTCCTATATCACAACTCATGCTCTGGTCAAAGATTCCTTGCACTGTTAACTCATAATATCACATAGGATATTCATAATTGTATGTGAGCGATGAATCCCCAACTACAAAGCATCGGATCCTACATATGTCGAAAGTACACACAATCTCGCGACCTGATGACCCTTACAGAGTCGGTTAACGAGTCAAAGTGTAGCATTAGTATGCAGAATCTCTATGTTGTCCCGGATCAAATGACTAATGGTGTGCAAATATAACTATAGACTAATCCACTCGATAAGTGATAACCGCTTGAAAAGTCCGAGAGAAGTTTGTTCAGTGAATCATCATATGATCATTCATCTATATTATTGGACATCTTCATTCCAATACCAATAAAAACGTGACGTTTAACATCACAGATGTTAGACTCAAACTCAAGATACCTTTATCCTTATTTTAGACGGTTGAATCAACTAGAAACGTGTTTAAAATATACTGTAACTAAATTGTGTTTGATGATCGATGTGAAATGTATTACCTCATTGTATCGTAGTGTACTTAAGGCCTTTATCTATGCAACTTGCATGGATATACAAATAAAATAAATAGCAGAATGAATTAAAATTTAAAATATTATTAAAATAAAGATTGTTTATAACATAAAAGTCAATAAAGTTCAAATCACAAGCTGATTTGTTGAACACTTACTCTAATATCCTAAGTTGTAGAGGGTATAGTACCTTCCAGACAACCTAGTTGGAGATCAACTTAATGATCGTAAGGGAGAGAAAATAAAAAAAATTCCTCATGATAGAGGACTTAAAATTAGAGTTCCCAAAGCATATGAGGATATAATATCGGAGAAAGATTTTATGCTCTTATGGCCCCAAAACTCCTGAACTGTAGAGTACCACATGTTGGAGAAAAGATGAGAGAGGTAGGATTTGTTTGAATATTGTTTTCTCACACCCAAGATGCAACATAAGTTTAAAAATTTTAGTTTTGACGTTCAAATGCTTATTGGGAATCGTATGATTTAAAAAATTCATAGAATGTTTAGATCTGATTTACACTTACGTATTTAACTATGGCTCTAACTATTCCAGTTTTAAAGCGGTGATAGCTCTTTTTGTTAATCACTACGAACGAATCTTTCTCCTTCGATCCTCAAATCAAGTCCACGATCAAAGATTGAATTCCTCGTATAGATAGAGATATAAACGAAATTTATGTCGAGCTTGGCTTGCCGGAATTCCAGAAATCCGGAGGTGGCGTCAAGACGATGGCACGATGGAAGGATAGTGGCCAAAATATTTTTTCCAAAATATAGAGGTGACCAATTTTTCTTGTCAAGGGAGAGAGAAGAGAAAATTTTGATGGTCAAAATTTTGTGTGTAAAAATTATGATATTTCATATAACTCTTAATGAAATATTTATAAGTTTTAATTCCTGGTCTAATAAGGAATCCTAATTGAATGAGGATGCAGTAATTTCATTATTCAAAATCTCTCATGTGTGTATTTTCTACTCTTGAAGATATCATTCATAGTTAAATTATTATCAACTTTTGATAATACAAATTTTGATATTACAATAAATATTCATACATCCATGTACACGCATTAATATATTTTAGACTCGTCTAGAATGTTTCATGAGAATTTTGAGTTTAGTAGTCACAACCACTAATATTATTAATTAATTATTAGATTCTAAATTTACTAAATATATATTTGTGAACTTATTATAACCCAGATCTACAATCAGATACTGTCGATATATCGAGGGCTCAAATCTTGTTCATATAATGAAAAATGAAAATTTCAAAAGACAATTTTTTCACTAATTCATTTTTTGCAGCTTTCAGTTTTGTGAACACCTTCACTAAAACAGACAGTTTTACTTTGCTCACTTAATTAGTTGTTAAGCTAACTTTTTCATCTTCCACTACATGGAATCAACTTATAAACTCGTTTATAAGCATTCTCATTGATCTCCATCAAACTACAGCCGTCAAATTCAACTCCTTAAATTTGACTATCTCAACGGGAAAACATAATTCAATACTTGTGTGATCCTCAATAGTTCAGCGTTACAGCAAGTCATGGGTTCATAACTTCATGTGATTCAGAACAACATTTGTTTCTATTCAAGTTTACCCTAATTAGCCCCATTATTTTTAACAACCACTTGATCAAGAATGTAAGAACTCAAGTCTGATTACACCCATCGGATTATAGTAAAAGCATCTAGTAGCATCGCCCTATGATCCCCTAGATATCACTGATAGGGCCTTCAAGAACTTTAAGTTATGGTTAGTGTATAGTACACTATCTTCAACTCTTATATCCTGATCGAATCTGCAACCATTGGTATGTCGAGATTTGGAAATAAATTCGACAACAATGTGATATATCTTTAAGTAATAATAACGAGATAGTATGCGCAACTGAGAAACACATTTCCAAAACTCTGGCCAGAGATTCCTTATACTATTAACTCATCAGATCACATAAGATATCCATACCCGTAGGTGAGCGGTGAATCCCCGACTACAATACATTGGCTCCTACGTATTTCGAAACTACACCAAACCTCGTCAGCTGATAACCCTCAATGGAGTCAGTAAACGAACCAAAGTGCATGCTAGTATATAGAGCATCCGCGTTGTCTCGGGTCAAATGACTAATGGTGTAAAACCATAACCACAGACTATTTAACTCGATAAATGATAACCATTTGGACAGTCCGAGGTGGGTTGTTCAAGTATCATCAAATAATCACTCATCTGTATGAATGAACATCTTCATGTCTTTACCAATGAAACATGAATTTTATATCATAAATGCTAGTGTCAAGCTCGAACGACCTTTATTCTTCTTTTTAGGCGGCTGAATCGATTAGCAACATGTTTAGAATATATGATACACTTTCTAATTAGTTTTATGATCTTACGTTGAGAGACAGACTTCATGATACTTATAGTATATTCAACAACTTTATCTATGCAACTTGCATGTGTATACAAATAAAATAAATGTCATAATTGAATAAAACCGTAAATTATTATTAAAATAAAGATTGTTTTTACATAAAAGTCAATAAAACTCAAACTACAAATTAGCTCATATGACACGTACTCCAACATAATTTCGCACATACAATCCCTTGCCCAAGGTTCATTATCTGACTCTCTTTAAAATTTCGCATTCCACGTTGTATTAGAGTTTTAAAAAAAATTTCTTTTTCTCTTTTTTTTAATGTTTTTTATATTTTATTTATTTCCCAGTAATGTTTTTTTTTCCCTATCTTGATGATCTTTCAACGTTGGATCTTCCTTCCTTTTATAGAAAAACGAATGTTAATACTTTTCTGTTTTAGTACAATAGAGATCCTTAGTTGTTTTTGTTCGTATTTACTTAATTTCAATCACGTACTGTTTCCATTCTGCCATCCGTTTGGTGTCTTCATTAATGAGCTTTATACGGCAGTTGCATTATTGACAAGACAAGTCTGAGCGAGAGACTGAAAAAATATATTCTGAGAGACTGAAATGTCTTTTTCGAAGTGCCCGGTTTACGGTCCAAGTGGCGGCATAGACTGATAAATTCATATGTTTATTTACATGAAATACTTGTAGAAGTGCATTTCAGTCTCTTAAACTTTAAAATTTTAAAGAACTTTATTCTAATCTGTATTTGTAAAAATTTAAATGACTCGGTTGGTAGAATAAAACACATCCATCGAGTATAGAATGGTCGCTAGCTAGCCCCCCAAGTACTACTTCTATCTATGCTAGCTACATTAAATTTATCAACTTTAATTTGACATGTTGTGTTCGAGTAAAATCGAGTAGTGGTTAATTTCAACTTCATTGATGATTTTTATACGATGTATAGGATGAATTTGATCCGATGCAGTCCGAATCGTGGGGTGAGGTGAGATTAAGCGTGCAAACAGAATGAATTGAGTCGAATATGAAGAAATTTTTTTTCAAATTAAATATATTCAAGTTCGAATTCGATTCAAATCTGAAATTTTTAATTTTTTTGCTTAAATTCGGTTTGGATTAAAGTTTGAGTTCGACTCAAAAGATTCGAACATGTTTACGAAGTATGTTCACTATTGCCCGAAACTAAATACTTAAAAAGCTCGAAATGTATGTATTTAATATATAATTATAGTAATAAAATATTAAAATTTGCTAGCAGCGCACGAACTATCGAAAAAAATTAAATTAGGGCTCGAATTCAGCTCAAAAAATTTGAATGTGTTAGGATACGAAAAGGTGTTTAAGGGGAGGTGAATAAATACCTTGCAAAATTTTATCTCATTTTCAAAATGATTGATTCCAACTGGATCTTAAAGGGATATTTTATAAAAGCGCGGAAGGAACATGTTGGACTCAATGAACAATAAATATAGTGACAAAACTTCAGCCCAGTTACAAACATCAAAGGAAATAAATAAATGCAGTAAGTAATACAGACCTGTTTCTAGAAGTTTCAAAGTGGTGTAATTTTTTTATGTTTCCCCTTTTTCCTTCAGCCTGAATGTTTGTGCTAAAAAACTTCGATTAATATAACTATTTGTAATAATCCACTTTTGTTGAGTTATCTTTATCCTACTGAAATTCTTAGCGAAAAACAATCAACAATATATAGTAATAAATGTGCAAAAAGATTCCTTTTTACAGTTAAAAATGTTCAATAAAAAAATCTACTCAATAACTTTTCACAAAAGAATGAGTGAGTTAACACTGATAATAATATTTGAAAATTTTGAATTAAGAAAATCAATAAGGTAAGCATAAGAATTTTTTATCTGAGATAAAAATTTCAATTCGTATAAGTTGTTCTTGTAACCTTCAATCTGCATCTTGATCGATCCTTATATACTTGAATTTCAACGTTCAGAATTGAACTGTTTTTTGAGATCATACAGATGATGTTTCCTAAAAATAGCAACTGATGTCACGTGTCTTTGTCTTTTTTCCCGAAAGGGTACTGAGCTCTAAGACACTAATATTTAACATCTAATAAATGTTTGTTTTTTTCTTAAAATGTTATCTCAAATCTTTTTTGAACTACAAATCATCGTATCTTTATAATAGGTGTCCAGCGAACAAACTTAAGACTTAACCTTTAGACTTTTATGTAAAGTAATTTTATTTTAATAATATTTTAATTTTTATTCAATTACGACATTTGTTTTATTTGAATATCCATCCAAGCTGTACAGATAAAGTTGTTGAATACACTATAGGAACCATGAGGTTTGTCTCTCAATGTAAGATCATGAAATTAATTAGAAAGCATACCGTATATTCTAAACATGTTTCTAGTTGATTCAATCATAAAAAATAAGGATAAAAGTCTCTTGAACTTGAGACTAGCATTTGTTATGTAAATGTCATGTTTCATTGGTAAGAACGTAGAGATGTCCATTTATATAGATAAGTGATCATTTGAAGATGCATTGAACAACCTTCCATCGAACTGTCCAAGTGGTTATCACTTATCGAGTTGAATAGTCATCGGTTATGATTGTATATTATTAGTCATTTGACCCGAGACAACTTAGAGACTTCACACAATAACATGCACTTTTATCCGTTTACCGGCTCCATTGAGGGTCATCAAGTGGTGAGATTGTGTGTAGTTTCGAATACATAGAAGTCAATGTATTGTAGTCGGACATTAACCGTTCGTCGGGGATTCGTCACTCGCCTACGGGTGAAGATATCATATGTGATCTGATGAGTTAATAGTGCAAGGAATATCTAGCAGAGTAATATATGTGCATTTTGGAAATATGTTTCTTCAGTTGCAAATACCATGTCACTGTTATTACTCAAAGATATATCACATCATTGTCGAATTCATTTTCAACTCTTGATATACCAATTATTGCAGATTCGATCGGGATATATGAGTTGAAGAAATCGTACTGTACGCTAATTATAACTTAAGGTTCTTGTAGGTACTATCAGTAATACCTAGGAGATCTTGGGGCGATGCTACTAGATGCTCTTACCATGATCTGATGAGTACAATCAGACTTGAGTTCTGACATTCTTGATCAAGGGGTTGACGAAAAGAATGTGACTAAAAAAGATAAGTTCGAATAGGAACAAATGTTGTTCTGAATCACATTAAGTTGTGAAATTGTATCCTTAAACCATTGAGGGTCACACAAGTATTAAATTATATGTTCTCGTTGTGATAATAAACTTCAAGGAGTTAAAGTTGACGACTGTAGTTTGATGTAGATCAATTAGAATGCTTTTAAAAGAGTTTATAAGTTGATTTCATATAATGGAAGATGTGGACGTTAGCGTAACATCTAATTAAGTGAAGAGAGTGGAACTGTATATTTTAATGAAAGAGTTCACCAAACTGGCAGCTGTCAAAAATAAATCTGTGGAAAAAATTTGTCATTCGATATTTTCATTTTTCATTATGTGAACGAGATTCGTAACCTCGATACATCGGCGTTTGATCGATCGAGTTTATGATGAGTTCATATTTATTTATTTAGTAAATTTAGAATATTTTAATTAAATAATAATATTGGTAATGATAATTATAAAGTGCAATTCTCATGAAACATTTTAGAAGAGTAAAATATATATTTAATTAATTGAGTAATTAAATAAAAGTTATTGAATTTAAAGCATAAATAAATAAAAAATATATATATATATATAAACTGAATAATAGAATTACAATATCTTGATTAAAGTATGATTCTTGATTTGATTAGAAATTAAAAATTTTAAATATTTCATTAAAGATTATACGAAATAACATAACTTTTACACACAAATTTTTTTCACCAAAATTTTCTTCTTCTCCCTCAAATTTTCGGCCACCCATAATTTTTAGAGAAAAATTTCGCCCACCATTCTTCCACCCAATTTCCGCTCCAACTTCCCCGCACTGCCGCCAGATTTCTGAAATTTTGGCGATCAATTCTCGATGTAAATTTCGTTTAGATCTCTAGTATCAGGGGCAGTGCCAAGATCTTGGTTCAGTGTAAGCAACAATATATTATAATTAATAAAGCAAAAAAGAGCACTGATTAACGACAACTAAAAATTAATGTGTCATAAAGTTTGAACACAAGTTACGCACAGCCAGTAGCATTGATAATTGATGGGAAAACGTCAGAAAAATTAAGAACAATAGCGTATACAAAATCCGAAATCAAAACAAAATATGATATAAAATATAAAATATACGTTCGAAAAATAAGAATGAATTCATTATCGATTGGAAAAAGCATAAAATTATAAAATAATTGAATGATCGACAAACATTGAAAGAAAAAACGAACCTAAAATTTGGTGACATTTTGGATTTTTAGAGATTATGAAATATGAAGCAGTAATTAAAATGAATTGGATTTATTGTTAATCAAAGTGTATGACGTTCGTTTCTCGTGAAGAGAAAACACATGCAGAAGACTATAAAGTATATACTTGGATATTAATAATATGTAAAAAAAATTGACTTAAAATTTGTGCCTACCAAATTATAAAAAGAAAAAATTTGTTATTTTTTTAATCAGTATAGACAACTAAACATATAATAATAACATACAAAAATTAAAAAATTTAGACATAATATATATATATATATATATATATATATATATAAATAAATAAACATATAAATAAATTTTTTTTAGCCCAGTGCCGCCCCTGTCTAGTATGATCAATACGAGGAACAATGTTTTTTGTGGTAGACCCGATTAAGAGACTGAAGAAAGTTCGTAGAGACTTACAAAAAGAGCTGTTACCGTCTAAACACCGAGATAGTTAGAGTAAGCATTAAATACGCAAATTTAAATGAGATCTAAACAACTTATGAATTATTTAAATCATACGATGTTCAAGAACATTTTGAACGTCATTTTTTTAAAAATCCATTGCGTCTTGGGTGCGAAAAAAGGTACTCCAACAGTGGTATCAAAGAAAGTTTATTTTGTACTGTATGATTTGTTGTTTGAATTATGTTGAGTAATTTATTTCTAACTGCATAAGAATTTTCCAGAAAATCATAGCTCTTGAAAAGGTTATTTTTTAAAAAAAAAAATATTTTATGCACGCTACC
Source organism: Primulina huaijiensis (assembly GCF_012295235.1). Lineage (NCBI taxonomy): Eukaryota > Viridiplantae > Streptophyta > Magnoliopsida > Lamiales > Gesneriaceae > Primulina > Primulina huaijiensis. The sequence goes on from NC_133319.1 coordinate 12,434,294, forward strand.
GGGAACAGTTCCATGCAGCGGACGCCCAAAATATTCAGGCAGTGGGCAGCCATGCCCCTTTTGAGCTCGAATTATTTGGGTTTGGGGTGATTTTTGAATTTTAAAAAAATTTTGGGCCAAACTTATATTTTATGAAAATTTAATCAAATTCGTTCTTCAAAAATTATGGAATTTTTCCTATAAAATAAATAATTAGAATTGAATTTAATTTAATTATTTATAATAAATTATGTTCTACAATAAATTTAATTATTAATAAATTAATTGTAGTTAAATAAAATTGTTTATTTAACTTATTAATTTATTTCTAATTATGGAGGATAATAATAAATTTATAAGATGCATGATTTGTTGATAATATGTGATATTATGGATTTATATTATATTTCATATTATATAGTAAAAAGATGGTCGAAAGTCATGAACAATTTTTTATGTGGATGTTAAGATATTTTACGTCTTATATTTTTAATTATTTGATAATTATTTAAAGTGAGACTGGTTTATGACCCGTTTCCACTCCTTAAATTTGTATCCTAATGTGCCATGAAAATTTAATGTAAATATTAGATTTAGTGGGCGATCAAGATTTACGTAGTATTAAACAATAACTTTAAGTTACTTTTAAAAATGTTTTATATGTTCCTGATTTGGTTAAAAACATTGTTTCAATTTCTATGCTTGATAAAGATGGATTATCTTGTTTATTTTCTAAAGATATTTGCAATATTTACAAGAATAAATGTTTAATTGGAACAAGCGAATTACAAAATGATCTCGATAATTTAAAAATTAAAGATATTTCAACTAACGATGTCCAAGTAAACAAGATATCAACATCAAACAAAAGAAAACAAGATCGTATAAATCAGGACACTTGTGGCATGCTAGGCTATAACATATTTCTTAAAGAAGGATGCGCAAGCTAGAGAGAGAAAGAATGTTTGGCGTGAGAAATAAAGTCTAATATGTGTGTGGTCCGCTAAGTGTTAGCACGATTTATAGTCAATCATACTTATTACCTTTATTGATAACTTCTCGAGAAATGTGTATTTAATAAATATTAAATACAAGTATGAACCATTTGAAAAGTTCAAAGAATTAAGGGCTGAAGTAGAGAAACAATTAGGAAAGAACACTAAAATACTTCGATCTGATCGAAGTGGATAATACTTAAGTATTGAATTTCAAGAGTAACTTAAAGAGAATTAGATTATCTCACAATGGACTCCACCTGACATAGTTCGATCTATGATGAGATTCACTGAATTGTCATCATATTTTTGTGGATTTGCGCTTGAGACTGCAGCAATGTTTGAAGCATGCCCATACAAAGACAATGCATAAAACTCTATATGAAATATGGATGGGAAAATCTCCCAAATATTCTTTCTTAAAATCTGATGATGTCATGCTTATGTGAAACAGACAGTGAGAGACAAATTGAATAGTAGATCCAATTTGTGCTACTTTGTGAGATATTCGAAGAATTTCATTGGATAATATTCCTACGATCCCAATTAAACAAAGGTGTTTGTTTCAAGAAATGTTATATTCTTAGAGAATGAATTTATATAGGATAGAAAGGGCGGAATGATGGAACTCGAAGAGATTCGTGAACCACCCACTTAGAAATCGTAGAACCCACACCACAACAGCCAGTTAAAGTAACACAAGCTCCTAGGAAATATGGAAGGGTCTCAAAGCCATCTAAGAGGATGAGTTTGCTTATTGAAGAAGATCAAGATGAGCCTATTCTTGGTTGTGATACAAGAAAATTCAAAGAAGCATTGTCTGATGTAGATTCATCTAAATAACTTGAAGCCATGCAGTCCGAGATGGACTCTATGTATTTGAACCAAGTACAATCCTTACTAGATCCACTTGAGTTAATTGTTTCCGTAGAAGGCAAATAGATTTACAAAAAAAACTTGGGGAGGATGGGATGGTAATGACATTCAAATCAAGGTTGGTATCAAAAAGATATACTCAAAGGCAGTATATTGACTATGAAAAAATCTTTTCTCCGGTCTCAATGTTCAAGTCAACTAGAATATTACTAACAATAGTAGCATCGTATGACTATGAAATATGGCAGATGGATGTAAAGATAGCGTTATTTAATATTGACATTAAGGAAGAGATTCAGTGAGCATAAAATATGCAAACCTCCCAACTCCATCTATGGACTCAAACATGCATCAAAGAGCTGGAACATAATATTTGACAACACTATCAAAGAATTGTATTTTTTTTCAAAAATCATGAGAAACCATGTGTATACAAGAGCGTTAGTGGGAGTTCTGAGACACTCCTAGTACTTTATGTTAATGACATACTGCTAATTGAAAATGATGTAGGGACGTTGCAGTCAACTAAAATATGGTTAGCTAGTAAATCCTGCATGAACGATATGATTGAATCATCTTATGTATTAGGAATACAGATCTATAAAGATATATCAAAGAAGATGCTAGGGCTAAACTGGTCCACTTATATCGATACCATACTTAGGAGATTTTCTATGAGGGAGTCCAAGATAGGATATCTTTCAAAGTGACACAATGTGACTTTATCTAAGTTTATGTGCCCTAAGACTGATGATGGGGTAGAAACCATGAGTCGTATCTCGTATGCGTCTGCTATAGGCAGTATAATGTATAGTATGATATTTGAGTGTTGCAAGTAGATATCAGTCGAATCCTAGTCCATTGCATTGGAAAGAAGTCGAGGACATTCTTAAATACTTAAGAAGAACTAAGAATTTGTTCATGTTTTACGGGAGTGGAGATTTAAAATTTGATTGCTATACTGATTCTAGATTCCAGTCAGATGTGGATAATTCAAAATCAACATTTGAATTTATATTCAAGCTCAATGATGGTGTTGTTTATTGGAAGAATCCAAGGAAGACACCACAACGGATTCAACTACTGAGGCGGAATATATAGCTACATCAGCTGTAACGAAGGAGTTGATCTAGTTTCGGTTTACTGCGACAAAGTCGATGCCGTTGCGCAAGCAAATGAACTGATTTTTCAACAGCGATATAAACATATACTGAGGAAATTTCATATAATCCGGGAGATCGTGGGAAGAGGAGACATATCAATAGAGAGAGTCACCTCTGCAAACAACGTTACTAATCCACTGACGAAGCCTCTGTCAGGACCGTTGTTTGAGAATCATCATTAAGCAATGAGCTTGAAATCTATGGGTAGTTGGCTATAGGGCAAGGAGATTTTTAGAGTAGGTTATCAACGATCTAACTTATGGTTTGAGCTTTTTTTTTACTCTTATGTAAAAACAATATTTATTTTAATAATATTTTATTGTTTTATCCAGTTTTGACATTTACTTTATCTGAATACTCATGCAATCTGTATAGATAAAGTCCTTGAATATACTATAGGTATCATGAGGTCTGCCTCTAAACGTAAGATCGTGAAACTCATTAGAAAGGGTACCATATTTTCTAAATAGTTTCCTAGTCGATTCAACCACATAAAATAAGGATAAAGGTCGTTTGAGCTTGAGCTTGAGACTGACGTCTGTGATATAAATGACATAATTCATTGGTAAGGACATTAAGATATTCATTCATACAGTTGATCATTTAATGATACACTGAACAATCATCCCTCGTACTGTCCAAGTGTTTATCACTTGTCAAGTGGAATATTCCGCAGTTATGATTGTAGACCATTAGTCCTTTGACCTAGGACAACGTAGAGACTCTACATACTAACATGCAACGTAGAGACTCTACGTACTAACATGCATTTTGATCTGTTTACTGAATTCATTTAGGGTCATCAAGTGGCGACGTTGGGTGTAGTTTCGAAGTACGTTGGAGCCAATACATTGTAGTCAAGGATTCACCATTCGCCTATGGGTGAAGATATCCTATGTGATCTGATAAATTAATAGTGCAAAAAATCTTTGATCAGAGTAATACATGTGCATTTAGAAATGTGTTTCCTCAATTTGCACATACTATGTCACTGTTATTACTCAAAGATATACCACATCGTTATCAAATTCATTTGCAACTCTCGATATATCAACGCTTGCAGATTCGATCGGGATATATGAATTGAAGGGACCATACTGTACATTAATAATAACTTAAGGTTCTTGTGGGCACTATCAGTGATATCTAGGATATCGTGAGACAATACTACTAGAAGCTCTTACCATTATCTGATTGTTGCATTCATACTTGATTTCTAAAATTCTTGATCAAGAGGTTGATGAAAAGAATGAAGTTAATTCGGGTAATCCCGAATAAGAACAAATGTCGTTCTGATCCACATGAAGTTATGAACTCACAACTTGTTGTATCATTTAATCATCGAGGGTCACACAAGTATTGGATTAAGGGTTCCAGTTGAGATAGTCTAACTCAAAAAGTTGAATTTGGTGACTGTAGTTTGATGAAAATCAATTAAAATGCTAATAAAAAATTTTATAAGTTGATTTCATGTAATGGAAGATGTGGATGTTAGCTTAACAACTAATTAAGTGAGGAGATTGAAACTATCTGTTTTAGTGAAATAATTCACAAAAATGGCGGCTGCCAAAAATAAATCACTGAAAAATTTTGTCTTTCGAAATTTTCATTTTTCATTAAATGAACGAGAGTCGAACCCTTGATACATCGGCGTCGTTCGATCATCGATCGGAGTTATAAAGAATTCACAATTATTTATTTAATAAATTTAGAATCTACTAATTAAATAAGAATAATAATACTATTGACGACTCTAAGTGCAAAATTTTCATGAAACACTCTAAAATAATCTCAAATAGATTAATTAATTAATTGAGTAATTAAATAAAAGTTATTTATATATAATAGATTAATTTATTAATTAAGTAATTAAATAAAAGTAATTTAATTTAAAACATTAATAAAAAGTTGATAATAATTTAATTATGTATTATTGATAAGTGCAAGTTTTGCACTTAAATTACCAAAGAAAATGACATGAAAGTTTGCGAATATCGAGCGGATTTACATGTTTTGGCTGTTGTTTATGTCATTGCTAGAATCAAGAATATGTGCATAACTTGTGACCAACAAGGAGTTAATTAATTTTCGAAATGGAAGAATGAAGTGAACAAGAAAGCTGAAGAAGTGCGAGCGAAAAGAAAAAAAATAAAAAATATGAATGAACAGTATTCCACGTCCCAGCGCGCGCAGCACGGATGTGATAAAACAAAAGCTCGTGCGCGGTTGCTCACACAAGGAATCTTGAGGAGCCGCACACACAAGAGAGGCGTGACGCAGAATCTGACGGTCTTTTCTTGAGCTTTTGCAACCATTCACACACTTATTAAAATGTAAACCCTAGACACAGGAAAGGGTCGCAGTCACACACAAAAATCCAGAAAATAGGAAAGACAGCGAGAACGAAGACGGAGAGTGCATCTACTGGGTACGGAGTTGCATATTTGGATTCAAGTGTTCTTTTCTGCTCTTACCGCAATCTCTTAGTTATTTGGTGATGTCAAAAAAGATGGATTTGTTTTATCGTTTTTCCCTTATGAACTAATTTATTTAATCTAGAGAACGACGTATCTTGGTCGAATCTATGTTTATGAATTGTTGATTTATATATGCGGATGTCTTCTTGTTTTATTTATATATTCCTGATTTTATTGCTTTCAATTACTTGACCAATAATTAGACTGTTATATTTATTCGAGATCTATCACTCGAGAGAGGGGATTCGATTAGGACCATAGGAAAATGTATCGTTGGTGTTTATAGAGTTCGGAAAGTCTATAATTCCACCAAACCCATTAAAAGAATTATAGTACTATTGAAATTATTTAATATTTATATTTTAATATGGATATTGAAATCGATATTAGATAATTAATATCTACATATCACTTGGGAAAGGGAGTAGGAATATTTGAGAATTTTGGGGTAGTAAACAGGTTGAATTTATGAATATAAAAGTCAGCAATAATTTAATATAGTAAAGATCAAGTGAAATCGCACATCTAGATTATTTGTTCTCATTGATTTGAAAGCTTTGTGTGTTTGAATTAATTATATTTATAATTAACCATAAAATTTACTTTAATTATCTCAAAAAAAGTTGACTATTTTGATTACGGTAGTTAATATATTATTAAATTACGCTCCATGTGGGAACGATATATGTGCTTAATTGAGTACTAAAACATAATACCGTACTCTTGCAGGTAGCAAATATTGCAACAACGATATTTTTAAGAATCGAAAAATAAATACATGAGAGATTTTGAATAATGGAATTACAATATACTGATTAAATTAAGATTTTTGATTTGATTATAAATTAAGGATTATAAATATTTTATAAAGGGTTATACGAAATAACATAACTTTTATATAAAAAATTTGTTCACCAAAATTTTCTCTATCTCCCTCAAATTTTCGGCCACCCCATTATTTTTAGAGAAAAATTTTGGTCACCACTATTCCACTCCGACTTCGCCGCACCGCCGCCGGATTTCTGAAATTCCGGAGATCAACTCTCGAACCAAATTTCGTTTAGATCTCTACTATGATTTGTACGAGGAAAAATGTTTCTGATCGTGAACCTAATTAGGGGACTAAAGAAAGTTCGTATGGATTTACAAGAAGAACAATTATCGTCTAAACACCGAGATAATTGGAGTCATCGTTAAATACGCAAAGGTAAATCAGATCTAAACACCATATGATTGATTTACATTATACGACACTCAAAGAACGTTTTGAAAGTAAACAAAAAATTTAAACTTCTGTTGCGCCTTGAATGCGAGAAAACGATACTTGAATTCTAAGATCTCGAAAATTAGATGTTTTTGGTTTCGATATTCTGTTGTAACAAACTCTCTCACCAACTACGAAAGCAAAAACCATATGTAACATTGGAGATTTTGACCATCATCTCACAGCTAATGTTTGTGGCGCAAAACTTGAGTTTATGATAAAATTTTCACAATTAAATATATTAATTGTGTGATTTTATTTTAATTATTGATTAACTGTTGCTTTTATGATCACAATAGTTAGCAGTGGTCCAAAACTGCCCCGATTTTAGGCTAGTCGAAACTTCTAGGCGCCACCATTCTTAATTATAGTATATATATGCATATCGAATTTTGAGTTTGAATCCGATACAGAAGAAGTATTGGAAAAATATGGTGATGAACTAGAAGAGTTAGATGTTTAGGTTTAATATCAATATATTATGTTGGAAAAAATGTTGAACAAATTTAATTTTCATTGTACAACGGTTGTAGTAAAGTAGTAAACTGATGTGGATGATTCATATATAAAAATTTATTAATATATATATATTATTACAATTTTAAATTTTATAATAATATATATTTCATATACAAACATAATACTCATGAACCACTTAATGAATTTAAGCTTTAAAAAAAACCGCATAGACAACCGCCTAGGCGCTAGGCGGTAGGTAACCGCTCGCCTACCGCCTACCGCTTTTTAGAACACTGATAGTTAGTGCTAAATATGTCTAAATGCAACTTGAATTAATCATTCGAAGGAGAAAATATTATGTTAAGTTTACAAAGTAATTGACTTTTGGATTTCATTTAACAAAGAATAAGAAAGTCTTTTTTTTTTTTTGGTGGCTTAACTTGAATGAAAAGTCGTCGTCTTAAACAAGGGAGAGTATACTCGACAAAGGCTGCAATATTTTGACTCGCCAATAAAAAATTCAAGAGCACAATGAATGACTGAGTAATTAATAGGGGAAAAAAAAAAACAGAGCAGAATTGAAATTATATACTTGTGTAAGAACAAATTTTGATCAATTTTGTGAACACTTATTTCTTATATACATAAAATAATCGACCTTTTTGCTAATATTTATTTCGCACATATTTATTCATAGATTTTGATCAATTTTATGAACATTTATTTTCAAAAATTTTAGATTTATCGAAACGGAAATTATTTAAAAATTCGAATAGTTCATGAAAATTACAAAGCCTTAATTTTTACATTTAAGTATTTGCTGACTTATAAATGAAAGAGATCGGGGTTGACCTTTAACTAATTGAAAGAAGCAAGTAGGGCACTTTTCTGAATTGTAATTTGTCACTAATCCTGCTTAATTGTCAATTAAACAATCATTTTAAAATATTTTTTTGAAAATCATTTTTATAATATTTTTTTATTTAATGTAAGTGTACCTATTAGTGGAAAATATAATTTGTTTCGCCACCTGATCATATAGACCAGATAATATTCATGCCGAAGAAAGCAATTTATTGGTTAAAGTCAAACTGTGTGTGATGCGGCAAAAAAAATAGCATATGGACAAAGTTGGATTTTTTGTCAAGAAGCTCAACGATAATGCAGTCATCGAAGGATAGAAAATTATGTTCAAATTTAGTCATATATTATCATTGTACTTAGTGTCTAATAAGATAATCTCGTAAATGTTACACGAATATTTGAGTTGGCAATTATATCTTGATTTTATGTTGATTGAAATTTTGAATATTGTCTATTTTTTGTGAAGCTTAATTAATCAACTTANATATTTTAAAAATATTTATATTGATTAGTCATCCTTCGACTTTTATCAATTTCAAACTTTTAAAAATAAAGGAAAAAACTAATTATAATTTTGAGAGAAATTGAATTTAAATCTTAAAGAGTGATAAATTTGGTGCTTCACTTATTTTAAAATCTATCTTTTTCATTAACGCAAAAATAAAGAGAAATATGTTAGATGAAATCATTATTTATCCAAGTTTTGAGATATAAAATGAATATTGTTGGGTTGTGAAAATGCTAACAATATTGATTTTGATGATACCAAAACCTGTTATTGTGTTTCTATTATCTTTACTCAAGTGTGTAGTTGCTAGTTTAAGTTGGAAGCTGGAACTCAAATTTAGCCAAACTGAAAATATGGCGTGCTGAAGTATTTTGATAATATCTCATAGCTTGACGATGCAAATTTCCAACAACCAAGACTTCCGAACATAAAATCCAAATTTCTACAAGTCATATTTCTGTTTAGTTAGGCCAATTTGGATGTTATCAAGGCAATATGATGGTTACAATATTAAGTTGAATGTTATCGAAGTAGGAATCAGCTACACGAGCAGTTCTGATATTTTGGCTATATCTCTCAGCGAGATTATTGAAATGAAATGATTCAACATGGTTTACGAAGTTAAGGCGTTGATATTAACAGGTCAAAGTCTAAATCAAAGCTTAAAAAGGAGAAAACCATGATGAATTTTTCTAATCGGAACAGGATGAAATCGGCAAAGTTGAATTCAGCAGACCTCAAATTAGTAAACATCGTATCAGGAGACCTCATATAAGCTGATCAAATTCAGCATATATGAAATTCAGCAAAGTTCAAAATCAGCATAGGTCGAGATATATGGACAACAACGCAAAACCGTACAAAACTTTTTCAAACTGTCATATTCTTGTTTGCAACATTAATATCACTCTTGGAGACTATAAATACAACGTCTTAAAGATCGAACAAAAGTTTTGATGAGGATTCAAAAGCATGGACAACTTAATTAAAGAAAACTAGCTAAAATGAGAGCGAACTCCAAGAAGAGAATGCCATGATTTATTTGAGACATAAACACAATGTAATAGATTAAATCATCACACACAATCACTCGCACTTCAAAGTTTGGTTGAATAATAGTTTTCACATAAATACATTAAAGATTATGTTCGTAGTCTTGACATAAGAGACATTAAACATTAAGCGGATTATGAGGTTGCAGCATACAATAAAGAGTATGCTATAAGGTTCGATTAGACAATGGATAAGTCCTAAGATGAAATGAGTTTTTACAAGATATTGTATAAACCAAAGTCTTCTCGGGGATAAATCTAGCAATGGAGAATGGGTGTCATATGAGTTATTAATCTCCGAACATCCATAAACATATTTGTGCATCTTTACTTAATCACATTTAATTGTTTTTTGGTTTATAAATGCATTGTTGAAACATTTTATATGTCTTTCAAATACGTTGCATACAAATTATTTGATAAAATGCTTCAAACAAACCGTTTTTTACATTCAAGTTGCATATTTTTTAAATATTTTTGCAAAATGTTTAATCGGTTTTTAAATATATTAAAAGAATTTAAAGATATATTCTTTTTTCCCCGTATTCTAGATGAAAATTAAGCATCATTCGCATTCATTTGTCATGTACTACTTATTTTTATCTGTCTTTCCATCCACTTACAGACTTAATTTATTTGGTGCATATTATCATATCGAAAATTTTCCACGATATTTATTTAACGTAGAGTTACTTATATTTTAAATAAATAGAAAAATAAATTTAATAAATATTAGTTAATATTGCTGAAAATTTATGCCAACATACGTTGTCAAGAAAATACTTTGAATATTAAACAGGCTCTTACGAGTTATGAATGCCAAAAATATTTGATATATATTAGATTATATACAACTGAACTCAGATTTTAAAAATAATAATATTTTTCTGTACTGTTTGTGCAGTTTGAGAACTTTAAAAAGAAGTCAAAATTTTGGGTGCATGAATATCTGCTTTATTATTTTAATATACACACATGCATTGGTTTGTCCCCAATGCATAAATGTCATTAAGTCTGCTGCTGGTGTACGCAGGGCAAAAATAACACTGGTCGGTTGGTCCTTTGTATTGACATGTTTTTGTTTTTTTATTTCGTAAGTTGTCAAGTTTTAATTTTACTTTAATTAATTACTTTTCTTTTTTACTTTTAGTGATCTTTTCAAATTGTAAAGAGATTTTGAAGTCGGATATGTTAATAATGTCAAACAACATATCAGCAAAATTTGACACTATCACATTAATGATTGGCACCACATGATTAATTTATGATGTTATGTGTCAAGCGGGGTTTGGCATGAGGCGATCGTCGGACAGCGGGGTGGCGGCAGCCCGCGACTGGTGAGCGGTAGAGAAGAGCTGTTGCATACGTGAAATTGAAGGAGATACAGCTACAGTCTACTACTTACATGAAGTGATGGTTTGGTTGGCCTCGTGACAGGTCCGACTTTGCGTCAAATCGGCATACTAGTGAAAAATGAATAAAAGTGAAAAAAAAAAAAATCAAGTTATTAGATCAAACGAAGCTTTGAATTGACATGATTTTCTTTTTGTCCCATATATTTTATTTTTAACATAATAAATTGTTTGTTTGTTCACTTTTAGTATTTTTTATTTGCAAATATGTTGTAACGCTGGATACACCAATGAAGTTGTAAAGAACTCGTATCGTATTATCGTAAATCATATTTTGATTATCGATAATTCATGAAATTGTGATGTTATTAAGTGTATGAAGTATATAAGTGACAATGAAAATGAGAAAATATGGTGTTGATTGTATTAGTAATTGATTTGTCTTTGAATATTATGTTAAACCGCAATAAAAAAAGTAATATATGTTCCGATTTTCAGCATAATTATCTGAGTATTAGTTCAAATGAAATGAAAATAATTTCATTAGAAAGCTAATACATAGTACTACAATTTTCATGTTTCGAGTTTTGTCCAAATCCATTTGGAAATAGGGGCAAAATTATCCCGAACTGTATCGTGTGCATGGAAGTTTCTGCACTGACATATTTTAGGAGAGTTAGCGTAACTCTCGCGTATGATATCCAAATTGAGTGAGGTTGGTGGCAGATGAGAGCCAAGACATAGATCTACAACTTTCATGTTGACTACTTTTGCTAATTCGAAACCTTGCGTTCCGGACAGAACATGGCGCGCTAGGGCGCCACTTCTTTCGCGCCCCGGTGCGGCATTGTAAAAGCTTTCGGACAGAACGTAACGCGCTATGGCGACACTTCATTTGCGCCCCAGCACGGCACGATAAAAATTTTTTAGTCAGAAATCAGCGCGCTAGTGCGCCAATTCATCTGCGCCCCAGCACGCACACTTTGGTTTTAAAGTTATAAGAATGAGATTTCACTCACTTTTCTCATATCCTTTGAAAGCTTTGAGTGACGAGAGAAAAACGAAGAAATCGAGTTATATCGTACGAATCTACCTCGAAACTTTGTCGAAACTCGAAACAAATTGTATATTCGGAATCTTCTTGTCGAGAGCGCTCTTTTGAGGTAATTTTCTTCTCGATTCAGAACTTTTATTTCTTGAATCGCTGGAATAGCATGTATTTTAATTTGATTTCAATATATGCGATAGAATAACCGACAAGAAACTAACTTTCAAAGCCGTAATTGAATTATGTTATGATGTCAATTTTATATGAATTTTCAAAGTTTCAGAAGATTTTTGAAACTTGAATTTTGATTGTAAATGAATGAAGTAATTGATTGAGATAAATATTGTGATTATGTAGATAGATTTTCTGTACTGAAATCTTAAAGCTACATTGACTGGAGACAAAGAACTAAAGTATGTTGCGACCAACTAACATACGATAGATATCTGTGTCAGATGATATATGTTTGATTGATTTGACTGAAAATATGTGTCTATATGCCTTATTTGTTGAGTTGTTGTGGCATACATGACATTCATGATAGGTCTATCGATGTATAAAATAAATATTTTGTTAACACACATCATTTTATTCATACATCGATACATGACATGCACTTTGATCTATGATCCTTGGATACCTTTATGTCATTGGATTTTGATTCTGGGGTTTGTGAGCACGATGCTATGTTTGGCATTATGTGACCCTTTAAAACACATTCATTCGTGGCCCCTATGATTGATTGGTTGAGATTTGAGATTTGATGGCGCTTCGCCGACGCTATCATATGAATTATCCCTATAAATTAGGACATGCCAAAAATTTATCTAAACCCAGGAAGAAATAATTTATGAGGGCGAGAAGATTAGAAAAGCCCATAAATTGTCATCCCCAATACAATAATCACACCCAAGTTTTTTTTATATGTTATAAATTCAAAACTCGGTGTGGGGACCCGGACGCTAATCATATTCTTAATCATCATTGGGACAATTTAATCAATGATAATAAACAGTGTCTAAATTTTTTTTTTAAAATAAAAATCGGAAACGTAATGTAATTCAATCTGAAATACATATTAAACATAAACATACAAATCTTGTATTATCTATAATAATTCAACTAGGTCCAATTACATATCAGTGTTGAATCCTAATTTAATTCTGAGCCCGGATCTCCACGCTAACTAGTCCTGTCTCGTTCTCTTCTTGACCCTGATCCTGTCCCACCTGTTGTCATGCACACATACAAACAAGACAACAGCCGGATAACTCCGGTGAGAATTACATTCCCAGTATAAACAAAGTATACATGCAGTCATATAAACAATATAAAAGCATGCATCAGATATACATACATGTATCTCAATCAAAACATGAATCAATACTCTAAACAAGTACCAAAATCAGGAACATAATTCAATATCAAATAAGGAATCACACTCTGTGACTCTCAGACTCAAACTCGACTCATTTCTAATCTAGGGATCCCGATCTGAATAAGAACACAACAATCTCCCACCTACTTTCCCGATCGTGGTGGCGGTACGTTCTTATTTACGGACTTTGGTCCTCTCTATATCGATTATCTACAATAGAAGTCGCTCTTCTTCTAAGCACATCGATATGACCAAACGTCCGGTGTCTTGGCTGTTCTGCCAAAGACTAGGTATATCTACCTAAACTCTAACTCTGACAATGTGCAATGGGCCATTAACAACTCTGTCCTAATCTGGCCCTTCTGTCAGTGACTCTCACTCAATAGCTATCTACTACTCTATGCTTTTCTATAAATCAATACACAAAGCATATTCATTCAAACGATATAAATATATGAAAAGCGATAACATACAAGTATGTGATTTAGGGAAACTCAAGTCCAATCTGACTTAAGTCGATCTCCCGATTCACATTGATTTATACCTTTATCTTCTCGATCTGACGAAGACGAAGTCTCGCACTCCAATCTGTCCATACCCAATCTGGCAATGACAATAGCAATATGCACAATATCAATGTATAACTCAACTTACAATATAATCTGTCAATGTTAACAATATAGCGATACAATCTCAATCAATACCGAATCTGATCAATATCAATTTACGGATGTTTCGACGGCATAACAATACAGTCTCGATAACCCCGTCAAGCTCAACATTACAAATATAATATCAGAACTCAAAATCAATAACGGTACAACTCATAATCTCGACGATAAGGATACAAATCTGATATCAAATCTAAGTCAATTCCTTCTGAAAATCATAATAATTCCATACGGTATTTATTCTTCAGTCCGGTTTCGATTCTACGATGTTTACTATGTCAAGAACATCATATATGAATTCTATTCAAATCCATCAACCTCATATTTTCAAATCATATCAAAACGTAGTAAAACTTACGTCCCGTCAAAGCCTGTGTCAAGAGGAGTACGGAAATGTATTCGGATTGAAAATCAGACGGGCGGATCTTGACTACTCAACGTTTAATCGCTGTGGAAGCTTTGAGGAATTTCAGAAGATGGCTCTTGGTTTCTTGTTTCTGAAATCATGAAGAAATCACAAAATATATATCTCACATGCATAGCAGCGTACGTGGCTTAATCCTTCACGCAACACGTCTCGCGCATATGCGCGACATCACTCGGTGCATATGCGCGAGACCATATGTCTCGGCGCGTGTATCTCGGCAGCTCTCGTGCATATGCGCGCCTTCCCTCGGCGCATATGCGCGAGGTTCTCTGGACATGGCGCTTGGCTTCTCGCGCATATGCCCGTTCGTCTTTCGCGCATGTGCGCCACATTCTCTGGAAATTTACTTGTGCATCTCACCCCCTCGCGCATATGCGCGCTCTGTCTCGCGCATATGCGCGAGGTCCTCTGCCTCCGCACTTGGTCTCTCACGCATATGCGCGCCTCCCTGCCGCGCATGTGCGCGAAGTCTACTGTCAGTCACATATGCAATCATCATGCCTTTCCAACTCTATTCTCGTCGTGACCCTTCTATAATCACATCAATTAATCAATTAATCCATTAATCTTTTTCGATTAACACAATAAAATCTCGGGCCTTACACTCGGACTCTTCAAATCTATCAAAATATTGTCTTCCATAATTTGTTTCTTCGATATTTGAATAGATCTTTTAGAGGCCTAGATATAGGCATGCTTAACGGACCGGTTCGGACCGAAACCGACCCGGAACCTGTTCGTTAAGCCGGAAACCGGATCCGATAAGGACGAACCGGACCCGAAACCGTGTATAATTCATTGTTTGGTGGTTTGAACCGGTTCTGCATGTTCTGAACCGGTTCAACCGGTTTTGGATCCCATTACAATCCGGTTTCGAACCGGTTCCGGTCCGTAACCGGATCCGACCATGAACTGGACCCGGAACCTGAAATTAAAAAAAAAACGCCAACGGATGCAATTCTGGAATTTAAAAAAAAAAGGGCCAACGGTTGCAATTCCGAAATTTAAAAAAAATAAAAATAAATAAAAAAAAGCCTTTGGCCAACGGCTATAGATTTTATTTTGCAATTTGGCCCCCAATTTTGGGGCCTTGTTGCAAATATATATATTTTTTACCCCAAAAATCACTTATAAATACATGTCATTTTTTATATTTCATACATCAACTTCCTCTCAATTTTATATTTCTCTACAATCAATATCTTTCTTTGCTATAATTTCTCCAAATATATTCAATAATTGTGTTATAATTTTATCTATAATCAATATTCTTTTATTGTTATTTATTTACTATTTTGCAATTTACTCATATAAATAATTAGAATTTCAATGGCATCATCTTCAAACCATGGTGGTGGTGGAGGCAAATACGCTTCCGACTTTGGTGAATATTTTGGCTACATCCCCGACTTTGATAAAGTCGGACCTGGCCACGAGGATGAAGAAGCCATAGAAATCTCCAACAAAGATGTAGGGACACCATCGTCTACCCGAGCAAGCAACACAATGTCAACCAGCACGATTACAGCCCGATCAAAGCGAAGCAAAGTTTGGGATCACTTCAATATTGAACAACAAGGTACAAATAACTCTTTTGCTGTATGTAAAATTTGCAAAACGAGATATTATTACAAAACGGGTGGTGGTTCCGGTGGTACCGGAACTTTGAAAAAACATTTAGTTAAGGTACATAAACTTGACTCTGATACGCTACAATCATTCGGTAGGGAACCAACACAACAACAAATTAATCCTTCAAGTGGTAAAGCTTTCACAATTACAAAAAAAAAATTTCTCGAAAAGTCATCGTAAAGTCTGTTACCAAATGTTGTCAACCTTTTATAATAGCTGAATAAGAAGGTTTTGTTGAATTTACTAGTACTATTCAACCTGGTTTTACAATATTTTTAGGCACACACTTAAAAAATATTGTTTTAATATTTATAAAGAATATAAAGAAACACTAAAATCAGATCTTTCAAATATTTCTTGCAGAGTTAGTTTGACAACTGATATTTGGACTAATTTAAAATATGAATCTTATCTTGTTGTTACATGTCATTGGATTGACGAAACTTGGACTATGCAAAGAAGGATTTTAGCGCTAGATTATTTAGAATCATCACACAACGCATACACTATAAAGAGATATGTCTTAAATGTTGTTAAGATTTATGGCATACAAGATAAAATAATGTCGATCACGTTAGATAATGCGAGTGCCAATACTCTTGCAATTAAATATCTTAAAGAATCACTAAAACCAATTTTAGATGGTAATTTGCTTAATGTTAGATGTGCATGTCATATTATCAATTTATGTGTTAAATGTGCATGTGATGAGCATATGTCTACTATAATAAAAAAATTCAAATATGTGAGAAATTATTACGTGAAAGAAGATATGGACGTAACTGGAAACACTAGTCGAATCAAACGGAATTAAATTTAAAAAATTTCATCTTCCTGTTTAAACTAGATGGAATTCTTTATATCACTTGCTTCATACTTTATTACGTTTTCAAGATTTAGTTACTCCATATTACAATAATATTACGGTAGAATCTTTAATGCTAACTGACGATGATTGGAATATTTTGAATAAATGTATATCTTTGTTAGAAATTTTTAAAGAAGCAACCGAGAAATATTCTGGCATTAACTACCCTACTTCAACCATGTTTCTACCTTTGCTTTTCAATATGTTTTATAAATTTATTGAATATCGTGATGATTCTGTTATGCGTGATTTTGTTTCAAATATGGAAAACAAATTTTTTAAATATTGGGAAACTATCCCAATTGTGCATGGTTTAGCAATATTACTTAATCCTACTCAAAATCAAGGAGGATTAGACGTGTTTTTTGAATATTATGCTAAATTTCTTCGGAAGAATGTTGACGATCAAAAGAAGTCAATCATGCATTCTCTCCAAGAATTGTTTGATTTGTATGCTAGTGAACAATGTGATTAACCGAGTGCACAGTCGGAGGAGATGCAGACATATAAAAGCAAAAGTGGAGCACTGAACTTCTTTCAAAGTTTGAAACGACAAAAGTTCAAAGGAAAATCGGTGACAACAACCAATTACAATGAGATCCAAATTTATCTAAGCCTATATATTGAGACCAAGGATAATTTCGATATTCTTGATTGGTGGAAAGTAAATTCTAAACTTTATCCAGTGTTAGTTGCAATTGCAAGAGATGTCCTACCCATTCAAAGTTCAAGTGTTGCTTCCGAATCAGTATTTTCAGTATGTGGAAACATCATTGGTGAATAAAGAACTAATTTAAAGCCAGAAACACTTTCCATGCTAACATGTCTACAAGATTGGTTAGCAGCAGAAAAAAAGAATAGGACCGCTGGAGCGATCGACGAATTTCAAAGCTCAAGCTCCAATGAAGATCCACAGTATTCAAAATATATTTTAATAAATCGTGATGAATTTTAGATGTTCAATTGTAAAAATAAATGTTTAAGTTATTTTGTTATAGTTTTTTCTATGTAATCACAATTATTTGCAATCAAAATACTAAATAAAAAATTGTCAATTAATATTACTAATTTTAATTATATAGTAAAATATAATAAATTAGAGTTCGGAATCGGTTCGACCCGAACTGGCACCGGTTTATTAACAGTCGAACCGGTCAAGGGTTTAAACTTGGAACCGGAATCGGTTCGAGACCGGTTCCTAACCGGTTCAGACAGGTTCCTAACTCATCGGACCCAGAACCGGTAGGAACTGATCTGAAACCGGTTCGATGGAATCGATAAGCATGCCTACCTAGATATAGGATGATTATTTCAAAGATAATGTCAAATCATTATCTTTAATTTAATTAATATAGTCTTTTCTTCTTGATAAATTTCTTGACACATTCAAAAGATCCATCATATCTTCGGTTAATCTTCCAAAAATAAAATTCTAAAATATCTACACAAATATTCAAATATCTCTCATTATCTCCAAAAATCTTTTCAAATATATTTCCAACAAATATGGTCAAATATCATTCATTATCTCCTCAACAATTACTTTAAATATTGCAACCATATAAAACTTAGTTTTTTCGAACAAATTAAGAATTTGGAAATACTTATATACGTTGCATTGAAGTCGATACTCAACTTCACTTTTTCTATTCTTTATTTTTAGTATATACTACCAAATAAATTTTCCTTTTTAATTAATTTTTGTTTTCGATTAAACACTTGAAAGATATTTCTAATCAAGTACATATTTTTTTTCATTATATATACTAGCAAATATATGCACACAATGTAATATGTATACACATAAAATAACTTTTTATGTAAAATATAGTTATATATAATTATTTTTTATATGAAATATATTGAGTTTAGACTAATGTTTATTTCAAGTTATGTTTTTTTTAATCATTAATTTAATATGCTTTGTTTGATTTAAAAAAATAATGGTATTTTGGAAAAAAAAAAATTGGTATGACATGAGAGACCAAAAGTAGTTCATGACTCAACTTTAGTAATAGTAATATATTATTCTTTGTTATGTTTATTTCAGAGATCATCATCTAGACTCTAACAAATACAATCTTTTTTCTTGATAAATTTATTGCATTAATAAACTTATTGAAAAGATCGACATCTTCAGTGATAATCTTCCAAAAAGAAAATTATAACATTTCTACGTAAATTTTCAAATATCTCTTATTATCTCCAAAAATATATTCCGATGTGACGTTGATTTGTCGTTGAAGTATATATTGTAACATTAATGTTCTTAATGAAAAAAAAAAACTAAAATTACCAAAAAAAAAAAACTAAAATTAACATTCTTAATGAAAAAGTACTGAAATTACCAAAAAATATTGTGATATTATGTATTTTACACAAATATATTAATATAACATATATCTTAATGTCATTCTTTCACAAATTTTTTTCAGATTTTAATCTTCCTTGATTAGCTATAAACCTTTAAGCCTTCTCCAGTGTTTTCCTATAATTCATATCGTAATATCGAGTATATGAGCACTCGTCGAGAAATTATTTTTGTTTATTGATTTAATAAACTTGTGAAATATTACAATATATTTATAATAATAATTGTAGTGTTGGCGTCTTACCAAAACTCTTCTCTTGAGTTTTAATGACTTTTCCAATTTTGACCATATCATATTTATCTATAGTGTTTATCAAAAAGAGTCCGACTCTAAGTGCACATCTATTTGGAAGTTATGAAATATTAAAATATCTTTGATAGATTTGGAGAGTCTGAATTTTGAATTTAGAACAAATTATGTTACACTAGATAAAAATAATTTTGGCTGTGATTATTGTGCTAGAGTGACCGGATATATTGTCACACAATATATCGAATGATAGAGTACAGAAAGCTTAAGAGAAAGGAAACCAGCGAAGAGTACAGTAAAGGAAACAGTAGTCTCCTCCGTTATGTGCTTCGAGGATGTACTTGGACGTATGTTTCCCAAGATACAAAAGAACAAATAGCAGTAATCTAGCACGCCACAACGGCGAACTGAAAGATACCTAAACTTTATCACGAGGACAGAGGAACGGTAGCCGGAAGAAGCAGCAGCAGCCGAGACAACAGAGAAGAGTGCTGAAGGAAAGAGAGTGCAGGAGAGTGTGTTAGGTACTTCTGAAGGAGTTGAGGCTGCCTCTATATATAGGCACTCGGGTTCCATATGGACAGTCACTGCTGGCAATCCGAAAGGCCAAAGATCAGTCCAGCTAGAGCACCAAAGGTCAGTCCAGCTGGAGCACCAACATGCTGGCCATATGGAGAGTCAGGCAGATGGAAAGTCATCCATAATAGAATTTCGAAAATAAAAAATAAAAAAATTCAGGTGAACCTTGGTGGGAAATTTTGCCTTGATCGGTCCGACATTTGATGCAGCCAGGTCGTGCTCGTACGCTTGTACACAATTCAAGCCTTTTTCCATTGCAAATCGGGCTCAAGAGTATTCTAATTGAGACATACTCTCACCTCGATTCTTTGATAGATGTTGATTGATATCTATCAAGGTTCTAGCCAATACAGAGTCACCCTTATTGAATTTCTTAAGTATTTTGTCAACATAATGTGACTGACTTAAAACTAGTCTTTTTGATGTTCTATGAATTTTAATTCCAAATATTATATCGGCTAAGCTCAAATCTTTCATGTCAAATCTTTAGTTCAATAACTTCTTGGTAGATTTGATCATCTTATCATTACTATCAATGATAAGTATATCATCTACGTCAAAACATAAAATGACATATTCATTTTCAGTGGTTTTTATGTATACACAATTTTCACATTCACTGAATTTAAATCCACTTTCTATCATGGCTTTATCAAAATTTTTTTGTCATTGATTTGGTGCTTGTTTTAAGCCGTATAGAGACTTCACCAGTTTATAAATCTTGTTTTCTTGCCCAATCGCAGAAAATCCTTCAGGTTGTTCCATGTAAATTTCTTCTTCTAAATCTCCATTTATAAAAGCTGTCTTTACGTCCATTTGGTGTACTTCAATATTTCGCAAGGCGGCAATAGCGAGTATCACACGAATAGAGGTTATTCGTGATACAGGAGAATTCAAGCCCTTCACGTTGATGGTAACCTTGGATTACCAATATAGCTTTATACATATCTATGGTTCCATCTGATTTCATTTTCCTTTTGAAAACCCATTTATAGCCTAGTGGTTTGCTTCCCAGAGGAAGATTTACTAATTCCCACGTATGATTTTGTAAAACGGATTCCTTTTCGGAATTGATAGCCTCTTTCCATAGAGGTCCCTCAGATGAACTCATTGCTTCCTTGAAGCTTTAAGATTCACTTTCCATCATGAAAGTGATGAAATTCGGACCAAGGGATTTCTCAGTCCTAGCTCTCTTGCTACGTCTTGGTTCAATATCTTGATCAAGCTCTTGTTCTTTATCAATTGTCTCATATAATCTTTTGGATGAACTTGGTTCTTCTTTAGATTTGCATGAAAACATGTGTTCAAAGAACGAAGCATTTCTTGATTCTATTATCGTATTCTTGTGAATATCATGTATTTGAGATTCATGTACAAGAAAACTATATGCGCTACTGTTTTGAGCATATCCAATGAAAATGCAATCAACAGTTTTTGGTCCTATCTTTACTTTGTTTGTAGTGGGTACTGCTACCTTGGTGAGACACCCCCACACTCGCAAGTATTTGTAGGAAAGACTTCTACATTTCCATAACTCGTACGGACTTTTATCTTGCTTCTTTCGGGGCACATTATTTAAAAGCTAATTTGTTGTTAGAACAGCTTTCCCCCAATGTTCTGTGGTAAACCAGAACTTAATAACAACGCATTCATCATTTCTTTCAAGGTGCGATTCTTTCTCTCTGCTATGCCATTTTGCTGAGGAGAATAAGGTGCAATTCTTTCATGTTTGATACTGTGTTGAGCACAAAACTCGGCAAATGGTGAACATATGCACCTCCACGATCACTTTTTAGCACCTTAATTTTCTTGTTAAGTTGGTTTTCAACTTCACTCTTATATTGGACAAATTTGTCAATAGCTTCATCCTTATTTTTAAGGAGATACACATAACAAAATTTTGTGTTATCGTCAAAAAAATAATGAAGTATTTATTTCCACCACAAGTTTGTACACCTTTTAAATCACATATATCACTGTGAATTAAATCAAGTGGTTCACTATTTCTTTCAACTGTTCGAAAAGATGATCTCGTTAGTTGACCTCAACACAAGTTTCACATTTGTGTTGTTTATCAATTTGGAATGCATGAATGCTTTCATGTTAATTAGTCTACGAATTGTATCATAATTAACGTGTCCAATTCTACCATGCCACAAACAAGAAGTGTAACGCCCCGAAAATTTAAAGATCCACGCGAACCACATGCACGCAAGTAATTAAATTCCCCTGTATTTTAATTAAATGTTTTAATTGCATGGATTAAATATGTTGTGCACATTTGCATGTTTAAAATATATTTTCTACATGGTTGTATTAAAATGTATTTTTAAAAATTATTCGAGTTGCAATCGAGGAACGGAGACCGAGGGATGAAAAATAGAAAATGTTTTTATTAATTAATTTTTTTAAATATTTAAAATATGGTTGATGGTTTTTCATATTTTTGAAAATAAAGGGTTTTGATGTGATTTTATACGCCGGGACGTAAATATTATCGATGTTTGTTTTTCAACAAAAATACGAACTTTTTAGGAACCCGGCTAATAAATTCACAAACTTATTTTTAACAAAACTATTTTAATATTTTAATTAAATTCTAATTAAGCACTAATAAGCTCAATTGGTATGCTTAATGGGCCTAAGTTTAATTAAGGATTTAATTACTATATAATATGTTAAACTCACCCCAAACCCTACACAAAAGTCACGCCACTTTCTAATTGTTGCACACCACCAAAACTCTTCAATATCCACAGCACACACACAAATAATTTGAAGGAAAAGTTGAGAGTCGCAAGGAAGCTTCAAAGCCTAGGTTCTTGCCCCGTTCTTCGCAATCTCCATCGAATATTCGTACGTTTAAAACGCAAAGGCACGCCTTACATCTCCTTTTCTCATCTATCACATCGTAATATTGTTTTAAATAATGTGCGTATGAAAAGCATGAAGTATTATGATTATTTTCGAAATATTTCATGCATATGTGGGAAACTTAAGTTTTTGGATGCAAATTTATGTTTATTGTGTTCTTATGAGGCTTCCATGAATAGGCTATGACAAGGTATGTTTTCACGAGTTAGGGAGTTCTAAGTCATCACCATACACGCTGCACAACAAGAAAACAAAAGTTGGAATCGATATTTTCTGTCTTGGGGGCTTGGTGATCGGTTTTCATGTATAGGTGGCTGGTTGGCTCACGGCTTGGGGCCAGGGCTCAGCCAGGGTCTGGTTCAGTCGAGGGTTGAGTCCTAGCCATGCTAGGGCTCGAGTCAAGAGGGCTGTGAGGAGTCTTAGCAAGCGAGGACTCATACCCGAGAGCCCAAGTACATCGCGCAGGTTTGCGCGGCTTGTGCAGGGAGGTGGGCTTGGTCCGTGGCTCAGGGGCTGGGCTAGGGCGAGTCTTTAGGGTCATAGGGAGGTTCACTAGAGTTTGGTCCAGGGGCTGGGTCGTTGGTAAGGTCCTAGGCGCACAACTCGGAGTCCATGTCCTTGGGGACTCTCGGCCGCAGCATGCATGGGAAGGGGGTTATGTTTTTGAGTTGTGGTCGAATCCTATGGGTTATCTTGGGTCCAGTAGGTTCCTAAGTGGTTTAGGAAGGGGTTGGTTTGTGATGGTCCGAGCGTGGCTCGGTGAAAAACCAACATGGCTCGGTGTTGGCTTAAAACTGTAGGTATTGGGTTTTGTCCTTGTTAAATTAATTGAAACATGGCTCACGGGGGTCGAGTCATGGTTCACGAAGGCCAAATAATTGTTAAAAGTCTAAGTTTAAATTTAGGAATTTTATTTTAAAGTTTGGGATTTTTCGGGATTAAAACGCCTTCAAAACGATTAGTTGAGAATTAATTAAAAATTCTAGTTTTAAGCCAAATAAAATCATGAGAAAATTAATTTAAGCTTAAATTAATATTTGGGACATGTTAGAGTCAATGAGATCATGAAAAATTTAAAAACGTGGAATTTTATGTCTAGGGTAAAATGGTCATTTTACACCCGGGAATAAGTAAGCGTCATGACAGTGCTCTGAAAGATGTTTTTTTATGATATTATGATTATTTCAAATGTTAATGAATTTTTACATGTTAACTTATGATTTTAAATGTTATGGAATGATATGATTAATTATGGAATGTACACGATAAAGTTTAAAGTTATGTTGCATGCTTGTTTTTAAAAACCAAAGGATATTAAATGCATGATTTTTATAAAATGATGAAAATGTAAAAGTTGACAGAAGTAAAATAATTGTGACTATTGAGGATATGAGGATAAGAATGGGGATGTCGTGAGGGAAAAGGCCCCAGAGAGAGCCCATTCATGGGAGAAGGCCCTAGAGGGAGCCCGACGATCGTATTTTCATTCGATGAGGATAGGCCAAGGCTCAGTTGACGAGAGATTGTCGCTGATGTCCCCACCGCCCAGTACTGTGGTTACATGTAGATGGATCCATCGACTTTTTGAGGATGAGAAAAGTCACAATTAACGATCTGAATTCAATAAAAAGGAAAATGTTTATGATCATGATAAAAGTATACATGTTATGAAATGAAGAAAAGAAAAATGTTGAGGTTTATGTTATGCATGTCATGAAAATGTTATTTTTACGTAAAAAGTATTTTCACTGTTGCTTGTGATTTTATACGTATTATTTGTTATAAAGATTATGGCGTGTTGAGTCTTTAGACTCGCTAGGTGTGATGGATGCAGGTAAGTTTGATGGAGGTCTTGATAGTTGACCTGCATAGACTGAAGATGTACATGACCCGAGGACCAGCGCTTCTATTTTTCCGCAATTATGATTTACAGTTATGATTAAGTTAAAGATTTTTAAGATTATTTATTTATGATTTTGAGATATTTTGAGAGGTTTAGTATGAGCTATACATTTCAAATTTATTTTTTTTAGGTTGGGTAAAATATTAGAATATTTGACGTTTTG
This sequence comes from Primulina huaijiensis, assembly GCF_012295235.1. Lineage (NCBI taxonomy): Eukaryota > Viridiplantae > Streptophyta > Magnoliopsida > Lamiales > Gesneriaceae > Primulina > Primulina huaijiensis. Next base: position 12,459,447 of record NC_133319.1, read on the forward strand.
AACTATTCTTTGGATTTTCAAATACTAGTTGGTTGGTTTTATTTTGAAATTGTGTAAAAATATTTTGTATATATATATGTATATGTATCGGCCGAATTTATCAAGAGCTAAAAATATTTCTAGTACATTTTATGCAAAAAGAAATGCCAAACGTTTCAGTTGGTATCAGAACAATGGTTCTGTAAAAGGTTGTGTCATCATCAGTGCCAGGAAGCTCAGTCATCAAGCCTCACATTGTAAGTTTACATGCTTTATGTGATTTATATATTGTTACATGCATAAATACATGAATTATATGTTCACGTCACATGTTTAATTGTCTTATAAGGATATATGATTTTTATGCTATGGAATTTTTATACATGATAGGATATGAAAAAAGAAATTATTTGATTTCAACGCATGTTGGCTTTATGGTGGAATTGGACTATGTTGAATTTTGGGTTTTAGTATTGACGTTCTACCTTTTGGGTCATAAGTTAATCGTGAATATTATAAATGCTACGAGACACGTAGATTTTCTAAGAAAATATTTATAATTCATTGTTACTAGTTAAATTAATTTTTGGGAATTATTCATTAGAAATAATGATTCGAGGATTTACAATGATTTGGGAGTAAGAAAATGTATAAATTGGGATTTTTTGTTTTGATGGAAGTGTAATATTGGTTATGAGAATTGATTTTGGGTAAATAAGTGTAAATTTTGAAATTATGTTATGGGAAATCTGTAGAAAGAAATTAAGAATGCAAAAAATTTATGGGTTAATTATAGGATTTTTGAAAGTAAGGATCAAATGGGATGATTTTTGAGGAAATTAAGAAATAATTTTGCAACTCTTAAGGAATTTGGGGACTAGTTTAGCAATAAATGATAATTTAATGGGTTAAATGATAAGAATTTTCGATGATTTAGACTTGTAAGAATATTTAGAACCTAGGGATATCTTAGTTATAATGTTATAAGGAATGTTAATCAAGGGTTTTTAAAGATGAATCGACATTAGGCTTGAAAATCTAATCGTTAGCGGATACGTTTGAGATTTTAATATTGAAATATGATAAGTTGATGAATATTTTGGGTATAAAATAAAGATAGTAATATACGAAAAAGTATGGTCATCCATCTTTTTATATTGGAATTTTAAAAAAATTTGAAATTCGAGGTTATAATAACCTAGCACTAAGTCATTATAGGTCTTTTTAAGTTGTGAATTGCAAAATAAGGATTTAGAAGATAAATTTAATTGAGATCAAGGAGACGTAAGAACATTCTAGAACTTAAATTTTATCAGAGTAGCGTAGCGGAAGCGTGGATTTTTGGGATAATAGAACTAAGTTTAAACTTTTGATTATTAAGGATAAGCAAATTTCAGGGACGAAATTCAATTTAAGGAGGGAAGATTGTAACGCCGCGAAAATTTAAGGGTCCACGCGAACCACATTCACGTAAGTTATTAAATTCCCCTGTATCTTAATTAAATGTTTTAATTGTATGGATTAAATATGTTGTGCACATTTGCATGTTTAAAATATATTTTCTACATGGTTGAATTAAAATGTATTTTTAAAAATTATTCGAGTTGTGATCGAGGAACGGAGACCGATGGCTGAAAAATAGAAAATTTTTTTATTAATTAATTGTTTTTAATTATTTAAAAAATGGTTGATGGTTTTTCATATTTTTGAAAATAAGGGGTTTTGAGGTGATTTTATACGTCGGGACGTAAATATTATTGGTGTTGGTTTTTCAACAAAAATACGAACTTTTTGGCAACCCGGCTAATAAATTAACAAGCTTATTTTTAACAAAACTATTTTAATATTTTAATTAAATTCTAATTAAGCACTAATAGGCTCAATTGATATGCTTAATAGGCCTAAGTTTAATTAAGGATTTAATTACTATATAATATGTTAAACTCACCCCAAACCCTACACAAAAGTCACGCCCCTTTGATTGTTGCAAACCACCAAAACTCTTCAATATCCACGGTACACACACAAATAATTTGAAGGAAAATTCGGGAGTTGCAAGGAAGCTTCAAAGCCTAGGTTCTTGTCCCGTTCTTTGCAATCGCCATCAAATATTCATGCGTTTAAAACGCAAAGGCACGTCTTACATCTCTTTTTCTCATCTATCACATCGTAATATTGTTTTAAATAACGTGTGTATGAAAAGCATGAAGTATTATGATTATTTTCGAAATATTGCATGCACATGTGGGAAACTTAAGGTTTTTGGATGCAAATTCATGTTTATTGTGTTCTTATGAGGCTGCCATGACTAGGCTATGATCAAGGTATGTTTACACGAGTTATGAAGTCCTAAATCATCACCATATGCTGCACAACAAGCAAACAAAAGCTGGAATCGATATTTTCTGTCATCGGGGTTTGGTGATCGGTTTTCATGTATAGATGGTTGGTTGGGTCACGGCTTGGGGCCAGGGTCTGGTTCAGTCGAGGGTTAAGTCCTAGCCACGCTACGGCTCGAGTCAAGAGGGCTGGGAGGAGTCCTAGTGTAAGTTCTGAAATTACTGATATTGTAATCTGCGATTAAATATTGATGAATCGATGTAATTATAAAAGGCATGAGAAGATTTGGCATTTGAATGGCATAGCATGGTTTATGTGTGTAGAGGACAGAACTTTGCGCGCACATGCGCGGATAGAGGCGCGCATATGCACGAGAAGACCATGGCCGAAGCAGAAGACCTCACGCATATGCACGAGATAGGGCGCGCATATGCGCGAGGTGGTAGGTTACCGACATACCGAGACAGTAAGTCTCGCGCATATGCGCGGAGACAGGTCGCGCATATGCGCGAGCAGATGAGAAGCCAAGGCGTCGAGAGAGAGTGTCTCGCGCATATGCGCCGGGGATGGTCGCGCATATGCGCGAGACGTGCAGCTTAAAGAGTTGTGCCACGTAGCTCTACCATGCATATAAGAGATGAAATTGATTCATTTTCCTTCAGATTGGTAGCAAAGAACCGAGAAAGCTTCATGAAATCCTCCAGATTTTCATTCTAGGAATTTGAGTGTTATACGATATCCGCCCGTCAGAATTTCAATCCGAGTTTGGTACTGTGTTCCTCTCATCAACGGCTTCAACAGGACGTAAGTTTTATTATGTTCTTGTATGATTTAAAAATATGGTATGGCAGGAATCATGATATGATTGTTATTATGTGTTCCTGAGATTGTTATAATCGTATAATCGAAATCAGATGTAAGAACGAACACCGTATGAAATTGTTATGATTTTTCAGATTTGATTCGATTGAGATTATACAAATTTGGTATCAGATTGTGTTGTTGATCGATTATGAGTTATGATTGGTATATGTTATTATTGTATTGCTGGGTATATTGAGATTGTGCTGTTATGCCGTCGAAACAGAATTAGATTGAGTTCTTATTATATCCAGTATTGGTGGGGTTGTCTATTGATATTGTACTCCTCAATAATGTCATTTCCAGATTGAGTGTTGACAGCTTCGAATTCAAGACTTCGAATTCGTCAGATCGACAAAAGAAAGGTATAAATCAATGTTAAATCGGGAAGATACGACTCGAGTTAGATTCGAATTGAGTTTTCCCAAAATCACATACTTTATTTTATTGCATTGATGTTTGCAATTCATGAGATTGATATGCGTAGTCTATTGATTTATAGCAAAGCATGAGTTAGAGTCTTGGGCAGATGTGCCTAGTCTTTGGCAGAGCCGCCAAGACACTGGACTTTTGGTGTATCGATGTGCTTAGGAGTAGATCGACTCTTATTGCAGAAAATCAATACAGAATGCCAAAGTCTGGGAATAAGAACGTACCACCATCTAGCTAGGAGAGTAGGTGGGAGAAGGTTGCGTTCTTATTCGACCGGGATCCCTAGATTAGAGAAGAGTCGAGTCAGAGATTATGAGTCCAGAGTTTTATTTACAGTTTTATATCGATTCATGTCTTTCAGATTATGATACATGTTATTGCTAACTGTTATATGCTTTTATTTCTGCTATATGATTACATGTATACGTTGTTTATACTGGGGATATATTTCTCACCGGAGTTATTCACTTGTTGTTGTGTTTGTATGTGTGCATGACAACAGGTGGGACAGGATTATGGTCAAGAAGAGGATGAGAGATTGAGATTAGCGTGGAGATTCAGACCTAGAAGTAGAGTTGTTTTCATTACCTGATATGTAGTGAATGAACAGTAGTTTGTTATGAAGTACTTTTGTACAAGATTTGTATTTTTGATCTATACATGGATCTCATAAATGAAATAAGAGTTATTTCATATGTTGCGCACTCATGTATTTAAAAAAAAAAAATTTATGACCCAGTTTACTTTTACATTTGATCCTAATAATGATTAAGAAACTGAATTAGCGTCCGGGTCCTCACAACATGTGGTATCAGAGCAGTAGGTTCCGTAGATTGAAATAGAAGCTAGTGAGCAGGGTAGATTGAATTTTCTTTCCTGTTTCTATATTGCTAGCATGCTTTGCTGCGTTACATATGACATGTTTACCTGATTATTTGATTTCAGTGGTAATGTGTAATATTGAGAATGAATCAGAACCGATTCTTGATCAGATGTACGATGATCAGAGAAGGACTGAAACAGATTTGTTATATTTGAGTACTAATCATTTTGATAATCAGATATGCCTCCTCGAAGAGCCCAGGACAGGGTAGTACCTCAGGTAATCAGATGGATGTTACAGCGACACCGATGGAGACACTGCTGAAGAGATTTCAGTCGTTCAAACCACCGACTCTGAAAGGCACTGAGACGTCTATGGATTGTGAGAGTTGGCTTGATGACATTGAGATGTTGTTTGATTCACTAGATTATACAGATGAGCATAGGGTCAAACTGATTGGCCACCAGTTGCATGATGTTGCAAAGAGTTGGTGGCTCACGATAAAAAGAGCTTTGGAGCATAGAGGTACGGTTTTTACTTGGAAGGTCTTTAAAGACAAATTCTATCAAAGATTTTTCCCAATATCGTACAGAAAGGACAAGGGTGCAGAGTTTGCCAACCTGAAACAGGGTAATTTGAACGTTGAAGAATATGTGGCTAAATTCTCTACCTTGCTACGATTTGCTCCACACGTTGCTGAAAATGATGAAGCTGTTGCTGATGCTTTGAACCGAGCAAAAGGAGCTGAAGCAGGACTGACTATGCAGAAAGGAGCTTTGTATGTTGCTCAGACACAGAGACAACATCAACAACAACCTCCAACTCAGTTCCAGCAACCCCCTCCCAGATTTGATAGTGGTGGTAGCAGCAGTGGGAAAAAGGACCATCTGAAAGCTCGAGGGAAACAGTTTAAGAAATCGGGAAGTAGTTCATCCAGCTCCAGTGGTTCGAGACAGACTGGTTTGGGCCAAAGTTATACAGGGGTCTATTGTAGAACTTGTGGAGGAAGACATCCCACAGAGAAATTCCAAGGAGTGTTTGGGAGTTGCAACATCTGCAGACAGCAGGGACATTTTGCCAGAGTCTGTCCCCAGTGAAGTTCCCAACGATCCCAGGGAGCAGAATCATCTGGATCAGTGGTTCAACCTGATAGACGATCATCTGCTGTTCACTCTTTCCAGCCGGAACCTACCCAGTCATAGCCAAGGCTAGGAGGAAGCCAGACTGTTAGCCAGCCTCCGAGACAGCAGGCCAGGGTATTTGCATTGACTGAAGAACAGGCACAAGAAGCACCTGATGATGTTGTGGCAGGTAACTGTACTCTTTGTGGTTATCCTGCTTATGTATTGATTGATACGGGTGCATCTCATACATTTATTTCTGAGCCATTTGCATTGATGCATGCTCTGCCTATTGAGTCCTTATCTACTGTAGTATATGTCTCTTCACCTTTTGGGCGAGGTCTTATTTCAGTGACTTCTATTAGAAATTGTATGCTACAGTATGACGGTCATGAGATAGAGTTAGATTGTATTGTACTTGGGTTGTCTGATTTTGACTGCGTAATTGGTATTGACATGATGACCAAGTACAGAGCTACCGTAGATTGTTTCCAGAAGATTGTGAGATTCAGACCAGAGATGGCTGATGAATGGAAATTCTATGGTAAGGCTTCTAGAGCTAGAATTCCTTTGATATCTTCGTTATCTATGACTCGATTATTACAGAAAAGAGCAAAGGGATTCCTTGTGTATTCAGTAGATGTACTGAAATCGATCCTACATTGGCAGATTTGCTAGTGGTATGTGAGTTTGCTGATGTCTTCCCAGATGAGATTCCGGGTTTGCCTCCGGTCCGGGAGATAGATTTCAGCATTGAATTTTTACCAGGTACTGTTCCTATTTCTAAAACTCCATACAGAATGGCACCGAGTGAATTGAAAGAGTTGAAAGAGCAGTTAGAAGATTTACTGGCCAAAGGTTACATCAGACCGAGTGTGTCTCTTTGGGGTGCTTCAGTATTGTTTGTCAGAAATAAAGATGGTTCAATGAGACTCTGCATTGACTATCGGCAACTGAACAAGGCTACGGTAAAGAGTAAATACCTTTTGCCTTTTATTGATGATTTATTTGATCAGTTGCAGGGTTCTTTTGTTTATTCCAAGATCGATATGATTTCGGGATATAATGAGCTGAGAGTCAGAGAATCTGATATCTCGAAGACAGCTTTCCGAACTCGGTATGGCCATTATGAGTTTATAGTCATGCCGTTTGGTTTGACGAATGCTCCAGCTGTCTTTATGGGTTTGATGAACCGTATATTTCAGAAGTATCTCAATGATTTTGTGATTATATTTATTGATGATATTTTGATTTATTCGAAGAATATGACTGATCATGTTGAACATTTAAGAATTGTATTGAATATTCTGAGGGCTGAGAAAATGTATGCCAAATTGTCGAAATGTGAGTTTTGGCTGAGACATGTTGTATTTCTGGGACATATTATATCTGGAGATGTGATTTCTGTCGATCCTAGCAAAGTTGAGGATGTGATCGACTGGCCTAGACCGCCATCAATACCAGAGATACGCAGTTTTATGGGTTTAGCAGGCTATTATAGACGATTTATCAAAGATTTCTCAAGTATTGCTAAGCCGATAACTCAACTGACTCAGAAGAAGACACCTTTTGTTTGGTCAGAAGCGTGTGAATCCAGTTTTCTGGAGTTGAAGAAGAGATTAACCAGTGCTCCGGTGTTGACTATCCCGTCAGGTACTGGTGATTTTGTTGTTTATTGTGATGTTTCTCACAGAGGATTGGGTTGTGTTTTAATGCAGCGAGGACATGTTATTGCCTATATATGCCTCAAGACAATTGAAACCACATGAGACTCGCTATCCGATTCATGATCTTGAGTTGGCTGCCATCGTCTTTGCATTAAAGATCTGGCGACACTATCTGTACGGGGAGAAATTTGAGATTTATTCTGATCACAAGAGTTTGAAATATCTATTTTCACAGTCAGAACTGCATATGAGGCAACGAAGATGGCTTGATTTGCTGAAAGACTTTGATTGTGAAATCAAATATTATCCAGGGAAGTCAAATGCAGCAGAGTCGAAAGGTATGTTCTTTATCCTTATCGACGATTGATGTTTCGAATTTGATAGAAGATTGTTGTTTGTCTGGATTAGTATTTGAAACAGATGGTAAACCGTTGAGACTCTATGCTATTCAAGTCGAACCGGAGCTACTTTTGAGAATTAAAGAAGCTCAGAAAGTTGATCAGAATATCCAGAAATCAATTGCGATGGCCAGAGCAGGGCATCAATCAGAATATCAGGTTCGGAATGATGTGTTATATGTGAATAGTCGTCTTGTTGTGCCAGATGTTTCAGAATTGAAACGACAGATATTGTCAGAAGCGCACAGTAGTCGATTCAGTATTCATCCTGGTGGCAGAAAGATGTACAATGATCTGAAGAAACAGTTTTGGTGGAAACAGATGAAATTAGACATTGCAGAGTTTGTATCCAAATGTTTGAATTGCCAATAGGTAAAAGCCGAAAGAAAGAAACCAGGAGGTCTGTTGCATAGCTTATCTATTCCAGAATGGAAATGGGATCACATTTCTATGGATTTTGTGACGAAGCTACCGCGTTCCTCCAGAGGTTGTGATGCGATTTGGGTCGTGATTGACAGATTGACCAAATCAGCATGTTTTAATCCGTACAAGATGACGTACAGACATGACCAGATGGTAGAGATTTATGTCAGAGAAGTGGTCAGATTGCATGGAGTGCCAAAGTTTATTGTATCAGATCGTGATCCTCTATTTACTTCACACTTTTGGCACATTTTGCAAGAAGATCTAGGTACGAGATTACATTTGAGTACTGCATATCATCCTCAGACAGACGGACAGTCAGAGAGGACTATCCAGACATTAGAGAATATGCTTAGAGCTGTAGTGCTAGATTTTGGCACTAGTTGGCAAGATTCTTTTCCATTATGTGAATTCTCCTACAACAACAACTATCAGACGAGTATTGAGTTGGCTCTGTTTGAAGCGTTGTATGGCAATAAGTGCAGATCCCCTCTTTACTGGGATGATATCTCAGAGGTACCTGAGATTGGACCTGATATGATTCGAGATATGACTGAAAAAGTGAAGCTGATTCAGCAGAGAATGAAGACAGCTCAGGATAGACAGGACAAATATGCAAATATTCGACAACGACCGTTGGTATTTGAGATAGGAGACCGAGTATTTCTGAAGATTTCTCCTTTCAGCGGCATTGTCAGATTTGGCAAGAAAGGGAAATTGTCTCCACGATATATCGGTCTGTACGAGATTCTGGAAAAAATAGGTGATCGTGCCTATCGACTTGCTATTCGTCCGTCTCTATCTGGAATACATGATGTCTTTCATGTATCTATGCTGCGAAAATATATTCCTGATGCTTCTCATATTCTTCAGCCTGATGAGACCGAACTCGATGAGACACTGAGTTATTTCGAAAAGCCGATCAAGATTCTTGATCGTAAAGAAAAACAACTCAGAACGAAAACTATTCCGCTTGTAACAGTTCAGTGGAGTTGACATGGCATTGAAGAAGCTACCTGGGAGACTGAATCAAATATGAGACAGAAATTCCCAGAGTTATTTCAATGATGTGAGTCTCTTTTGCTTTAGCTTCTTTTATGTCTATCGTTCTCTCTTATGTTATATGATTTGATTGCCGGCGATTTCGGGGACAAAATCGTATCTTAGACGGGGAGAATTGTAATGTCTGAAATTACTGATATTGTAATCTGCGATTAATTATTGATGAATCGATGTAATTATAAAAGGCATGAGAAGATTTGGCATTTGAATGGCATAGCATGGTTTATGTGTGTAGAGGACAGAACTTTGCGCGCACATGCGCGGAGAGAGGCGCGCATATGCGCGAGAAAAACATGGCCGAGGCAGAAGACCTCGCGCATATGCACGAGATAGGGTGCGCATATGCGCGAGGTGGTGGGTTACCGACATACCGAAACAGTAAGTCTCGCGCATATGCGCGGAGACAGGTCGTGCATATGCGCGAGCAGATGAGAAGCCAAGGCGCCGAGACAGAGTGTCTCGCGCATATGTGCCGGGGATGGTCGCGCATATGCACGAGACGTTCAACTTAAAGAGTTGTGCCACGTAGCTCTACCATGCATATAAGAGATGAAATTGATTCATTTTCCTTCAGATTGGTAGCAAAGAACCGAGAAAGCTTCATGAAATCCTCCAGCTTTTCATTCTAGGAATTTGAGTGTTATACGAGATCCGCCCTTCAGAATTTCAATCCAAGTTTGGTACTGTGTTCCTCTCGTCAACGGCTTCAACAGGATGTAAGTTTTATTATGTTCTTGTATGATTTAAAAATATGGTATGGTAGGAATCATGATATGACTGTTATTATGTGTTCTTGAGATTGTTGTAATCGTATAATCAAAATCAGATGGAAGAACGGACACCGTATGAAATTGTTATGATTTTTCAGATTTGATTCGATTGAGATTATACAGATTTGATATCAGATTGTGTTGTTGATCGATTATGAGTTATGATTGGTATCTGTTATTATTGTATTGCTAATTATATCGAGATTGTGCTGTTATGCCGTCGAAACAGAATTAGATTGAGTTCTTATTATATCCAGTATTGGTGGGGTTGTCTATTGATATTGTACTCCTCAATAATGTCATTGCCAGATTGAGTGTTGACAGCTTCGAATTCAAGATTTTGACTTCGTCAGATCGACAAAAGAAAGGTATAAATCAATGTTAAACCGACAAGATACGACTCGAGTTAAATTCGACTTGAGTTTTTTCAAAATCACATACTTTATTTTATTGCATTGATGTTTGCAATTCATGAGTTTGATATGCGTAGTCTATTGATTTATAGCAAAGCATGAGTTAGAGTCTTGGGCAGATGTGCCTAGTCTTTGGCAGAGCCGCCAAGACACTGGACTTTTGGTGTATCGATGTGCTTAGGAGTAGATCGACTCTTATTGCAGAAAATCAATACAGAATGCCAAAGTCTGGGAATAAGAACGTACCACCATCTAGCTAGGAGAGTAGGTAGGAGAAGGTTGCGTTCTTATTCGACCGAGATCCCTAGATTAGAAAAGAGTCGAGTCAGAGATTATGAGTCCAGAGTTTGATTTACAATTTTATATCGATTCATGTCTTTCAGATTATGATACATGTTATTGCTAACTGTTATATGCTTTTATATATGCTATATGATTGCATGTATACGTTGTTTATACTAGGGATATATTTCTCACCGGAGTTATCCGCCTGTTATTGTGTTTGTATGTGTGCAAGACAACATGTGGGACATGATCAGGGTCAAGAAGAGGATGAGAGATTGAGATTAGCGTGGAGATTCGGACCCAGAAGTAGAGTTGTTTTCATTACCTGACATGTAGTGAATGAACAGTAGTTTGTTATAAAGTACTTTTGTACAAGATTTGTATTTTTGATCTATACATGGATCTCGTAAATAAAATAAGAGTTATTTCTTATGTTGCGCACTCATGTATTTAAAAAAAAATTATGACCCAGTTTACTTTTACATTTGATCCTAATAATGATTAAGAAACTAAATTAGCGTTCGGGTCCCCACACCTAGCAAGCTAGGACTTCTACCCGAGAGCCCAAGTACATCGCGCAGGTTTTCGCGGCTTGTGCAGGGAGGTGGGCTCGGTCCGTGGCTCAAGGGCTGAGCTAAGGCGAGTCTTTAGGGTCTTAGGGAGGTGCACTAGAGGTTGGTCCAGGGGCTGGGTCGTTGGTAAGGTCGTAGGCGCACAACTTGGAGTCCATGTCCTTGGGGACTCTCAGCCGCAGCATGCATGGGAAGGGGGTTATGTTTTTGAGTTGTGATCGAATCCTATGGGTTAGCTTGGGTCCAGTAGGTTCCTAAGTGGTCTGGGAAGAGGTTGGCTAGTGATGGTCCGAGCGTGGCTCAGTAAAAAACCAACATGGCTCGGTGTTGGCTAAAATAGTAGGTCTAGGGTTTTGTCCTTGTTAAATTAATTGAAACATGGCTCACGGGGGTCGATTCATGGTTCACGCGGGTCAAATAATTATTAAAAGTCTAAGTTTAAATTTAGGAATTTTATTTTAAAGTTTGGGATTTTTCGAGATTAAAACGCCTTCAAAACGATTAGTTGAGGATTAATTAAAAAGTCTATTTTTAAGCCAAATAAAATCATGAGAAAATTAATTTAAGCTTAAATAAATATTTGGGACATGTTAGAGTCAATGAGATCATGAAAAATTCAAAAACTTGGAATTTTACATGTTAATGAATTTATGATTATTTCAAATGTTTATGAATTTTTACATGTTAAATTATGATTTTAAATGTTATGGAATAATATGATTAATTATGAAATGTCCACGATAAAGTTTAAAGTTATGTTGCATGCTTGTTTTTAAAAACAAAAGGATATTAAATTCATGATTTTTATAAAGTGATGAAAATGTAAAACGTTGAAAAAAGTGAAGTAATTGTGACTATTGAGGATATGAGGATAAGAATGGGGATGTCGTGAGGGAAAAGATCCCAAAGGGAGCCCATTAATGGGAGAAGGCCCCAGAGAGAGCCCGACGATCGTATTTCCATTCGATGAGGATAGGCCAATGCTCAGTTGATGAGAGATCGTCGCTGATGTCCCCGCCGCCCAGTACTTTGGTGACATGTTGATGGATCCATCGACTTTTTGAGGATGAGAAAAGTCACAATTAACGATCTGAATTCAATAAAAAAGAAAATGTTTATGATCATGATAAAAGGATACATGTTATGAAATGAGGAAAAGAAAAATGTTGAGTTTTATGTTATGTATGTCATGAAAATGTTATTTTTACGTAAAAAGTATTTTCACTGTTTCTTGTGATTTTATACGTATTATTTGTTATAAAGATTATGACGTGTTGAGTCTTTAGACTCGCTAGGTGTGATGGATGCAGGTGAGTTTGATGGAGGTCTTAATGGTTGACCTGACTTGACTGAAGGTGTACATGATCCGAGGACCAGCGCTTCTATTTTTACGTAATTATGATTTACAATTATAATTTCCATAATTATCATGATTTACCATTATGATTAAGTTAAAGATTTTTTAGATTATTTACGATTTTGAGAGATTTTGAGAGGTTTAGTATGGGTTATACATTTCAAATTTATTGCTTTTTAGGTTGGGTAAAATGTTAGACGATTTGACGTTTTGAACTATTCTTTGGATTTTCAAATACTAGTTGGTTGGTTTTATTTTGAAATGGTGCAAAAATATTTTGTATATATATGTATATGTATCAGTCGAATTTATCAAGAGTTTTAAAAAAAAATTCTAGTACATTTTAAGCAAAAAAAAATGACAGACGTTTCAAGAAGACTCAAACAAGTAAGCAAAAGTATTAACTTTATTCTTCACGGGCTTAATAGCCATTACATTGAGTTTGAATTGTAAGGCCCAAAATTAAGACGACGTAATCCAACTGCATGCAAATCTAGGAAATATGAAAAATGAGTAATTAACTGATTTTAATTGCTATTTGATTATGTGACATACATATTTACATGTTAAATTTGATTTTATTATCATCATGCATAAAACTGTATTTTTAAGGAATATTCAAGTGACGATCGAGGAACGGGGACTGAGGGCTGAAAAATGTAAAATATTTTTATTAAATAATGATTTTTAATTATTTAAAATATGGTAGTTGAATATTAATATTTTTGAAAAATAGGGGTTTGAGGTGATTTTATACACCGGGACGTAAATTTTATCGGTGTTGGTTTTTCAACTAAAATACGAGCTTTTTGGCAACCCGGCAAATAAATTCACACATTTATTTAAACAAAAACTTTGTTAATATTTTATTTAAATCCTAATTAGACTAATGGGCTTAATTTAATGGCTTGATAGACCTAAGGCCTAGTTAGTAAACTAATTAGTATATTTTATGTATATAATATGTTAAAAAAAACCCTACACTTTACACCACAAACAATCGGCCACCCTCTTTAAAAATCTGAAAACTCTCCCCACCCCTCTCATACACACACATGGCACATATACATATCATCCAAAGAATTTTCGAAGTGTTCAAGTGGAAACAAGACAAGGTTCTCATCCATCATATCATATTAATGTTTTAATTATTGGATGCATGAAGAACATGATTATTTTTCCAGAATTTTTGAAATATTGCACTTGCATTTGTTAACTTCTTGAGGTTTGATTCAAAAATTTGTTCTAGGCATGTTAAGGGGCTGCCATGACATAAGGTAAGATCAAGAGTGGTTTACACCTGTGTTAGAGTCACACACACGCACCCAAACCACATCACAGTCGAAGGAAAGGAGAACCATGCGAGAAACATTGCTGTCATGGGGATAAGGGTGATCGGGTTTCATGAGGGAGGGGTTGGCTTGGTCGCAATGACTCCTACCCGAGAAGTTGCACAATTCTGTGCAGACTTCGTGCGACTGGTAAGGGAGTAGGGGCGCGGTCCAGGGCTCAGGGGCTGGGTTAGGACAAGGATTTGGAGTCTTAGGAAGGTGTGAGGAGGAGTCGTTCAAGGTCTGGGTTCGCGGGTAGCAGCCTGGACGCACAAACATAGAACCCATGCAGATTGGGATTCTCGGCCAGTATAGGGGTGACTTGTGGTTGCTCGATTTTGGGCTTTGGTAGGGTATTTTAGTGGTCTAAGGGTTCCGTAGGGTACTTTAGGATCTTGGTCAAGTTTCGGATCAACATGGTTTGGGGGCAACTCGTGAAAATCGAAAGTTGGCTCGGTGTCGAAGTTTAGGTGTCAAATTAAGGCTTTTAACTAATTAAAATTGAAAAACGGCTCACGGAGGTTGAGTCATGATTCTTAAGGGCTAAAATAATATAAAAAGACTAAATTTTGAATTTAGGAATTTTATATTAAAGTTTGGGATTTTTTCGGGATTTAAAACACCGTCAAAACAATTAATTAAGGATAAATGAAAAAGTCTAATATTTAAGCTAAATAAAATTATGGAAAAATTATTTTAGGCTTAAATAATTATTTGGAACATGTTAAAGTCAAGAAATCAAGAAAAAAAGTCAAAAACGTAAAATATCAAGTCCAGGGGTAAAACTGTCTTTTTACACCAAAAAATTAGTAAACGTCATGGCAGTGCTCTAAAGGTTATTTTTATGATATTATGATTATTTTCAACTGTTTATGAAATGTTTATGATTAAATAATGATTTTTAAATGTCAATTTTATTTTTATGTTTTAAGATCAACATTTAAAAGACATGTTGCATGCTTGGTTTCAAAAGAAAATTGTGATGTTGTGCATGATTTTTATAAAGTAATGAGAATGTTAAACGTTGAAGGAAGTGAAGTAATTGTGACTAATTCGATAATGTTGGAGATATCGTGAGGGTTATGGTCCCAGTAGGAGCCCAACGATCGTGTTTCCATCATTACGAATATGTGGTAACGGTTGTGTGGTAATAAAGGTTTTGTGGTAACGGTAAGAATGGGAATATCGTGAGGAGAAAAGGCGCCCGAGGGAATCCATTTGTGGGAAAAGTTCTCAGAGGGAACCCCGACGATCGTATTTCTATTCAATGAGGATAGGCCAAGGCCCAGTTGACCGGTGAGAGTGTTGCTGGAGTCCCCGCCGCCCAGTACTGTGATTACATGTAGATGGATCTATCGAATTTTGAGGTTTATGTCATGATGAGAAAAGTCACAATTAACGATCTGAATTCAACAAAAGAAAAGGAAAATGTTTATGATCATGATAGAAGGTTTTATGATATGTTATGTGGAAAAAGAAAAAGGCTAAGGTTTAAGTTATGCATGATGAAAACGTTTACGAAATGTTCATGTTAACAGTTTATGCATCTTCCTGAAAAAGATATTTTAAGTACAAATATTTTTCACTGTTGCATGTGGTTTTATATGTATTATTTGTTATAAAGATTATGGTGTGTTGAGTCTTTAGACTCACTAGGTGTGATGGATGCAGGTGTTTATGATATTAATGTTATGGCAGGTCTTGATGGTTGACCTGACTTGACTGAAGGTGCACACGACCCGAGGACCAGCGCTTCTAGTTTTCCGTAATTAAGTTTATGATTTATGTTAAAGATTTTTACGACTTTTTATTTATGCTTTTGAGTGATTTTTGAGATATTATAGTATGAGTTGTATTTCTCAAATATATAATTGGTTGTTTTATTTTAAAATGATGTCCAAAATATTTTATGTAATTTTTGTGGTTCGGCCGATGCTTGGGAGGTTTAAAAAAAAAATTCTAGCACATTTTAAGAAAAAGAAAGGCAGATGTGGTTTTATACGTATTATTTGTTATGAAGATTACGGTGTGTTGAGTCTTTAGACTCACTAGGTGTGATGGATGCAGGTGAGGTTGAGGGAGGTCTTGACGGATGATTTGACTGGACTGATGGCGTACACAACTCGAGGACCATCGCTTCTACTTTTTCCGCATTTATGATTTATGCTTCATGATTTACGTTAAAGATTTTTAAGACTATTTATTTATGCTTTTTGAGAGATTTTTTAGAGGTTTAGTATGGGCTATACTTTTCAAACTTATTGCTTTTTAGTTTTGGTAAGACAGTTGACGATTTCATATTTATGACTATTTCACTTGATTTTAAAATGCTAGTTGGATGATGTGTTATTTTTAAAGGAAAAAATATTTTATAAAAATATTTTTCTGTGGTAAACGTACATGGCCGAAAATTGAGTGGTTTTTAAAAAAATTTCTAGTACTTTAAAGCAATAAAAAGGGTAGACGTTTCAGTTAGTATTAGAGCAAAGGTCCTCTAAAGGGTTGTGCCACCATCAGTACCAGGAAGATCAGTCATCAAGCCTCAAGTCGTAAGTTTTGCATGCTTTATGTGATTTAATATGTTGTTACATGCATGATGATATGAATATTATGTTTACGTTACATATTTATTAGCTCTTTGAGTACTTATACCTTGCATGCTTAAACTGCTAAAATGAGTTGGGATATGTCACATGATTAGAGAACTTAGATTTAAATGCATGTTGGTTACGTTAGAATTCGGAAAACGTTCAGATAAAATGCCTCCTAGACGTGCCCCCGTTAATGGAAACCAAGCAGCGAACAGTGTGAATCAACAAGGAAATGCACCACCACCACCACCACCAGGGGATCCTGCTACTCGTGCATTAGAAGGGATGGCTCGTCTCTTTGAGCAGCAGTTACAGCAGCAACAGTTGCAACAGATGCAGCAGGCGCCTAGGCCACATCAGGATATATATGATCAATTCCGGAGGCTAGGGCCGAAGGAATTTTCTGGCACTACCGACCTTTTTGCTGCTGAGGGATGGATTCGTTCTCTTGAGGTACACTTTTGCTCTTTAGATATTGGAGATGCGGACCGTGTGAGGTGTACCACTTATCTGCTTAGGGATGACGCTTCTTTATGGTGGGAAGGAGCCGAGCAGGGTGTTAACCTTGCTACACTTACTTGGGCTCAATTCAAGACAGTTTTCTACGAGAAGTATTTTACTGCTGATGTTAGAAGATGGCTGAAGAGAGAGTTTATGAGCCTCCGTCAGGGAGACTCGACTGTTGCTGAGTTTATCAAGAAGTTTGATAGGGGTTGTCATTTCGTACCCCTTATTGCCAGGGATGTTGAAGAGAAGCTTAGGCACTTTATGGATGGTCTGCGACCTACCATAAGGAATAATGTTATGATGATGCGTCCTTTGGAGTATGCTACTACCGTTACTTATGCTTTCCAATCGGAACAATCCTTGAAGGACATTGACTTTGAGCTACAGCGCAAGAGGCAACTACACCAAAGTAATAATTAGCCTAACAAGAAGCCATACACGGGTCCTCCTAGACCTCAAGGGCCCTCAAAAGCCCCAAGGTCCAGTCAAGAAGCCAGCACCACCAAAGCCACAAAATCTTGGACCACCGAAGCCTGTCGAGAGGCAACCATGCAAAGTGTGCAACTGTCTACATCTTGGCAAATGTGAATGGGGATCATTTAAATGTTTCTGCTGCAAGAAGGATGGACACAAAGCTATTGATTGCCCCAAGAGGAAAGCAGCCACCACGGCGCGAGCTTATGTTATGAATGCCGAGGAAGCTGAGGAAGAGACAGACAATACACTCATTACGGGTAACCTAGTCGTTTAACATTTTTATATTGCTTATTATTGCATGAAATGTTAAATTGGTTATTAGAAATTGATTTGGGAACAAGATCTAACCTAGGAGAAATTAGGTTGCATGTTCTACATAGTTAAATTTAAGTTATGATGTTCAGAACCATAGAAATGATTTTAATTTTGTGCCACATTTTATGTAAAGGATGATTTGTTTCCAAATAAAAAGTTGAGGGCCAAAATTTAAAGAAGGAATTTCGAAATTTTGGGATTTAAATTGTAAGTTTCCAAAAGTTAAGGGACCAAAATGCAAATAGTGAATTCTTAAAGGGCCATGAATGTAATTTTTGAAATCTTCAAGGGCTAAAATGAAAAAATTCAAAAATGTAAGGGCTTTAATGCAAATATCCGAAAACTTTGGGGACTAGTATGCAAATTTCAAAAAAATATTTGAAGGGCTAAAATGCAATTGTTCCAGAAATGCTTAAGTTCAACGCGTAATCTTCATATACATTTGGGAAATTAATGATAGTAAATCCTTAAGCTCAACATGAAAGGATTTAAAGGACATTTTCGCTGCAGGGAGGATTATCATTCAAGATGTAGCAACCTATGCACTTTTAGACTCGGGAGCTACACATTCATTCATATCTGAAACCTTCATCAAAAGACTGAATATTATTCCTCAAGATATGGGTCTGGGTTTCAAAGTTTCTTTTCCACCCGATGATCAAATGCTCACGTCTAAGATTGTCAAGAATCTGGAGCTACGTTTATTCAAGGATGTTGTGCGGGCAGATCTTATTGTGCTTCCTATGCCCGAATTTGATATTATACTCGGCATGGATTGGCTATCAGCAAATGGAGCTTCGATTGATTGTCGTCAGCGAACAGTGTCTATTCGACCGCCTAGTGGTAAATCTTTTGTCTTTGAGGCGGCGAGAAACAAACAAATGCCGCACATTATCTCTTGTTTATGTTCAAGGAAGCTTATTAAGTATGGATGCCAAGCTTATCTAGCATGTGTCACTACTGCACAGGAATCTATCAGTCAGAAATTAGAAGATGTTGATATTGTGAGGGATTTTCCTAGCGTCTTTCCCGAGGAGGTTTCTGGTATTCCACCTGATCGTGAAGTTGAATTCTCTATTGATCTTATGCCGGGCACCGTTCTTATATCTAAAGCGCCTAATCGTCTAGCACCCGCTGAAATGAAAGAATTGAAAGATCAAATCCAAGAATTGCTAGACAAGGGTTTCATTCGCCCTAGTTATTCTCCATGGGGCGCACCGGTATTATTTGTGAAAAAGAAAGATGGAAGCATGCGTCTATGCATCGATTATCGAGAGCTTAACAAGGTCACTATCAAAAATAAATATCCACTACCAAGAATTGAAGATTTATTTGATCAGTTGCAAGGAGCAGCGGTATTTTCTAAAATTGATCTGCGATCTGGATACCATCAATTAAAAGTGAAAGAGTCTGATGTGCACAAGACATCATTCCGTACTAGATATGAGCACTACGAGTTTCTGGTCATGCCATTCGGTCTGACTAATGCGCCAGCGATCTTCTTGGATCTCATAAATCGCGTATTTCAGCCGTATCTGGATCAGTTTATTATAGTCTTCATTGATGATATATTGATCTATTCGAAGAACAAAGAGGAGTACAGTCGTCATTTGAAGACAGCACTGCAAGTATTACAAGACGGAAAGCTTTATGCAAAATTCAGCAAGTGCGAGTTTTGGCTCGATAGAGTGGCATTCTTAGGCCACATCATGTCTAGTGATGGCGTTGAAGTTGATCCAAGCAAAGTCGAAGCAGTGAAAGAGTGGCCAGTACCGAAGAGTGTTACCGAGATTCGCAGTTTCTTGGGACTTGCCGGCTATTATCGCAAATTCATCAAGGGATTCTCATCCATTGCAGTACCATTGACATCCTTGACTAAGAAGAATGCAAAGTTTATTTGGGGATCCGAGTGTCAAGACAGTTTTGACAAGTTAAAGCAAGCTTTGATTTCAGCACCAGTGTTATCTATGCCATCGGGGCAAGGGGATTATGTTCTTTATACCGACACTTCTAAACTTGGTTTGGGGGCAGTTCTGATGCAAAATAACCGAGTTATAGCCTATGCGTCGAGACAGTTGAAGATTCACGAGAAAAACTACACCACTCATGATCTTGAGCTTGCAGCAGTAGTCTTTGCACTAAAGATTTGGAGACACTACCTCTATGGAGAGAAGTGCAAGATATTCACCGACCATAAAAGTTTGAAATACTTTTTCACCCAAAAAGAGCTGAATATGAGACAACGCAGATGGCTTGAGCTAGTAAAGGATTATGATTGTGACATTAGCTACCATCCGGGAAAAGCTAATGTAGTGGCAGACGCACTGAGTAGAAAAGCAGCAGTCATCACTCAAATATCACTTCAAAGACCGTTGCAGTCCGAGATACAGCGGTTTGAGATTACAATCTATGCTAGGGGCGAGGCCCCTAATCTTGCCGCATTATCAGTACAGTCGACTTTGAGAGATAGAATTCGTGATGGGCATTCTACTTATGAGCAGTTGCAAAAGTGGAGAGCTAGAGATGAAGCCAAGGGTCGGAAATTATATTCGAAGGTGGATGGTATAGTTCGTTATCGAGATCGTTTATAGGTTCCTAGTGACGATTCTTTGAGAGATCTTATTATGAAGGAAGCTCATGACACACCTTATTCCATTCACCCGGGTAGCACGAAAATGTACAAAGATTTGCAGTTGCTATATTGGTGACCAGGCATGAAGAGAGACATTCTGAAGTTTGTATCCGAGTGTTTGACTTGCCAGCAAGTTAAAGCCGAGCATCAGAGACCAGCGGGGAAATTGAAGCCACTCTCTATTCCCGAGTGGGAATGAGAAAATGTCACCATGGACTTTGTTTTGGGATTGCCAAAGACAGTTAAGGGATTCAATGCTATATGGGTGATAGTTGATCGTCTTACTAAATCAGCGCATTTTCTACCTATCAAGACGACTTTCACCATGATTCAGTACGCCGACTTGTATATTCGAGAGTTAGTTCGTCTGCATGGGATTCTTGTATCCATTGTTTCTGACAGAGATCCGAGATTCACGTCATCTTTCTGGAAAAGCCTACATACAGCGATGGGGACCAAGTTATTATTCAGTATAGCATTTCATCCTCAAACCGATGGACAGTCAGAGAGAGTTATACAGATTTTGGAAGATCTACTTCGAGCATGTGTTATTGATTTCCAAGGCAGTTGGGAACCAAAATTACCTCTAGTGGAGTTCACCTACAATAATAGCTATCAATCATCAATCGGGATGGCTCCTTTTGAGGCACTTTACGGAAGGAAATGTAGATCTCCTATTCATTGGGACGAAGTTGGTGAAAGAAGAGAGATTGGTCCAGACGTGATTGAAGAGACTACCGAGCTTATAGTCAAAATTCGCGATAGAATGAAGGCGGCGCAAAGCCGACAAAAGAGTTATGCAGACAAATGACGGAGGGACTTAGAGTTTGCAGTGGGAGATCATGTATTTGTGAAAATAGCACCCATGAAGGGTGTTATGCGTTTTGGCAAAAAAAAGAAACTAAGCGCAAGATTCATTAGTCCATTTGAGATTTTGGAGAGGATTGGGACACTAGCTTATAGAGTGGTATTGCCACCAACACTTTCGGGAGTTCATAATGTGTTCCATATTTCGATGCTGCGGAAGTACATGTCGAACCCGTCACATGTGCTAAGAAAGACCTGTTCAGATCTTAGCAAAGCAAGAAAGAAGATTGCGAAACAAAGTCATTCCAATGGTCAAGGTCAAGTGGCTGAATCACTCGGAAGAGGAAGCTACTTGGGAAACCGAGAGGGACTTGAAGAGTCGCTATCCTGATCTATTCGGTAAGTTCTAATTTCGAGGACGAAATTTTATTTAAGGGGGGGAGGAATTGTAAGGCCCAAAATTAAGACGACGTAATCCAACTGCATGCAAATCTAGGAAATATGAAAAATGAGTAATTAACTGATTTTAATTGCTATTTGATTATGTGACATACATATTTACATGTTAAATATGATTTTATTATCATAATGCATAAAACTGTATTTTTAAGGAATATTCAAGTGACGATCGAGGAACGGGGACCGAGGGCTGAAAAATGTAAAATATTTTTATTGAATAATGATTTTTAATTATTTAAAATATGGTAGTTGGATATTCATATTTTTGAAAAATAGGGGTTTGAGGTGATTTTATACGCCGGGACGTAAATTTTATCGGTGTTGGTTTTTCAACTAAAATAAGAGGTTTTTGGCAACCCGGCTAATAAATTCACAAATTTAATTAAACAAAAACTTTGTTAATATTTTATTTAAATCTTAATTAGATTAATGGGCTTAATTTAATGGCTTAATAGGCCTAAGGCCTAGTTAGTAAACTAATTATTATATTTTATGTATATAATATGTTAAAAAAAAACCCCTACACTTTACACCACAAACAATCGGCCACCCTCTTTAAAAATATGAAAACTCTCCCCACCCCTCTCATACACACACACGGCACATATACATATCATCCAAAGAATTTTCGAAGGGTTCAAGTGGAAACAAGCCAAGGTTCTTGCCCGTTCTTCGTCGCCAACATTATTTCGTGCGTATAAAACGCAAAGGCATGCCATACATCTCCTTTTCTCATTCATCATATCATATTAATGTTTTAATTATTGGATGCATGTAGAACGTGATTATTTTTCTAGAATTTTCGAAATATTGCACTTGCATGTGTTAACTTCTTGAGGTTTGATTCAAAAATTTGTTCTAGGCGTGTTAAGGGGCTGCCATGACATAAGGTAAGATCAAGAGTGGTTTACACCTGTGTTAGAGTCACACACACGCACACAAACCACATCACAGTCGAAGGAAAGGAGAACCATGCGAGAAACGTTGGTGTCATGGGGATAAGGGTGATCGGGTTTCATGAGGGAGGGGTTGGCTTGCAAGCAAGGACTCCTACCTGAGAAGTTGCACAATTCTGTGCAGACTTCGTGCGACTGGCAAGGGAGTAGGGGCTCGGTCCAGGGCTCAAGGGCTGGGTTAGGACGAGGCTTTAGAGTCTTAGAAAGGTGTGAGGATGAGTGGTTCAAGGTCTGGGTTCGCGGGTAGCAGCCTGGACGCACAAACATAGAACCCATGCAGATTGGGATTTTCGGCCAGCATAGGGGTGACTTGGGGTTGCTTGTTTTTGGGCTTGGGAAGGGTATTTTAGTGGTCTAAGGGTCCAGTAGGGTACTTTAGGATGTTGGTCAAGTTTCGGATCAACATGGTTTGGGGGTAACTCGTGAAAATCGAAAGTTGGCTCGGGGTCGAAGTTTAGGTGTCAAATTAAGGCTTTTAAATAATTAAAATTGAAAAACGGCTCACGGGGGTTGAGTCATGGTTCGTAAAGGCTAAAATAATATAAAAAGACTAAATTTTTAATTTAGGAATTTTATATTAAAGTTTGTGATTTTTTCGGGATTTAAAACACCGTCAAAACAATTAATTAAAGATAAATGAAAAAGTCTAATATTTAAGCTAAATAAAATTATGGAAAAATTAGTTTAGGCTTAAATAATTATTTGGAACATGTTAGAGTCAAGAAATCAAGAAAAAAAAGTCAAAAACGTAAAATGTCAAGTCCAGGGGTAAAATGATTTTTTACACCAAAAAATTAGTAAACGTCATGGCAGTGCTCTAAAAGTTATTTTTATGATATTATGATTATTTTCAACTGTTTATGAAATGTTCATGATTAAATAATGATTTTTAAATGTCAATTTGATTTTTATGTTTTAAGATCGACATTTAAAATACATGTTGCATGTTTGGTTTCAAAAGAAAAATGTGATGTTATGCATGATTTTTATAAAGTAATGAGAATGTTAAACGTTGAAGGAAGTGAAGTTATTGTGACTAATTCGATAATGTTGGAGATATCGTGAGGGTTATAGTCCCAGTGGGAGCCCAACGATCGTGTTTACATCATTACGAATATGTGGTAACGGTTATGTGGTAAAGGTTTTGTGGTGACGGTAAGAATGAGAATATCGTGAGGGGAAAAGGCCCCCGAGGGAACCCATTTGTGGGAAAAGTTCTCAGAGGGAACCCCGACGATCGTATTTCTATCCGATGAGGATAGGCCAAGGCCCAGTTGACCGGTGAGAGTGTCGCTGGAGTCCCTGCCGCCCAGTACTGTGGTTACATGTAGATGGATCCATCGACTTTTGAGGTTTATATCATGATAAAGAAAGTCACAATTAACGATCTGAATTCAACAAAAGAAAAGGAAAATGTTTATGATCATGATAGAAGGTTTTATGATATGTTATGAGGAAAAAGAAAAAGGCTAAGGTTTAAGTTATGCATCATGAAAACGTTTACGAAAATGTTCATGTTTAAAAGATTATGCATCTTCCTGAAAAAGATATTTTAAGTACAAGTATTTTTCACTGTTACATGTGGTTTTATACGTATTATCTATACAATATTATTAAGGCTCAGCACATTATAAAAACTGTCAAGAATGACACCAATTTATTTATTTCCTTTTTTGCCCCTCAATATCTTTGTACAGCCAACTCAAATATGATCCGATCTCTTTCAGCCCATTACCCCTAATCCGGCCCACTTCATTTCTACACATGTTGGATTTTAGATTGGTTTCAAACAGATTATATTAGCAACCAAAACCTACGGCTTTTGCCCGCTCCCAACTCCTTTATCGTGATAACATACGGCTCAATCGGACTCACAGTCCACCAAATTGCTAGTCCGGAAGGCAAACAATCCAGGTAATAATCGGCTATACCTGTTTGATTTTGTTTGTGATGGCTTCTATGTGCGTGATTTTTTATTTCTTTGTTGTCCTCGGAGCAGTTACCGAAATTCACTGGTTGGTTTTCTTTAACTCAGTATAATTGTTATTTTGCAGTGAATTTAGTTTTGGGTTTTCTTCAATTCAATATTACTGTTCTTTTTCTCTTTCAGCAACTAGCTTTACAGCCTATTTTCGCTGAGGGCCTTGATTAATATCTTCATCAGATTGTTGCTTATTCCCGAATCTAATGCAAGAAAATTTAACGTCGGTAAATTCTTTAGACGCTCTTGAGCGACGACTACTCAATTCGGCATTACCAAAACCTACTGATTTTGCATATTCTTTATAGTATTCATAAGCCCTCTCGTGAGTATCAATTTCCATGTTATCCAGAGGATCTAAATTTTAATTTTCCAACACAATACCTCAACTAGATTCCATTTTGAACAGAATTAAAACAAACTACAGAAAAACCAATAACCAGCAGGGACACCCGTAGGACCAAAAAATTTAGCTCTGAAAAATAAATCTGAATCTTAAGCAATATTTTTTATTCACCCATCTCTTTTGCAACTTCATTAGGATGTTTTGAAGACAACCTCTTCAATGCTAATGAAATCAGTTAAAACCAGTACAACTCTCTATAAAACCTTTGAGTATTTTACATTTTCTAATATAGACAGACCAGTAGCTTAGCATATAATCCGTGTCATATTTTGTCCTTTTATTTTTATTTTTTTGGGTTTTAATATGACTTGAAAACTTTAAATGTGATTTAGGGGTTTTGCGAACATATTTCATAAAATTATTATTATTATTATAGCATGGTTTTATAAATTTAATTTAAGTAGAACAAGTTTCATAAAATTATTATTATTATAGCATGGTTTTATAAATTTAATTTAAATAGATGTTTTTGGTAATTTTGATGATATAATCTAGGAATTTAACTGATGTCTGTGCATGTAATTTCAGCTGATGAGTTTTTTGATACTAGCTTCGTCCTTGATGTAATGTGTTGGTCAAATAAAGGAACTATATTATGTTCTGATGTTCGTATGGCAACTCAATTATCAACATGGATAAAAGTATAGGAAGATAGTTACCTAGAAAATTTATTCTCTAAAACAAAAAATAACTTCCCACTCAATTAACATTTCCTTACTTTTTTTTAATTCTTTATGCTTCGTTATCCAATTGGTTTTATGTGCTTTATATTGACAAAAAGACGTTTTGTGCTACTGATATGCTTCAGTTGGGTAGATACAATTCTACAATATTTTATTGGCTAACAATGACCTCTTTCTTTTCTTCGCCAGATGTTCATGGATAATGCTTTTTTGAAACAGGTAAGCTCGAGGAAAGTATTAGAAAAAAAATAGTTAATTTATTCTGATTTTGACAGTTTATGATCTCTTGATAAATTTTAGATGTGGACATGTCATTATCGTACTGATTAGCGGTTATGGTGACACGTGATATCCTGCTTGAACATATACATTTGGAGGCTTAGCTTCACGGTGACATTCTTCCAGCCCAATTGTTGGTTGCTTCTTGGACATACCCAAATCAATTGGTTTAATAGTCATATATATAGTATGTGTTAGGTTCTAGAAGATAATTTGTGTTTAATTGTGCTATTAATTGTAGCAAAGGTGTTTTTCAGGTATTGGATATGTGTATTGATGTTGCAATTTTCTCATTGATTTAGATATACTCAAAATGATGTCCATATTATGCTCAAAGAAAATAAATTGATGTTCATGTATGCAACATATAATATTTATTGTATTATTATTAAATTTACATGATTTCACATAATATCATAATTAAAACAAGTATTTTAAAAATAAAAATATATTACATGTATGCAATGTATTATACATGCAACGCATGTGCATCGGTCGTTATTTATAATAATAACCAATCAAGGAGTATAGTTCATTGTTAGTATTTTATTTGGACATTGATTTGTATTTTATTCTTCATATTTTATCTTAATCTTTCAATACAGTTAGCTCGATCTGTTATGTCCTCGCGTTCAAGACCTTATCGATCAAGGTAATATCCTAATATTTTTACTATGTTTTCTACCTGTTAGTTAACCATGTACTCCAACGGCCACTCGATAAAATTTCTCAGTAAAAAACAAGTGTTAGTTGTTCGTGTCGGTCTAAATCTCAAGATGTGAATATGAATTACTGATGTTTGACAATCTAATACATATATTTGAGTTAATTAACATGTGTCCATATGGATATTTACCCAACTTTTTCTTTTGAAAACATGTCACAAAAGTGTTTGCTCACTGGTTTGGTTTGTGCATATATGGTTCTTCATCATTTTTCAGTGTTTTTAATTTTATTTTGTGTGCAAAGCTATGGATCATGAAGTTTAGCATATAATTCGTGTAATTTTTTGTCTTTTTTTTGGGTTTTTTTTTATTGATTAGCGGTTATAAATAATTCTAACTTACATTTTGGAATACGCTTATACAAGGAGTTAGTTTTTTACTCTTTATTTAGCATCACAAGAAAATGTACTTCTTGATTACAAGAAATCAAATATTATTCATGTTTTATTAGTTTCGTAAATGGTTTTAATACAAAAAATTTCAACAAACCAATAAATGTTTAAATTTCGTTTTTATTTTTTCAATTATTTAAAAAATCTGTTTAGAGAATATTATAAATATTTGTTCCTATCTTTTAGGATTCTTTCTCAATTAATTTAAATGTTAAATCAATAGTGCAATTTATATTTTAATTTTTTTGATTATAAAGTCTGAATTGCAATCTGGAAAACATTTTGTCTGATTTTTATTCTCTCTTCCTATTCTTATTTAGTTGCTATATCCATTTACCATTTTCCCCACCATTAAATCTTTGTAATCATCCACATTATTTTAAATTTTAAAAATTAACTGCAATTTTGATTTTATTGTCTCATATCATTCACCTCTTTTTACTCTCTCTCATATTTCTATATCTATTTCTTTTCATTTGTTGGTACATTAAATTTTATTCCAATAACTAAGAAAAACCTCAATCCATCTACGTTTATTGAATTGTTCTCTTACATTGCAATACCAGGTAAGAAAATCTCAAATTTTCACTTTTATTGGTTCATTCATGCATTCATCATTTTAAATTGCATTTATTTTTTGAATAAAACCTTTTCTTTATGCTAATTTTGGTCTTACAATTGCTTATTTTTATTCCAACCCTGACGAAAAAAATGCTACTTTGTGTTTTGATTCCATCAACTTACGTAATATCTTGAAATAGATAAATATTGCAAATGCGTATACATTTGAAAAAATTAGTACGTAACTGTTGTGAAAAAGTAAAAATTTACGGTTAAAAGTAAAAATCTCAATCTCTCAAAATTATCACACTACACACTTTATAATATTTTTCCCTCAACTTAATTGTGATTTTCTTCACAAATGAGAGATCTATTTATAGAAAATTTTTACAAATAATCAAAAAATAAATTACATCATTACCTTCATCATCACAAACAAATTTCAATATTCAACACCTAATTTTACCTAATTTTCAACATTCAAATATTCAACATTCAAATATTCAATACACACATTTTAAATATTATTTTTCAACACTCCCCCTTGTGATGATGATCATAATGATTGTATTCATTACGTGTTTTTATACTGCCTCGTTAAAAACCTTACTAGAAAAAACCCATTGGGATAAAAACCATAGTAAGGGAAAAAGAGTGCAGTCACGTAAACTCTCCCTCATGTTGACACGAACAATTCTTCACAAATTTCGTAGATTGTGCATCCCAATATTATATACGTGCTTTCTGAATATTGTCGTAGGAAGTGCCTTTGTGAAGAGATCTGATGAGTTTTCACTTGATTGAATGTGACGAACATCAATACATTTATTCTTCTCAAGCTCTTTGGTGAATGCAAAGAACTTAGGAGGAATATGTTTAGTTCTGTCGCTTTTTATGTATCCTTCTTTCATTTGAGCAACACATGTAGCATTATCTTCATATAGTATCACAGGCTTCTCGTCGAATGATAATCCGCATGAGATTTGGATATGTTGGGTCATTGATTTTAACCACACACATTCACGGCTTGCTTCATGTAATGCAATAATCTCGGCATGATTTGATGAAGTTGTTACGAGCGTTTGTTTCTGTGAACGCCAAGAAATTGCAGTGCCTCCACGAGTAAATACATATCCAGTTTGGGAACGTGTCTTGTGTGGATCAGATAAGTATCCAGCATCGGCATAACCAATTATACTTGGATTGGCATTTTTTGAATACAAAAGTCCCAAGTCTGTCGTTCCTCGTAGATAACGGAATATATGTTTAATTCCGGTCCAGTGTCTCTTTGCTGGATATGTGCTGCAAAAGATATATCAGGCCTTGTACAATTTGTAAGATACATAAGGGCACCGATAGCACTTAAATATGGTACTTCTGGACCAAGAATATCTTCATCATCTTCACATGGACGAAATGGATCCATTTCTATATTTAATGATCTAACAACCATTGGAGTACTTAAAGGATTTGATTTATCCATATTAAAACGTTTAAGGATCTTTTCTGTATAATTTTTCTGGTGAACAAATATTCCACATTCTTTTTGTTCAATTTGTAAACCTAGACAATACTTGGTTTTTCCAAGATCCTTCATTTCAAATTCTTCCTTCAAGTATGACACAACTTCATGAATTTCATTATTCGTTCCAATGATGTTTAAATCATCAACATATACAGCAATAATTACGCATCCGGATGTTGTTTTCTTAATGAAAACACAAGGGCATATTGAATTATTTACATATCCCTTTTTCATCAAGTGATCACTTAGCCTATTATACCACATTCTGCCGGATTGCTTCAACCCATATAATGATCTTAGTAATTTCACAGAATAACATTCTCTGGGTTTTGAACTTTGTGCTTCAGGCATCTTAAATCCTTCAGGGATTTTCATATATATATTACTATCAAGTGATCCATATAAGTAGGCTGTAACAACATCCATAAGACGCATTTCTAAATTTTCAGATACTGCCAAGCTAATCAAATACCGAAACGTAATTGCATCCATCACAGGAGAATACGTTTCTTCATAATCAATTCCAGGCCTTTGAGAAAAACCTTGTGCAACAAGTCGAGCTTTATATCTTACTATTTCATTTTTCTCATTTCGCTTTCGAATAAAAACCCATTTGTATCCAACAGGTTTTACACCTTCAGGTGTAAGGACTATAGGTCCAAAAACATTACGTTTATTTAGCGAATCCAATTCAACCTGGATGGCATCTTTCCATTTTATCCAATCCTGCCGATTTTTACATTCACCAAAAGATTTTGGTTCATGATCTTCATTATCATTTATGATGTCGATTGCCACATTATAAGAAAATATATCATCAATTTCTTCTATATCTTTTCGGTTCCATATTTTTCCAGTATTAATATAATTGATAGAGATTTCATGATTCTCGTCAGTTTGTGGTTCTGACAAAACATTTTCATCATCATGTGTTTCTTCAGGAACATCATTCTCTATTTTGTGATCATTATGTGTTTCTTCAGGAACATCATTCTCTATTTTGTGATCATTGTGTTTCTCTATGAATTTTCTTTTTCGAGGATTTTTATCCTTGGAACCAACTGGCCTTCCACGCTTCAGGCGTTTAATGACATCATGACTATCTTCAATTTGTTTCTTCGGAATTTCAATTCGAGCAGGGGCATTTGCAGCATGTATATATGATTTAGTTACCCCTTTTGTGTCTGCAAATGCATCTGGTATTTGATTTGCTATTCTTTGCAAGTGCACAATTTGCTGTACATCTTTTTCACATTGTTTTGTTCTTGGATCCAGATGTAACAATGATGATACATACCATGTAATTTCTTTTTCGGTATGTTTCTGTTCTCCCCCTAACATTGGGAAGATTTCCTCATTAAAATGACAATCAGCAAAACGTGCTGTGAACACGTCGCCTGTCTGTGGTTCAAGATATCGAATGATCGATGGACTATCATAACCAATATAAATTCCAATCTTTCTTTGAGGTCCCATTTTCTTTCGTTGAGGTGGTGCAATAGGCACATACACCATACATCCAAAAATTCTCAGATGAGAAATGTCTGGTTCTTTACCAAATGCAAGCTGCAATGGGGAGTATTTATGATATGCACTTGGTCTGATGCGAATTAATGAAGCAGCATGTAAAATTGCATGTCCCCATATAGAAATAGGGAGCTTTGTTTTCATAATCATTGGTCTAGCAATCATTTGCAGACGTTTAATCAATGATTCAGCCAATCCATTTTGAGTATGTACATGAGCAACAGGATGCTCAACAATGATTCCCATAGACATACAATAATCATTGAAAGTCTGGGAAGTAAATTCACCAGCATTATCAAGTCTAATTTTCTTGATTGTATAATCGGGAAATTGATTCCTCAATTTTATTATTTGAGCAAGTAATCTTGCAAATGCAACATTTCGAGTTGACAATAAACATACATGTGACCATCTGCTGGAGGCATCAATCAATACCATAAAGTATCTGAATGGTCCACATGGTGGATGGATTGGTCCACAAATATCACCCTGAATACGTTCAAGAAACATTGGTGATTCAGTTTGGATTTTGGCTGGTGATGGTCTTATAATAAGTTTTCCAAGAGAACATGCTTTACATTGAAACTTATTATTCTGAAAGATCTTCTGGTCTTTCAATGGATGACCATGTGTATTTTCTATAATTCTTCGCATCATTGTTGAACCAGGATGTCCTAATCGATCATGCCAATTGGTTAATATTGAAGAATTATCAATTACCATGTTTGATTCAATGGGACGTATATGTGTATAATGCAATCCAGTAGGGAGCATTGGTAGTTTTTCAATCACATATTTCTTTCCTGATTTATATGTGGTAAGACACATATATTTCTCATTCCCTTCATTCATTGTTTGAGTATCATACCCATGGGAATATATATCATTAAAACTCAACAAATTTCTTTTCGATTGTGGTGAATATAAAGCATCATTGATCAAAAATTTTGTACCATTAGGTAACAAAAATTGTGCTTTACCACATCCTTTAATCAAGTCTACAGGACCTGATATTGTATTCACCGTTGTTTTTGTTGGTTTTAGTTCCAAGAAATATCTTTTATCTCGGAGGATAGTGTGCGTTGTACCACTATCGGGTATGCAAACTTCAGCTTTGCTCATAGCATTTTCCATATTTGAACTTCAAAAAATATGCAATGAAAAAAAATTAATGACAATACATATGTAAATATAACACATATCATAATTGTACAATAAAACATTATCATATAAATACATGAAAAATAAATTATTGTACATTTATATTCTACCACTATATTGTTCATTTTCAGAGAAATCATTGAGAAAATCTGCAGCATCAATATTGTTCATTTCTATCCCACCAACATATTGATCATTTCCAGAGAAATCATTCATAAAATCAGCAGCATCAAAATGAGTTGAATCACTCAAACGGTCACTTCGCTCAGTGAAGTTGGTCTCTTTTTCTTTCCCCTTTATCGATTCTTTATAGAGCTTGCAAAGGTGCTCAGGGACTCGACAAATACGAGACCAATGTCCTGGAGTGTCGCATCTGAAACAAGAACTTTCAAATCTTTTCGAGTGATTTTCATTAACACTCATGTTCTCATGATGTCTTTTCTGTGGGTGGTTCGTGACGCCTTTTTGAGATGAGTTATAAAAATAACTATCTCTATTGTTTTCAAAACTACGGCCTCGACCACGTCCACGACCACGACCTCGACCAAAACCTTGTCTTTGAATTTGATTTTGGTTTCCAGGTTTAAATTCATTTTTACTTACAGCATTTACTTCTGGAAATGCTGATGATCCATTGGGTCGGGATTGATGATTTCTCATTAGGCGATGAGCTCAGAATATCTCGCAAATCCACGCACTCTATATTGTTGCTGTAAAGTTATATTTGATGCGTGAAACGTGGAAAATGTTTTTTCAAGCATTTCCGATTCTGTGACCTCGTGTCCACAAAATTTTAGATGCGAGATTATTCGATACATCGATGAATTGTAATCACTGACTTTCTTAAAATCTTGGAATCTTAACATATTCCATTCATCACATGCGGTCGGAAGTATAACTTCCCTTATATGTTCAAATCTTTCTTTCAATCCTTTCCACAGAACCATGAGATCTTTTTCGATGAGATATTCACATTTTAAACCTTTATCGAGATGTCGACGCAAAAATATTATAGCTTTTGCTTTTTCTTGTGATGAAGATATACCATTTTCTTTAATGGTCTCGCTTAGACCCAATGACTCAATATGGATTTCTACATTGAGAGTCCATGGCATATAATTTTTCCCCGTAATGTCGAGTGCAACAAATTCGAGCTTTGTCAAGTTTGACATGGTGGTACTAAAAAAAATTATGATGCATTTTATTAGTTAATGAATATTGCAATACAAAGTAATGGATAAACAACAAATACAACCATTCGTAAAAATAAAGAAAACACATGAGGAGGATATTCTCCGATAAGTACAAGATTCGTGAGTATTATAACCAAAATAATTAAAAATAACTTTGTGAAAGCCATCTTCTTTTTT